>NW_026526676.1:415000-776978 GCF_024362965.1 Panthera pardus | reverse complement strand
AGACCCCAAACACCCATGGGAGGGCCCGGGACTCCAGCTGGAGAGCCAGAGCCCAATCCGTGCCTCTTAGCCCATGGGCTTGGGAAGCAGCTGGGGATCTTATGAAAATGCAGATTTTGAATCAGAGGCCAGGGCAGGAAAGAACGCAGGAACTGTGAGATCGTGACCTGAGATAAGTCAGTTGCTTAACTGACTGAGTCCCCCAGGCGTCCCTGGGTCCAAATCTGATCCCACACTCTTCGTGCTGTGTGTCTTGGACAGTTCCTGAACCTCTCTGACCTCTGCCTTCACTTATAAAATGGAGCTAATAGGTCGGTGGGAGGAATAAGTTAGAAGGTGGGGGAAGGACTTAGCACTCTGAAGGCACATGAAGAAAACCCTTACTGAAAAGAAGTTCTCCCTGCAATTCTTGTCATCATCTGGCCAGGTGCCTCCCAAAGCACTAGGTCCTTCCTGGGTGCCCTGCACTCTGCTCACCACAGAAACACCAATTCAGTTAAACTGCCTGTAACATGGGAAGCCTGCATGGCAAAGTCAGGTAAGCGTCCGACTCTTGATTTCAGTTCAGGTCATGATCTGTCAGTTTGTGGGTTCGAGCCCCACATCGGGTTCTGTGCTGACATCGTGGAGCCTGTCAGGGATTCTCTCTTCTTCTCTCGCTGCCCGTCCACTGCTCACACTCGCATGCGCAGGGTCCCCCCAGCCTCTAACCCAAACCTAACTAAATAAACACAAAAATACATAGCCCGTAACACTGAAGAAGCCGCCGAGCACTGACACAATTCCCATCCCACGGCCTTCCAAACTCGGCCGTGCCTGTGGCCGGAGTTGCCACGTCAGGCTCCCGGCCTCCAGCACTTCTGCCCACACTGAGCTGGCGGGGGGCGCAGGACAGCCTGTCAGGAGAGCGGCAGGAGGGCTGTTCAGCTGGGGATGCTCTGCCACTGAAGACCTGGGACCCTCACTCATACAGGCGGAGCCCAGGGGTCCATGCCCAGGGTGGTCTGGGCCGTGCAGAGGCACCAGAAGCAGTGGTGGGCGGTGCAGGGCATCTGGTGCATGAAAAGCCTCCATCACGCAGCCTCCCTGAGGCCTCCAGGGAATGCAGTGGCCTCTGTGCTCCCACTCTGCTGCCTTGCAGGGGTGAACAGGGGTGCGAGGCCCTTCTCCTGGCAGGACGGGGAGAATGATGCCATGCCTGGGTGGCTCCTGCTCCGGGAGCACGAGAAACTTCCACCCAAGGGCCTCTGAAGTCAACAACGACTGAGTAGGCCACCTTGGGATCACCTGGATCCCAGATACGTAGTATGAACAGCTAGCTCTCAGCTTCCAGGGACTCTCTTGCCTGTGAATAAAGAGGCCCCCACTCCAATGGCAGCCATACAGGGGGAGTCACCGGGCCCATCTTCCTGCACGTCTGGCTTTGGAGCACCCTTCACCTGTCCCCTGGGCTGGCTTCCACCAGCAAGTGGCTGCAGCATGTCGTAACATCAGTACAAACAGAATCAAGAACATTAATGTTCTGCATTTTTCTGCGTATCAGATCCTCCGCAAATGTAAGCCAGTTACCGCTAGTGCCTTCGTGCTGAGTTCTCAGCCAATGTACTCACGTTCATTCAATCATTCATTCATTCATTCATTCATTCATTCATTCATTCATTCATTCATTCATTCACTCATTCATTCCTTCATTCAACAAATGTCCAGAAAATACATGCCTGTCGGTGCTAGCCCAAGTACTGATGACGGAATAGTACCAGGTCTCTGACCTAACTGTTTACAGCAGGGGTCAGCAAACTTATTCTGCTACTGGCCAGAGAGCAAATATTTTAGGATTTTTGAGCCATACATCTCTGATGGAAGAGGCATTCATTTCAGCCATTGTACTGCAAGAGCAGCCATGTGTCAAAATGAATGGGCATGGCCGTGTGCCAATACAACTTTGTTTACAAAAACAGGCAGTGAATAGCATTTGGCTTGAAGTAGACGATTTAGAGATTTTCAGTATAGAATCTAACAAAGGGAATCGTTAAATAAATACAGTCAAGTATGATAAATACTCCGATGGTCTCAAAGAAGGCCAAGGAAGTCTTCCCAGAAGAAGCAATACTTAATCGAGTACCAAATGGTTGCACAGACGACAGTCAGGCAAGGAGGGAGAGAACAGCATTGTAGGCAGAGGCATGATGTGTGCAGGGCTGGGAGAAGAAAGAGAAGTCAAGAGACCAGACATAGAAACAGAGACGGTTGGACAGGGATGATATCAGAGGAGCACCTCAAACTGAACAGGGCTTGAGTGCTGGGGTCATTGGGATGAAGCTATAGAGGGGTGAGGACCAGGTTGTGAAGGCTTCTGGCACTGGGACTTGTCACCCCTCACCACCTGGTGCACATCTCTGATGAGAGCCGCATAGGGCTGGCATCTCTCCATCTGCAGCCATTCCCGGGGCCAGGCACCTTCCTGACAGACCCCAGTAAACAACTGTCTATAATACCTCAACTTCTGAGTATCCTGAACATGCCAGTGAAATCTCAAAAGAGATCAATTAAAAGAAGGGCTAAACATTCAAGGAAGTTGACTTCGTTTTCAACAGAAGAAAGCTTTTTGACAGTGAGATAATTGTATTCCATAATCTTTTCGTTTTTCAGCATCATGGACTAAAAAAAAGTTACTTCATGCTCATTCAGGATAAGAAAATAGATTTGCAAGATGAGTATCCTCTACGTTCAGATGCACAGTTTCCATGTTCATTATTGGCCAACACAACAGTCCGTTCCCAAGGAAGAGTAATGGTTTGCTTTACTTGACGTTTTGAGCTGTCACATCTGAGGGCCAGGTCCCAGGGGACGCACATTGCCCCGTCACTTGGAAACAAACCAGTCTGTCCCCTCAGTCAGTCGGTCACCCCGTGAGGCATCTCAGCACTGAGGTGGGCTCACACTACAGTGCCCTTCATCCTTTCCAATGGCTCTGGAAAGTGAGGACGTGGGTGTAGGAACATGAAGAAGACAGAGAATTCAAGAGCAGATAGTCACACTTGGCTTGAAAATAGTCCAGTGGTGGCCGGCCCTTCCTCATAATAAGTAAACACTCAGGAAAACCAGCATAGACCTCTGCATATAGACCCATATGAGGGGAACCGCGGAAAAATTCTAGCACAGAAAGCTGGCTTTTGTCCCAAACATCAAAATCTGAACATGTTCTCAAATATATACAGTAACCTATTCTCCTCTGTATTCTACTATTACCTTACATTTTAGCCTGAATTTAATTCTTAGTTCATGATAGCTTATGAACTCATACATGCTCGTAAACAAATGTTCGAAGGAGAAGGCACAGCAGAGATGGTTTCAGCTGTTAAAATTCTACATATAAAGAGCGATTAGTGCATCAAACCTACCCTAACATTTCATTCTCTTAATGGAATTCATGCTGAATTTTGATTGCAAGAAGTAAGAGATTTTATTTTCATGAAAGCCCATTTCTGTTGCATGACACAATACATGGCTAAATAAACACAGCATCACCAGGAAATAAATCCCAATTTGAAGTCTGAAAGGGCACTTCTATTTCTTGAATATCCTGATTGTCAACTTTTTGATGGGAAAAATAATACATAGCAGTGACTGTACACATAGGTCTATACTGGGTATCTTGGCCATGTGTCCCGAGTTTCATTTGTTGAATTCCCATGTTTTCTGTGCCAGAGCGTCATTTATTATGGCATTTTTATGGCATTTATTATGGCATCCGTGGCATTTATTATGTTCTCCTAAAACCGTAGCTCATGAAGGCGTTGGAAAGGTCACTGTTTCCTGGTAATGATTTTTAAAAGAGTTTAAGTTAATATATATGTCCTCCAATAAAAGATGATGTTTCATGTGCATTTGTTTCTGAAATTGAGGCGTATCTGTTCCTGTTCTCCGGGAGCCATTGTTCAGTTTCCGAATGTTTCCTGAAGTTTCCCTACAGCAGGGTGCTCCCCTGCACATCTGTAATGAGGGCAACTTTGTTCCCACCTATGTCTGTGGACAGGGATACAGCAGCAAGGCTCAGACAGCACAGGGCTCTCAGGAGACTCTCTTCTGAAGACAATGGTACAAAGACCTTGCCATGGAGAAAGACAGAAGGTCATAAAAATTAGTGGCCTTAACACCCTTAGTTAAAAATGTAAAGGAAATCATTTATCTTCCCTTAAAGTTTTATACTAGTCCGCCTGTTCTAAAAAAAGAGAACTCTAACACTGAGCTTCGCAGCAACCAGGAAATGTTGCTATTTATTTTATATTTTGGACTTCTGGTAAGATGGCAGTTTTACATACTGGTCATTTCAATTTTAATTGTTGGTGAGATTTTTTTTCTCAGCGTGGAGGAAAATGACCATCTGTCCTCTGGTTTCCCTGAAAATGGAGCAAGAAAAGGAGGGCTTCATTTCTACAGGCTGGCTTTCTTCCAAAAAGGGAAAGTTCTCCAAAGATTTGCGCTGCCACATGGGCAAGAGAAGGCAGGGAAGTGCTGGCAGACACAGGGCAGGGGCCTGGCTGGCTCTGCTATCAAGCAGGGGGACCAGCAGGCCCATACTAGGAAGCTGGTAAGAACAGAAATGCCCAGGGGAGCTGAGGGTCAGGGAAGGGTGCAGGAGGTGGGTAAGGGGAGCGGGACTAGGAAATCAAGACCAGGGAACAAGGTGAGGAATCAGGCCAAAGGCTCGGTCACAGAAAGGACACAGAAGAGCTTACAGCGTCTGACCAGGGAGGGGCAGGAGCAGGTGGGAGGCCAGGTGGGGATGCTGAGAGGGCATGAGATTCAGAATCAGACGGGTCAGGGTCAAATGTGCTGCAGGGCATCTTTCAGGAGACTCCTGGAGCTCCTGCCGCACATCAGCACAACTCAGATTTCCCTGAAGCCTTTCCAGCTTTCCTGATGTTCTTGGTCTCTTGCTCTGAGCTGTGACAGTCCTTCACTCTGCAAAACTCCCCCACAGGTTCACCCATCGCCACCTGGTTTCTTCTTCATTATCCCAAAGCTCTTTGATCCCAAGGTACTACTTTCTTCGTGACTTTGTGAGCCCAGGGACTGGTCAGGCGCACGAGTAACTGGATCTTCGGTATGGAAGACAGAGGCAAGAAAGCAACACGGTTCCCTCAGGCCAGGACCCAACTCTGTTTTTACACTTTTATTCACTGAAATTGAAAACACACACGGTACCACTTGACGAATTTTCTCAAATTGAATACATTCACATAACCAGTACCCAGATGAAGAAACAGAATGTGATCAGCACCACCCAAAAGCTCCCCTTAGTCCGTCCCCTTATGCTGTCACAAGGGTGACTACTGCCCCAGTTCGGGAAGGCTTTGAGCTGAACCTGCAGACATACCCATAGTGCACTGCTCCCAGAACCACAGCTGAACATCCAGGGGACTCTGGGGCTGAGATGCCGACCAGAGAGGATCAAGGTGAGCATCAGCCCCAAGCCCTGAATCAGGCCTCGAGTGGCATCCTCCTTTCATTACGAGGCTCTGGCTCGAAAGGCAGCTATGCGACACCGAGCTTCACAAGTGCAGGGAAGGACAGCGGGGCATTCGGTCTTGCTCAGCGGATCTGTCAGGGAGGGGGACAAAACCGAAGAGATTCATAAATATGGAGAACAAACTGAGGGTTACGGGAGGGGCAGTGGGAGGGGGGATGTGCTAAATAGGTAAGGGGTGCTAAGGAATCTACTCCTGAAATCATTGTTGCACAATATGCTAACTAATTTGGATGTAAATTAAAAAATAAATAAATAAAACACGTCAATAAAATGAATGATTGAATGAATGAATGAATGAATGAATGAATGATAAATAAATAAATGGACAAGGAAATGTTTAAATGGCTTTATGCCAATAAATTTGACAACTTAGATGAAAAAGAAAACGCAACCTACCAAAACTGTCACAAGTAGAAACAGAACATCTGAATAGTCCAGCAGGAGAGCAGTGCTACTTTTCCATCCAGAGGACCTGTGATTCCTCCCATTGAAGGTTTCTACCCAGCAGTGGTGTCAGAGCTGTGCATTTGAATATCCTGGGAAGCTTTCGAAGATACCGAATGTGCGTGTCACCCTTAAAGATTCTGATGCAATTGAGCAGACTGGGCCCAGACATGGCAATTTTTAAAACATTTCCAAGGTAATTCTCATGTGCAGCCAGGGTTCAGAACTGAAGTGTACAAAAACTTCCATCTTCTAAACAGTTCTGTGTCCCGGTCACTAATCACCTGTGATACTGACATCTCCGTTTCCCTGTTCCCTCGGTTACTCTTCTGCATAAAACAAGGGAGGTGGATTCCATCAATTTACAAAGTTGTTTGTGCAGTGAGACTTGAAAACATCATGCCCAGGGGACCCCATCGTGGAGGGAGCTAAATTAAGAGTGTCTGTGATTGAGCAGAAACAGCCAGGAACACCCGTCCTCCCCCAAACTCCCTGGAGGCACTTCTGCAGAGTTCTGGGACCTTGGCAAGTCACGGGCTTCGTGCCTCTGATGTGCCCTGTAGCCGGACAGTAAGTCTCCGCCCACCGATGGGGTTGACTTTGTAGAATGCGCAGGCGCCTCCAGCGCTCCCCACACTGCCATCTGCACCTGTCCATAGTGAGACCTTCTGACGCCTCCTTGTAGCTACTTAACTGACAGTCAAAGGGGGTTCCTCTCTTTTTCTTCCAGCGGCTCCCACAAGCCATGCTCAGAGGGTGTATTTATTTATTTATTTATTTATTTGTTTGTTTGTTTATTTGTTTATTTGTTTATTTATTTACGTTTTATTTACTTTTGACACAGGGAGAGACAGAGCCTGAACGGGAGGGTCAGAGAGAGGGAGACACAGAATCAGAAACAGGCTCCTGGCTCTGAGCTGTCAGCACAGAGCCTGACACGGGGCTCGAACTCACCGACAGCAAGATCAGGACCTGACCTGAAGCCGGACGCTGAACCGAAGCCACCCAGGCGCCCTTCAGAGGGTGCTTTAAAAAAAAAAAAGTTTTTGAGGGGCACCTGGATGTCACAGTCCGTCAGGCATCCGACTTTGGCTCAGGTCATGGTCTCCAGGTTCCTGGGTTCGAGCCTTGTGTCCAGCTCTGTGCCAACAGCTCGGGGCCTGGAGCCTGTTTTGGATTCTGTGTCTCCTTCTCTCTCTGCCCCTCCTCCATTCTCTCTCTCTCTCTCTCTCTCTCTCTCTCTCTCTCTCTGTCTCTCTCTGTCTCTCTCTTTCTCTCTCTCAAAAATACATTAACATTAAAAAAATTTAAAAATAGATAAAATAAATTGTTCACTAGAATGTCCTGGAAGAACAAGACGATTAGGTTTCAGGCCAGCGGGGAAATTTGGTTTGGCTCTGGCCAGCAGGGGTCAGGATGAGCTGTTCCACAGGGGCCCAGTGAGGCTCCTGGTAAGTCCTGTGTGCTTCTGCTGCATTCTGAGAAATTGCGGGCTCTTAGTCAGCAGCTCGGTGTCCAGTCATCTGTCATGCAGAACGCTCACACAAGTGTGCAAAAGAGAGAGAGGCAGGGATGCTCAGGCAGCGTCTGACGCTATGCCCCTCCCATCACCATCACCCACAGGACCATGACCTTTCCCACCCTCGGCCTCCACTGGTTCTTGACTGGAGAGCTCTTCTCATTCCTCATCCAGAGAGCATGTGTCACTTCCTCCAGGAAGCCCTCCCTGATATCCCCGACGAGGCCGTATCCACAGACACATCTAGCCTACAGACAATAGTGCAAGCATTATTATGCGACTCCCCTTCTGGGTAGACAATTAGGAAGGATGCTGCCTCTGGCCAAACATAGCCCTGGGGACTTATGGTTTGGGGAGGGATGGTGGTGCCCCCAGCAGGTGGATACAGCCCTACATTAGGGCGCAGGGTTTGGTCAGCAAAGTGTGGGCTAGATTTCAGTCCCCTCTCATTATACCCTCTTGAGAAAGCCCTTGGTCAGTACACAGACCACACAACCGTGCAGGTGGCCCCCTTCAGAGCTTCCATGACTCATTCCCATAGCACGCTTTTTGTGTGTACTATGAACACCTATTTGCAGCATCTTTGCAGGCAAAGACGTGTTTAATTTTGCTCATATTCTATTCCTAGCCTAGTTCTCGATTCTTAGTAAGTGCTCAAAGATGTACGCTGGACAACCAGCAGACAAGGAGATTTGGAACACGAGGCATGTGGTAGTCTTGTCTGAACGAACCTCTAACTTGCGGAGGCTGAATGATTTTCAAACCCAAAGGACAGGCTGTGTCCCAGAGGGAAGCCTCATAAAGGAGAGCCTTTTCCTTCAAATATGGAGACAGGCAAGAATCTACTCCATTTTGCTTCCAAAGCTTCCATAGCTCCTCCTTGTAAAAAATACCGACAGAAAGAGAGCTTCTGGGGAATCTCCTCACTGAGCGTGCACATGGCTTCACATCAGCCCCAACCATCCCCACAATCTCTGCCATCGGAGAGGTGACTTTAAATTACCTACGAAAACCGGACATTCTTATTTTATTATAAGAAAGTAGTGAAAATTTGGAGGGGCTGGCTGGCTTAGTCAGCTAAGCATCTGACTTTGGCTCAGGCCACGATCTCACGGTTCGTGGGTTTGAGCCCCGCTTCAGGCTCTGTGCTGACAGCTCAGAGTCTTGAGCCTGACCTCGGATTCCGTGTCTCCCTCCCTCTCTGCCCCTCTCCCACTCGCACTCTGTCTCTGTCTCTCTCACAGAAATAAGTAAATAATAACAATTTTTTTTAAAGCAGTGGAAATTTAAACAAAAGGATGCGTACCCCCAGCAGCTTTTCAAACATGCAAACGTCCCTTGTTTTCTTTCACAAAGTGATGGGGCTGGGTGATATTCCTGTATTGGCATAAATGCTTTTGCCTCATCACTGACAGCTCACTTATTTGTACTTATTCATCTCATTTGACCTGGACTTGCCCAGTCTCCTGTGCATGGGGCATGGTGGTCGCTATTACAACCTTGCTACGATAAACATCGTTGACTGCCCATCTTCGGATACATACGTAAGTATCCCTTTAGGAAACATAACTAGAAGTAGAATTTCTGCATCTAACTGTGCAGATACCTTTACATTTGAAGCAATAGTATGTAAGATCTACGGCTGTAAAACAATAGCTTGACACATACAATTATGCCGTGTGTGTCTGTGGGTGTCTGTGCACACGTCCTCACGCACCTACCTATTTATACACACAGTCTCCTTCCTCCTCCCCATCACAGGGCCTGATGCAGGCACCTGATCCCAGCACACTAACAATAGACACTGCCTCTCAGAAATGGGGATGGTGGCCTCTTTTCCTGGGCTCAGGGGACCCATTTCCGCCTTCCTAAATGGTCGTAGGCAGCATCCTTCTGCCGCCTCAATCTCCACGGCCTCAATGTCTTCAAAAGTCACCCTCATTCTTCACAGACATTCTTGATCTTCAGCTCTCCGGCCCACCTTTACTCCACAGGGTTCAGGCTCCAAAGGAGAACAATGTCTCTGCGGGAGAAATGCTCTAAGCAGTTCAGGAGGGAGCAGGTGGAGAGGAGAGGGAAGCCCCAGGGGGCGTCCACTTCAGAGAGCAGGAAAGGAGGGACAGGGGGCGGGCCTAGAGGCACAGCCAAGGCAGGGCTGGGCTTCCAGCAAAGGGGAAGGCTGAGCTATTCAAGGCAGAGGGAGGACACAGGAAGAGGGTCTCGGACCCACCAGTGCAAGGGACACACAGGCACACCTGGGCACAGCTCCCAGGCCGATTTCGGTCTTCCCTCAGGAAAGAGCTCAACTCCGCTCTCCTGGGAAGTCCCCTTGACTCCCTTGGCTGGAATTTGCGAGCTCTGATTAAACTTTGTGCATTTGTTCACTCATTCACTCATTCACTCCTTCACTCATCCAACCAATGCCCACTGAGCACCTCCTGTTTTCTGGGTGTCGACATCATAGATTGAAAACAGAGTGTATAAATGTGAGGGATTCTTACTCCAGCTGCACCTTCTAGAAGGGAAGGAGGGCAGAGGTGGAGCAGGCAGTGGGAGGAGCCAGGGATTGGGAATCACAAATAACAGTGTCCCTCTTTCTCCTACCTCAGGCACTAAACAGCACCCACTCACTGCCAGGCATGGTCTGGACACTGAGGACACGGACATGAACAAGCAATTTGCCCTTCCCCACCCCGCATGGTGTTCCAGTAGCTGACATGTGCAAAACCAAGAAAGCCTGTGTACCTGCAAGGACAGATACAGCCAAAGGTTAACAGAGCCAGAGAGTGATGGAGTGAGAGTGTCCCATGGAAAATAATAAGTAGGGAGGGCTTCCATGAGGGGTGCCTTTTGAGGTGAGAACAGAATAACTATAGAGAAAATAACATCTGGGAAAAACATGCTAGTTAGAGAGAAGAGCCAACGCAAAGGCCCTGGGGCAGGAGGAAGCCCCAGGACAAAGTGCTCAAGGAGCTGAGTGGAGGGGAGGAGAGGGCTGGGCAGCAGTGAGACAGAGGAGAGAGCAGAGAGGTAGAGGATGGGGGGGGAAGGAGGAGGAGCTGGTAGGGAAGGGGACAACGTGGGCCCTGCAGGCTGGCATAAGAATGTGGTTTTTGCTCTGAGTGTTATCCAGCAGCCGGTGGTTTTAAGCACACAAGTGACGTGGTCCAACCCATTCTGAAGGACACTCAGGCTGCTATGTTCAAATCAGATCACAGGGCAGGTCAAGGATGTACCAAGTTCCTGCCTCCAGGGTGTTCTCAGGCTATGAATGGTGTTGGGTGGTTCCTTACGTCCCCCCTTCCATACAGGGACATCCAACACAGCCCCGTTTGTCCCAGGCTCCTGTCCCTCTGCACAGTGTTGGGTGAATCCGGGGTAAGTTTTGCTGAGGGAGCGGGGGAGGAGGGAAGGAAGGAGGTGACAATTCTGCAGTCAGAAGGGGGCCGAGTCCATAACATTGCATCTATTTCCTAGATTCTGTTTGGATCTGCCTCCTGGTTTATCTTGCTTATTTTGCACATGACAAGCTGATAGCCATTTAGCAAACACTCTGCTCTATTTTGGGTGAGACCAGCATATGGCAGCAAGAACAACTGTGCCCAGAACCAGCTCCTGGAAGCCAAGCTCTGGCAAGGTCGTGGAGACTCTGTTCCACAAAGAGCCATGTGCTGTGAAACCACAGCTAAGAGCAGATGCAGTCATGGCCCTTTCCGTCAAAGCTCATGAATCCATGGCGGGGGATCGGGGAAATGCAGCTGCTACAACTCTCTCAGAGCGTTGACCCACGTCCACTGGCCAGACACACCAGTGGTGCAAACTTCAGGACAGAGAGCATGTCTTCTGTTAGAGAGTCACGATTGTGGGGGGTCACCTACTTACCTACTGTTTTTGATATGAGTGTGTCTGGATGGGGGACAGAGGGACAGTCAGTGGGAATTCATCAGGGATTCTAAAGGATCTGAAAAAGTTTTTGGCTCTCCATTAATATCTCTATCTCTATCTCTATCTCTATCTCTATCTCTATCTCTATCTCTATCTCTATCTCTATCTCTATCTCTATCTCTATCTCATCTATCTCTCTCTCTATCATCATCTATATATATCTCTATCTCTATCTCCATCTGTCTATATCTATATCTATATCTATATCTATATCTATATCTATATCATCTATATCTATATCTATATCTATATCTATATCTATATCTATATCTATATCTATATCTATCTATATCTATATCTATCTATCTATATCTATATCTATCTATCTATATCTATATCTATATCTATATCTATCTATATCTATCTATCTATATCTATATCTATATCTATATCTATATCTATATCTATATCTATAACTCTATCTCTATCTCTATCTCTATCTCTATCTCTATCTCTATCTCTATCTCTATCTCTATACCTATATCTATATCTATCATCTATATCTATATCTATCTATAAATATATATCTATCTATATCTATATATCTATATCTATATATCTATATCTATATCTATATCTATATCTATATCTATATCTATATCTATATCTATATCTATATCTATATCTATATCTATCATCTATATCTATAGATATAGATATAACAAACACAGAGCTTGCATAAAAATTCAGAAAATTCCTGAAGCCCTTGCATGATTCTCTGGAGAAGCACTCAGGCCTTCAGGACACCATCCAAGGCAGAAACCCACGGCAGTCAACAAAATCCATGGTGCAAGATGTGGGAAGGCGGTGTTTTCCAGTGGGACCTGGGAGAACGTATATGCCTTTGCTAAACCGATCAGCAAATATCAAGTGTGGCTTTGGCTTTATAGCTGCTTTGGAGGGCTGGCCTCTTTGTTTAATGGAGAAATCCTCCCTCTCCCCACTGGACAGGCTAGAGCACACACCTTACCAGCAGGGTGGAGGTCCCCGGGCGTGGCTGTCTAAATTTCAGCTGCTAAGCTGCGGGCAGGTGAGTACTGTGTGCACACTCTGATGGGCAGATTGAATGGTCCGCGGTGTAAATGGTCAGCAAAGGGAGAGTTCACAGCTCAGATCTGCTGGGGCCAACTTTAAAGCATGGGGAAGCTCAATTTCCATACTGCACACCTGGAAAGATGAGAGGATTTATTTCTGATGCACATGAGGATGGAGTCTGGAGAGCACGGAAGGACCAAGAGACAGATCTCTACAAGGAAGTCCCTCCATGTCTGGGCCCTTTGTTCTTGTGAGGACGTCCACAAGAGCCCCTTTGATAACCCTCATGTTAAAAGGTGGGGGTAATTCCTGTCTCCTTAAGCATGGGGTGTACTTAGTGGCTTGCTTGTAATGAACAGAATGTGCTAGAATGTGGATCCTCCTGGAGGTGGCTGTGCGGTGAGGACGGGAGATGCTCAACTATCTGCAATCTCCTCCTTCTTGAGACACAGGCTCAGCAAACATTCACTGTGTACTGACCGTGTTCCAGGGATGTGCTCTAGGGACACAGAATCATGTGAGGCGAGGTCCCCGTGAGATGGGCAGGGAGACATGAGACAGACCCTGTCACTGGGCTAACCCTCTGGGTCTACTGGGGTTGCATTAGTCGGTGAAACTCCCCTGCTTGTTCCCCTTTTTCCAGGAGCAACACACAAGGACAGCCCAGAAGCAAACAGTGGGCACAAAGGGGACTTTGCCCTCAGGAGCTGGGGGACAACTCTGCGTTAGGACCACTTACCAAGTAACAAGTCCCCTGGTTCCTGCTTGGGGAAAGGCCGGTCCTGCCACAGAGAAGGCGGCCAACTCCTAAGGTCCCAATTGGAAAAGACACTCCATTTGGTGGGAGAAGATCCCCACCTGATCATTTGGGGAAGAACAGCCCCAAGGGGGAACGTTCCAGCATCCACAGACACACAAGCAGAGGCCAGGTCACTGCCTGGCAGAGAAGACTTGATGACATTCTTGCGGGGAAGAGAGAACAACTCTATAGTTGTCCTTTATGGGACACGACGGGAGCCATGGCCGCTGACCTTGAGGAGTGGAGCACTGGAAAAGGTCATGGCAACTGGTGACCTGGAGTTCTTTTGATCCCCAACATTCTATTGAGATAACGTGGACCTGTGAGTCCACAAGTGGCTGGAGGTGTGCGGGGTGGCTTCGTGCAGAGCTCAGGAAGCCAGAGGAAGGAGGAACACAGGGTCAGTGCATGGGGACGGGGAGGGAAGGGAGGTGTACTTCAAGCAGGGATGGAGGGCCAGCTGGGGAGGCATGGGCTCTGTCTAGGACATGATGTATAGGGATGAGACTGTGCCGCGTGTCCCCAGCACGCCTCTGGAGTGCCCCCGCCTCCCCCAACACGGCACTGCTCTAGGGGATTTTCTCAGCGAGCCCTCCACACACTAGTCCATGTAGCCACTGTACCCAAAGTGCTGAAGCCCAAAACCTGGACGTCAGACTTGCCAGCTCTTCCCGCAGCCTCTAAACCCATCAAATGCTGAGTCCAAGGATTCTGACTCCCAGAGGTCTGGGAAATGTGCCTCTTCTCACCGCCCGCCCCACTCCCCCCGATGGCCACCTTCCAATCCAGAGGACCATCACGTCCTCCACAACGGCACCCAACTTGTGCCTAGCTTCAATCCAGCCCCTGTGAAGCACCCAGGAAGTTTTCAGTCATGGGTTTGGTCATGTCCCTCTGCTGCAGAAACTCCACTGTGCCCTTGCTTGTGGGATCCGAAGAGCGCCATCTGTGGGAGGAAGGGATTAGTGGGGTAGGACAACAAGTCTACATGGGGCTCTCCTCCGATGGAGAAAACCCTAGTCCATCATATCCCGGATGGAGATGCTGGTCAGTGGCGTTGGCCTGTGGCAGCCCAGTAGGGGATTCTGCTTTTGCCAGCCTCACTTCCCACACAGTGGTCTCCTCCCCTGACTCCTCCAGGTCTCCTGGCCAATCCCCTTCATGGCCACACACTCAGGCCGGGCCCCCATGAGCTCGCTGCATCAGACCATAGTCACCTGTACCTATGACACCTGCCCTTCTCCATAGCACTTGGTCCAATTATCATTTTTACATGTATTTGGCTGATTTCCTCAAAATTAATCCTTTCCCTTGCTCTGGACTGTATACATCAGAAAGGTGGGAGCTGGATCCAATTTGCAACTGGATCCCTGGGCCCCAAATGGCCTGGGCAAGGGTCTGGAATGTCACAGAGGGTCTGGGTTGAGCTTTGGAGCCCTGACATACCCACACACCTGCAGAAGGCTGTGGTTACATGGACGCTGAAGGCATGACAGTCAGGGGAACGGGGCGGGGGTTGGGGGGGCTCAGTCATGAGGTCCCTTCTCTTTCTCTCTCCAGCAGGTGGCCGGCCCAGACCTAGAGGAGAAGGCTGTGTGTCTGGGGCTGGGGGCCAGCCCCCTGAGCTCTGAGGAC
This sequence comes from Panthera pardus, assembly GCF_024362965.1. Lineage (NCBI taxonomy): Eukaryota > Metazoa > Chordata > Mammalia > Carnivora > Felidae > Panthera > Panthera pardus. The sequence goes on along the minus strand of NW_026526676.1, from coordinate 762,068 downwards.
AAAGTGTGACAGCACAGTCCTTAACCAAATGGTGTGATCTCAGAGGTGTGCATATAAAAGAATCTGAGGGGCGGCCTGCAGCAGTGATCATGACAGGCATCCGGAGGAGGCACCCAGGACCCCAGTGGGGGGAGACACTGATAATCCTTATCTCTAACCTGTGCCCCCTTCAGGCCCAGAGCCTTTCCAAAGGCCAATAAACCTTTTACATTCTCACTTCAACTGCAATGTGGGGGCATGTGCTCCTTTTCTTTGGCTTTTCAAAGGGAGAAGGACAAGGCTTAAGATAAGGCTTTGGAAGCTGTGAACTTCCTCCAGGGTTAGCAATGACCAAGAGTATTTACTGAGCACTTACTAGGAGCCCACCCAGGAGTTACTTTCAGCTCCTGTGGCCACACAGGCATTGCTATTTTCCCAAGGACGAAAGGGAGGGATGAGAGTTTAAGCTTTCGGGATGCATGCACAGCTGGTAAGTGGCAGGACAGAAGCTGGAGCTGCCCAGCGGCTCCCACAGTACCTGTAGACATGTGATTGGCCACTTCCGTGGTACCTGCTGTGCTGTCCACGAGGATCTTGCCGTCAAGTGAGGGACACAAGAGAAGAAGGGTCACTGAGATTTCACACCAGATGATACTCTGTCCTGGGAGTTGGGGGTGGGGCGGGGGGAGATTGTCACCATCCTGGGCACTACTGGGTGGTTATCAGCATCCCTGGTCTTTACCCACTAGATACCAGGACCACCTCCCCTCCAGTTATGAGTATGGAAAGTGTCTCCAGACATTGTCACACATCCCCTGGGGCAGGGGCAGGGGCAGAGTCACACCCCGCTGACAGCCCCTGACACTGGGGACATGTGAGTTTTGCAAAGTAGACACAAACTTGTAGAATGTTGTGCAAAGGAAGGCCCTGCCTTCTCATAATGGTGTGCAACAGCACACATTTTAAGAACCCTGAAACCTGAGCTCTCCACGCCGTCCTGGAAATTGACATGAGGGAATAGGATTTGGGGTAAAGAGAGTTTTTCAAAATGCAGATTAGTTTTCTCTCTCTGCAACCACATTCCTAGGGACGACTCCACGCCCTAAATAACTCAAGGTGTGCCCTCCGTCTGTTCCTTGGGGCCTCTTCCCATGATATGACTTCCATATTTAGGTGCCCACGTGTATTTCTTATCAATCCTGGGATTATGTATGCACGCCGGTACCTGTGGGCTTAATGTCTGTCTCTTCTCTCAAAAAGAAAATCCATTGGGAAGAGCCCTTTGTCAAATCCTTTGTGGCCCAGGGTCAAGCCTTGCACTGATCAGCTCCTCAGTAATATTGTTGAGTAGATCTCTGGGCATTGATTCTTTCAAATTCTTCCCCAAATCATCAGGATAAGTTAGAAATATCCAAGTGTACACACTCACAACTCACAACGTGGTGAGTATTTGCAGAGAAGGGGGTAAGAACCTCACAAATGGAAAACCTGGGTAAATTTAGCTCCATCCTAATGGCGGTGTCATTGATTTTTGTCACACTTCACATCTTCTATTTTAGAAATAATAGTCATCAGCTCCTGTAATCAAAAGTCTCCCTGTAATCTTACTGATTTGGGGTACTTTTTGTTTTTGAAATAACACCTGCAGAGCAATCATCAGAACCTTGATTGATTCTGTGCGACACAAGGAGAAAAATGAAATACATCTTTTAAAAAGCTGCAGGGTTTTGGTGTGAATAATTTTCAGAGCGTCTTCTAAGAAGGGAATATTCTGCTAAATAGGAAACAGTACAAATATTAGAGGAGGTGGTGCATGCACTTGTGTGGGTGGTGCTGTGCGTATATAGTGTGTAAACGTATGTGTTCACAAAAAAGTAGAGAAACTATTGCGGAGAATAATCAGAAAACTCTTGGTATCTTGCAGAAGATGATCAGGTTGACATCGGTTTAAAAATTCCCCCAATTCAACAATATGGTGGGGGAAAAACAAGAATGCCCAGGCCTTATGTTTAGATATGACAGAGAATTTGAATTTACTTTGTTCCTTCCAGCTTCTTAAGAAATACCCCAAAGCTAGGAATGAAAGTCATAAGGAGACTCTGTGTACAAAAGAAGTGGAGTCTTGAGTGATGGCTCCACCGGGGAAGCCAGACCATCCCCTGCATAACCACTGGTGAAGGGGCCTCCCGGAGAGCCCCCACACGGAGGGAAGACCCCTCTCCCTCAGGAGGCTGCCCGGAGTGGGGGCAGTCAATGATGCCCCAAATGTGTGTGGAGAGCACTCCTGGCGAGTTGGGAGCACTTCACACTACATGCTCCTGCTGGTCACACACACACACACACACACACACACACACACACACACACACACACTTTTACTTTGGGTCTATTTTGGCCACTGTAATATTAACAAACTGACAAACTGGGAGAGAAAATCGGAGACTGATTTCTCAGGGGCTCTCTTCCACTGAAGCCCTCCCAACCCATTTCACGATGTGCCAGGGATTTCATCAAAGTTAATGAAGAAGCAGCATGAAGGGCCAGCTGGCTTCCGGACTTGGCTTCCACTCCTACCCAAGGAGCTTCAGCCTCTTGAGATCCGAAGGGAATCCTGTTTGGAGCGTCCGACGGGCTGTAGGGCTGCACAGAGATTCAGCTTAATTAAGCCACATTCAGGCTCAATCACAACACCTCTTCTTTACCCATTTCACACACTTTAGAAAAGAAGCTTCTTTTTTAATCACCAGAGGAAGGCTGCACAGAACCAGGGTATGCCCGAAGCATAGAACCTGCTCCCATCTCAGGTGCGACTAGGAGATTTGGGCAACAAAGGGGCAGATTCAACATGAGGAGAGCATGTGGCCACCCTGGTGAGAGGTCATGTGTTTACTTACCTGGAATGAGTTTACACCCCAGCCTGAGCAAGCGGTGTGATCCTCACACTCACTGGGGACTCAGACTGTTATCCCCTCATCAGGCAGATTCCCAGGGTCTGAGCCTCTTAGGTGGGAACAATGGACACTTTGCTCGTTTGTCTTGTAAGTTAATATTCCACAAAATGAACGTGGGAAACTAGGCCATCTTGCGGGTATTTTAGAAACCTGCCATGCTAAGGCTCCACGCTCTTTCCACTTCGTTCTGGTGCTAACTCAGGGTTTCCCTGCCCGGGGGGAATGCATCTGTCACAGTGACAGCACCGCTAGGTGTGTCCTCTCACTCTGCAAGCTTCAGGGTGCTCCTGCTACCCACGGACTGTCCCCCGGCCACCCCACACTTGCTCACAGCGTCGTGTTCCCCAACTCACCCTCGGAGTCCATCCAGGCCGACAAACGAAGTCAGACGTGGGGATGGCTGCTCCCGAGCTACAGAGATTTGAGTCCCTGATGCTCAAGGACCTCTCTTCCTCCTACTCTTCCTTCTTTTTAAGAATCCACATGTAGGTGATACCATGCAGTATCCATCTTTCTTTTTCTGGCTTATTTCACTGATCATAATGCCTCCAGGTTCATCCATGTGGTCACACACGGCAGGATTTCCTACCCTGTTATGGCTCCGCAAGATTCCATTGTGCATAATGGAATATTACATATGTCATATACAAAGAAATATTATATATCTGGAGATGCCCATTCATTCAACAGACACAGGTGGTTCCCTATGCATCCCAACCGCTGTGCACACATATTATCACAGAAACAGAGATTGACTGGTGGATACAAGGGACCAGGGTGAGGGCGATGGGGAGAGGCCGGACAAAGGGTGCAGAGGAGTTAGTTCTGGGGTCGACTGCAGTTAACAATACCATATCCTATACTTGACACTTGTTAACAGAGTAGACCGTAAGCATCCCCATAAAGACAATGCTATGTGAGGGAGGTGATGGATGTGTTCGTTCACACAATAGGTTGTGGTGAATGTTTCTCAGGATGGAACACAGTCATGGATGTTAATGTTAAGAAAGGGCTATCCCCTCCCTGGAAGAAACAACCTCAATGGGAAAGAAAGTCGTGTCCCCCCTGCCCTTGCTCTCTGTCGCCTACCTCTCTTCTCTCTTCTTCGATGTGAGCCTGGGTGCATGAAGCTCTTCCTGGAGTAGGCACAGGGTGCCTGCTGCTAACTTACTAATCTGAATCAGCTACTCCAGGAGAGGAAAACAGTGGGTCAGCACTCCCAGCGGTGGCACAGGGACCAAGCCCCTGTGCACAGACCCTGCTCCTGAACCTGTCCCTTCCAAGGCTGGATGAGACCCTGATCCAAAAGAAGCAGTGGGCCAGAAATGGCCAACTGTGAGTGCAAACAGCACGAAGATCAGAGCTGGATGCAGGGCTTGAACCCATGAATCGTGAGCCGAAGTCAGATGCTTAACTGACTAAGCCACCCAGGTGCCCCAGGCATTGGCTCATTTTTAAGCACATGACATCAGAGTCCAGAATGCTACTAAAGACAACTGCACAGTGAAAGTTCCAAAACAGAAGAAACTTCTAGAGCCAGGCCTGGTGAGGAGGGCCCTGTTACAGATGAGAAGCCGGTGGGAGCCACTCTTCCTGGTATCTGTGGGCACAGTTCATCTGCACGTTCAGCCAACAGATGCTCACTGACACGCTCCACCGGGCTAGGTCCTCGGCTCTGTGCAGTGGGAGGGACAAAGATGAATGTGACTTAGTGCCAGCCTTAAGATGCCCCCCATCTAACCCGGCAGACACATCCTCAGGGTTCGGGAAACCCTTGCATTAAACTACTCCTTTCTGTGGAGAACGATTTAAATGCGTACTCTATGTGTGGGTGGCGTCCCTGTCCACTGGCTGTCATCTGAAGAGTTCACCTTTCTAGAAGAGCCCACTGTGAAGAGTAATGTGGGTGGGTTTCATTATTCCTATTATATCCCTCCCCCAACTTCCCCTCCACCAACAGAATTGTGTTCTGGACACTGATGCTTGAAGAAGCATGACTTTGACACAGCCTGCCCACCAATGTGCAATCAAGCCCCATGTTTCCAAGAGCCTGGACAGTGGGCCTGGGGTGGAGCTGTGGCAGAGGGCTATCTTGAGCTCCTTTATTGTTTTTTTAAAAATATATCGTCAAGTTAGCTAACATACAGCATATACAGTGTGCTTTTGGTTTGGGGGGTAGATTCCCATGATTCATCGCTTACATACAACACCCAGTGCTTATCCCAACAAGCGCCATCCTCAATGCCCATCACCCATTTCCCCTCTCCCACGCCCTCCCTTCATACTTCAATACCACCTCTCACCAGTCAGAGTGGCTAAAATGAACCAATCAGGAGACTCTAGATGCTGGAGAGGACGTGAAGAAACGGCAACCTTCCTGCACTGCTGGTGGGAATGCAAACTGGATCACCCACTCTGGAAAACAGTGTGGAGGTTCCTCAAAAAATTAAAAATAGAACCACCCTACGACCTAGTAATAGCACTACTAAGAATTTACCCAAGGGATACAGGAGTGCTGATGCACAGGGGCACATGTACCCCAAAGTTTAGAGCAGCACTTTCAACAACAGCCAAATTATGGGAAGAGCCCAAATGTCCATCAACTGATGAGTGGATAAAGAAGATGTGGTTTATATAGACAATGGAATAATACTACTTGGCAATGACGAAGAAAGAGCTGCTTTAAACAAAGCCTGGTCTTCAGTGTGTGTGAGTGGTTCTCTGGGACAGGAGGTGTATAAACGTGGCCTCTGGCCAGACTCCAGCCTCAAGGCCATGAACACCCTCTGGGGTTCCCAGAAGCCCACCAGGCTGTCACAAATGGCTACAGAAAATTAAGTAGTTCTAGATCTCCCAGAGGTTCTCCTTGTGGGTGCACAAAAGAAACCAAGTGACGATAATGTTTTGTTTGTTTGTTTTTTTTCCCAGAGATACGTCGTTAGTAGAAATATTCCCTACATTTTATCTTTTAACTTAAATAGTTATTTCATGGCCATCAAAGACTTCTCAAGCACTTTTTAGAGATGATTTTGTCTCAGAACGGAATTTCATGCCCCATTATCTTGCAATGATTGTAACTTTTACATAGTCAGTATTCACTTTTTTTTTTTTTTTTTTAGTGGGGGCATTGGGGCACAGGCAGCATTGTGAAAACAATAAGTTGTTTTCCTTACAGATGGGTTCAGGGTTGAGTCCTTCTGAAGGTGCACCTATCCTGTTTCCAACGCTGGTAATGAGAATATTGTGAAATAAAGGTAGAAATTAAAAATTCAGAATATATTTTACATAATTAGTATTTTAAACTTGTGTGATTTACGCACCATTTTAAAGAATGCTTTGCCATACTGTAATTCCGACCATAAATCTCGCCCATAATATATACATTAAAGTACTCTGAGATTGCTCTAGAATGTGAATTACTAAGTGCTGATGAATAATTTTGAATAATGTGACTGCTTTCACCATTGAGTGGAAAATTAAAATTGTGGTATTGCTCTATTTAGAAATGATTGGTTTGCAAGAGTGAAACTCACAGCTGTTGGCCTCCTCTAAATGACGGTGCTTCCTTCCAGAACAGAGGAGCAGAAACTAAGACTCGCTTGCAGGGTTTATCACACTAAAATGTTCCTACGGCAAAATAATGTTTCCTTCTCGATGCCCAGACGACCAGTAAATCTTGGACATCTCCAGGGGAAGGCTGGAGAGCCGTTGTCATGGTGTGTGAGGGTGTGTGGGGGGGACACATCCATGGGTGCCTGCCCACATGAACTCCATGATGATTCTCTCTGGTTTGTGATGACAGGAGGTGGGCACTAAAGTGAGGGCATGGCCTCGCATGACCCAGGGCTCCACTCTGGTCCAATGGAGTGCTTTCCCAGGACAGAGAACTTTCCTGGGACCCCAGACTTTCAGTGCTAAAACCAGAGAAGAGTCTGGGTCCATCAGGGACTACTGGTCACCCTAGATGACGATGATGATGTTGGTGCCAAAGACAACAGCACAATGATGGTTTTAATAATACTAGCAACAGCAACTGCTAACACATGCATGGCTCTGGCTATGGGCTGGCCCTGTTCTAACATTCCAGAATGTTAACCACTTCGACCCTCACAACGATCTCATGCAACACATATGACTGTTTCTCACTTTACCAATGAGGACACTGGGGTTCAGGGAAATTAGGTAACTTCTCTAAAGTTACACTTAATAAAAAAAGGGGACTTCCGTGGCGCCTGGGTGGCGCAGTCGGTTAAGCGTCCGACTTCAGCCAGGTCACGATCTCGCGGTCCCTGAGTTCGAGCCCCGCGTCGGGCTCTGGGCTGATGGCTCGGAGCCTGGAGCCTGTTTCTGATTCTGTGTCTCCCTCTCTCTCTGCCCCTCCCCCGTTCATGCTCTGTCTCTCTCTGTCCCAAAAATAAATACAAAACGTTGAAAAAAAAAATTAAAAAAAAAAAAAAAAAAAAAAAAAAAAAAGGGGACTTGGTGCAAACTCTGGTGGTCTGGGTCTAATGTCCAGGCTCTTGATCACTTTGCTGATATTTATATTTATTTTTATATTTATATATTTTTATATTTTTATATATTATATTTTTTAATGTTTATGTTTGAGATAGAGAGAGAGTGAAAGAGAGAGAGATAGAGAAAGAGACAGAGGGAGATATAGAATCTAAAGCAGGCTCCAAGTTCTGAGCTGTTAGCACAGAGCCTGACGCAGAGCTCAAATTCACAAGCAGTGAGATCATGACCTGAGTCAAAGTCAGATGCTCAACCAACTGAGTCACCCAGGCACCCCTCCCTTTGTTAATTTTAAACCAGCAAGAACCACCACCGGTTCTCAACTGTTTCATATGAATCGGGTTCTTTGCTGAATATTTGATATACTTTGCATGCTTAATGTTCACAAATGTTGTGTAAGGTGCAAATTTATGTCTCGGCATAGAAAGATGTGCCCAAGGTCACACTCTTGGTGAGCGAGGCCAAGACTGGACCCACATCTCATGGACTCTAACCAGAGGTGATCTGATGTGGCAGGGGCCCCTCCTGATTGCACTGCCAGCAATCACTCCACATTGCCACACACTCACCGTGCAATGGCACACACAGCTCGTGTCTCTTGAAAATGTTCTTGAAAAAGGAGTAGAGATGAGTAGTTTGGGGGTATATTAACTTCATGATATCTCAAAACTTGACTACATACCCTTTTGCTGCCCATGTGACAGAAAGTACTTCTGGAAGACATCTGCAGCAATGGCAGCTGTCTAAGAAAACACATTTGTGTGATTGTGTGAGTTGCTAATTAAACCGATGCCTTTTTGGAGACCACTATTCTTACCTGAAAAACAAACAAAAAAAAAAACGACTGAGAGACAAATTGTGGTGTTTCAGACCTAGTTCTATGGAACCGATATGAGAATTAGAATTTGGAACATGTTGGGGCACCTGGGTAGCTCAGCTGGTTAAGGGACCAACTTCGGCTCAGGTCATGATCTCGTGGTTGATGAGTTCAAGCCTTGCATCAGGCTCTGTGCTGACAGCTTAGAGCCTGGAGCCTGATTCGGATTCTGTGTCTCCCTCTCTCTGCCCCTCCCCTACTCACATTCTGTTTCTTTCTCTCTCTCAAAAATAAATAAAAATTTAAAAAATGAAAAAGAGAAGAATCTGGAAAACTTCCATTTTTCTCCATGAACTTTACAGCTACCCAATACTGAATGATTTTTCTGAATAAGTCAGTGGTGATATTGATGAATATGAGATTTTGATATTGTATAATGGTCTATGTCCACTTTTGGGAGATCGGCCCCAAGACTCACCAGCACTAATGCACACAGAGTCTGACAGACGTCAGCATGTTTAAATATGCCAGGGTACACTTGTGGGTTCGTTACAACACCCGAGGTCATCAGTTTGGACACAGTTTGGGAATTGCAAAACCATCCAAATACATAAATGCATACTAGAAGATACGAGCAGCATTAGCAAACACCTTGACTTCATGGATCTTACAGAACACCAACCACACTCAACAACCGCAGAAGGCATGTTCTTTACAAGGGCATGCAGTGAGCTCCCCGAGACAGACCCCACACTGGGCCACAGATTAAGTATCAGTTAACTTAAAAGTACTGAGATATACTGAGTATGTTCTCTGACTCCAACGGAATTAAATTAAAAATCAACAACAAGATTCCTAGAAAACACAATTCCGTATTTGGAAATTAAACAACACACCTGTAATTAATCCACGGGTCAAGGGAAAAATTAGGAAGTATTTCAAAATCAAATGGAAACAAACATACAACCTATCAGATAAGGTGGTACTTGAGGGAAACAGATAGCCTTAAATATTTATATTATTAGAAAAGAAGAAAGGTCTAAAATTGATGACCTAAATTTTCCACCTGTGGATACCCAGAAAACAGAGTGCTGGGTAAATACAGGAATTATAAGGATAACAATAAAAATCCAGGACGCAGGAACCAGATGAGCAATAGAGACATTTCATAGTGCCCAAATGTGGTTCTTTGAAAAGGTGAACAAAACTGGTCTTACCTAAACTGGTCCACCGAAAAAGAGAGAGACACACGCTCCTCATACCAGAGATAAAGGGAGTACCATCCTCATTTGTATTCTACAAGTGTACACGGAAAATACGGAATACTGGAAGTAACATTGCATGAATGAAATCTGAAGGCTTAGACGAATTGGACAAAGTCCCTGAAAATGCAAATTTAGCACAATTGAGGCAAGATGCAGCAGAAACTCTGGGTAGATCTCTGTCTTTTAAAAGGAACTGAATTTGTTAGCAAAACCATGTGTACAAAGAAACCCTCAAGACCACATGGTTTCACTGGTGAATTTCATCAAATATTTAAAGAAGAGGGGTGCCCGGGTGGCTCAGTCAGGTAAGTGTCTGACTTCAGCTCAGGACATGATCTCACGGTTCGAGAGTTTGAGCCCTGTGTCAAGTTCTATGCTGACAGTTCAGAGCCTGGAGTCTGCTTTGGATTCTGTGTCTCCCTCTCTCTCTCTGCCCCTCCCCTGCTTGCACTCTGTGTGTGTGTGTGTGTGTATGTTTGTGTGTCTGTCAAAAATAAAAATAAATAAACATTTAAAAAAGGTTAAGGGAGAAATAGCACAATTTGTACATAATTCTTATAGAAATAATAATGTGAGGATATTAATTTCCAAATCATGTTATGAGGATAGCACAGCCCTGACATCAAAAATTGACGAAGATGATATAAAAAAGGGAAATTACAGACCGATATCCCTCGTGAACATAACACTCCTTGGCCAGCATGTACACCCTGAATGCAGAAATACACAAACTGGGAGGCATGTCACAACTAAATGTGGTTTATCCCTGGATCACAAATACATCTTCACATTCCAAAGTCAACATAATTTACCCTATCAGTACGATAAAGAACAAAACTTTTGACAAAATTCAGTGCTTATTTATGATTAAGAACTGTCAGCAACCTGTCAGAAACAGAAAGGAGTCTCCTTGATCTACTGAAGAGCATCTCGGAAACCCTACTGCTAACATCATACCTGTGAGCTATGAAACGCTAGCGCACCTGAGATCAGGAGCAAGGCAGACATACCCACTTCCGCCAATTCTGCTCTACATGAGACAGCAGTGTTGGGCCAGTGAGTGGGAAAAAGACTGCTTCAGAGACAATCCTAAGGAATCTAAAACAAAACAAAACAAAACAAAACAAAACAAAAAAAAGAAAACCCAAAAAAACTGTTAGACCTAATAAGACAATTTAGCAGAATCACAGGATACAAGCTCACTACAAAAATAAATAAATAAATAAATAAATAAATAAATAAATAAATAAATAAATAAATAAAAAAATCAATTGTACTTAGCAAACAAGTAGAATATTAAGTTTAACACTTTAAATAACAAACTCACAATATTCCATTTACAATAGAAACATGGTTAGAAATAAATTTGATGAAATCCACATGACATATGCACTGATAGCTTTCAAATATAGCTGACAGAAATGAAGTAAGTCCTAAATAAATGAAGATGTATAGCATGCACATGTATCTTGGAAGACTTGATAATGTTAAGATATCAATTCTTTCTAAACTGATCTATGAATTCAACAAGATTTCAAGCATATCTTAGAAGAATTTTCTGAGAAACTGACCAGCTTATTGAAAAATGTGTGTGTGCAGATGTGAATAATTTAGAATCACCAAAGCAATCTCAAAAAATAAGAACAACATTGAAAGTCACCTGACTTCAAGGCTTATTATAATGAAAAACACAAGAAATAAGGTGCTGGTTATGATGTGGAGAAAAGAGAGCTTCATGCATTATTGGTGGGAATGCAAACTGGTGCAGCCACTGTGGCAAACAGCATGGAGGTTCCTTGAACAATTAAAAACAGGACTACCGTGGAGTGTCTGGGTGGCTCAGTTGGTTGAGTGTCTGACTGGTTCAGGTTTGTGAGTTCGAGCCCCACATCGCGCTCTGTGCAGACAGCGCAGAGCCTGGAGGCTGCTTCGGATTCTGTGTCTCCCTCTTTCTCTGCCCCTGCTCACACTCTGTGTCTCTTTCTCTGTCTCTCTCAAGAATAAATAAACATTAAAGAAAAATAAAAATAAAATAGAACTACCATATGATCTAGTAAATTCTACTGCTGGATATGTACCCAAAGAAAATGAAAAAGATACATGTTTATTGCAGTATTTATAATAGCCAAGATACAGAAGCAGACCAAGTGTCCATCAATAGATGAGTGGATACAGAAGACTTGGTCTATGTACATATATGTATACATGGATATATGTGTATATGCTATATATACATACACATAGAATGGAACATTACTCAGCCATAAAAAAGAATGGAATCTTGCCATTTGCAACAACATGGATGGAGCTAGAAAGTATAACGCTAAGTGAAGTCACTCAGAGAAAGACAAATACCATATGATTCCACTCATGTGGAGTTTAAGAAACAAAGGAACAAAGAAAAAAAGAGACAAACAAAAAAACCAGACTCTTAACTTTAGACAACAAACTGACGGTCACCAGAGAGGACACAGGTAATGGGACTGGTGAGACAGGTGATGGGGATGGAGAGTAAACTTATGATGAGCACGGAGGCATGTACAGAGATGTGAATCACTCACTCTATAGTACACCTGAAACTCCAATGGGAAATGACCACACCCTCTCGAAATGACTACCACTGAAAGAATGGGAACATTAAATGTCGATGTGTGTGTTGAAGGACTGGGGCTCTCACACGTTGTTGCTCAGTGTTTCATCCATCTCTCTCTCTCTCTCTCTCTCTCTCTCTCTCTCTCTCTCTCTCTGTATATATATATATATATATATATATATATATATATATATATATATATAGTAAATAAACTTTATATAAATTTTACTTTATATAACTAAACTTTATATACTTTATATACAAACTTTATATATAAAATTTATATATAAACTTTATATGCTTTATAAACTTTATATAAACTTTATATAAAGTTTACTATATATAGTAAATAAGTAAATAAACTACATATATAAAGTTTATTTACTTATTTTGAGAGAGAGAGAGAGAGAGCACATGAGCAGGGGAGGGACAGAGAAACATGGAGACAGAGGACCCAAAGTGGCAATGCCCTGAACAGCAGAGAGCCCGACGTGGGGCTCAAACTCAAGAACTGAGAGATCATGACTTGAGCCCAAGTCAGATGCCTCACCGACTGAGCCCCCAGGTGCCCCATCTGTCAGTCAGTGTTTCTAATCAAGCCACACATATACAGCATGACCTGGCAATTCTGCAGCCCAGGCGTTTTCCCAAGGAAAAATAAAAACAGGTGCCCACAAAAGACTTAAACACCCCATAGCTTTATTCACCGGAGCCAAAAACTAAAAATAATCTTGACATCAGTGAATGGGAGAATGGATAAACAATCTGTGTGTCTATCTACACAATGACTGGGGCTCAGTAACTTAATCAAACAGAGTAGGTACATAACCTGACTGAATCCTGAAAATCATTATGCCAAGTGAAACAAGTCTACAGAAACAGCATGCAGTATGGTACCATTTATAAGTTCTAGAACTGGCAAAAACAATCCACGGTGGAAAATAACCACCAAGCGGCTGCTTCTGGGGATTGGGAAGGGAGAGGGAGGTGATGGGAGATGGGCAGAAGGGAACGTTCTGTGGTGAGGGGGATGTTCAGCGTCTCGCCAGGAGTCTGGGTTACTTACACACGTGCATTTGTCAGAGCGAAATGGGATGATTCACTTAAAATGTGTGCGTTTAGTGTTATGCAAATTTTACCTCAAAAGAAAAAAAAATCTAAATCAATACTAAACTCTAGTTTATGACACCTATGTTGAAGAACCCAGGGAAATGTGCCCTGACTTCCACAAGTGACTCTGAAATACATAAAAAGCATATGATGTTTTGATGCTTGGAGGGGATAGAGAGATGGACGAAGCTGTGATAAAACAAGAATAGTGAAAGCTCCATGGAGGAATGTCATGCAGGCCTTCACTGTAAAATTCTGTCAGCCCTTCCGTACGTGTGAAGTTTGTACGGTGGAACGTTGGAGGGGAAACAAAGTAGTGGCTGAGTGCACACGGGGCTCATGCACTTGTGTCCCGCTCTGCTGGATGCAGCTGGCTCTGCAGACGGTGGCCCTGAGCCCTGAGCCCACCAGAGATGCCGTGTGGCTAGGCAACCTGCTCGGTGCTCCCTGGCCGTCATCCTCCCTCAGAGGGGTGCACAGGCACAGCAGGCAGGTGGGGTCCAGCACGGACGCCAAGTCATGAGAACATGGGCTCTGAAATCTGACCTCCGGGGTGCGGACTTAGTTCCATTTCTGATGAGCTATTCAATCTCAATCCAGTGATGTAAACCCTCTGTGCCAGAGTTTCTCTGTCTGCAACATGTGGGTAATACAGCGCCCTCCTCCTCAGGTTGTCACGAAAAACATACCAAACCCGTGCTTTTAAGTGACTAAGGACAGTGAGTAGCACCATCGCCATTGTCATTGTCGCTCTGTGACTCTCATATCCTCTCTGTTCACCTCCGCCACAAGGACACACAAGCACTCCCCAACTCCTTCAGCCAACATCCTAATTCCCCATAACAGTAACCTCAGAAAATGGATGCCTGTCCCAGTAGCCAGCCCACCTCTGCCCTCAACATGCTCAAGCCACAGCATTTATGAGGACTCTGGGTATAGCTCCTGGCTTCTCTCTTCCAGTAACCTCACCCTCCATGCCTCAGTCACCCATCCCCACGGCTCTCTCCCAACCCTGTGGCTGGTGAAGCCACACCACCTCCATTTGATCACGTGGAGCACAGCACTCTCGAAACACCATATGTATCTAGACACATATCAGAGCGACTCACCCGCTCTGGTCATTTCACAGCCAAACCCCAGCCATTTCTGAGAGTCTCTGAGATGCAGATCTGGGGGCCTGTCTAGGGTCCCTCGCCTTCCTTCCTCATGCAGCTTGATACCTCCTGAGCAGTCAACCCCCTTGGCCTCTGCCCACATGGCCTATGTCCCCAGAAGACCCCTGCCCTGATTAACCCAAATGCTCTGCCTACATGTGCCTGCACCCACCCAGCTGACCGTGGCAGTAGGCCAGCACAGACATGTGTCCAGGTCACTCCTGGACTCAAGGCCACCCATCTTGCAAGGGCCAGGGGCTGCTGGCCTCCCCTCTCCCCATGACGGCCTTCCCTCCCAGATCACCAAGGGAGACAGAAGCAACAAGAAAGAGACAAAGGTCCTCCCATCTATCGCTCGCCTGGCACCCATGTCCCCATGTCTCCTCCACCTGCTCACTCCTGCAAACACACACCTGTGTGCCCTGCAGAGGCTGGGGACCCTGTGTGGACACCAGGGGCCTGGGCCTCTCACAACTTCAAGGCCACCTCTCAACCACAGTCATCTTGTCTTTCATTACCAACTCGCCTCTCTACAGAATTCCTTCTGGCCACAGATGTGTCAAAAATGCCTCCCACCTTGAACAAACCATGTAAGCTCCCTTCTCCCACAGCAGGTACCTCACTCTCTTCTCCCCTTTATGGAAAAGGTCTCAGAGGCTGTGACCATACTCAATGTCACCACCTGTGTTCTTCCCATTTTCCCTGAAACCTTCCCACAGAAGGGCGTTCACATACCCTATTCCCATCACCTCCTCCAGCAAGACCCGAGGGATACCATCACCAAATCTCACAGTCAGACTGTCACCAGGGTGGCACTCTGCATGTTCTTTCCTCTGCCACCAGGGCTCACACTCACTGGGACACCTCCTACCCTGACAGTCACTGTTCCATCCTCTTCTTGCACCACTGCTCATTCCCAGTTGAGCTCACTCAGGCTACCGGCACCAGCTATGTGTCCATCTCTGTCCTATGGCTCTACCTGAAGCCCACATCACCGACGCAGTCAGACAAACATCCGGGGCACACTTGGCTGTCCCATTTTATTCCTCCTTTCAATTATACAACACAGACTGATTTAGTACCTACCACGTGCCCCATGTTCTTCTGCACGCTAGACATGTATCAGAGAATAAAACAAACACAACTCCCCACTAATATTCTAGCAGGAGATTCTGTTCTGCTATGAAAGACAACTAACAGCTCAAATGACTAGATTACATGATATGTTAGCGGATAACAAGTAGTACTGAAAACATACCGTGGACATGGGGCAGGGAGCTGGGGGAGAGGGCAGTAGGATGTAGTTCTTTAGAGGATGGTTCAAGGAGCCCTCGGCATAAGGTTACACTTTTTTTTAAAATTTTTATTAATTTAATGTTTATTTATTTATTTATTTTTTTTTAAATTTTTTTTTTCAACGTTTTTTATTTTTATTTTTGGGACAGAGAGAGACAGAGCATGAAGGGGGGAGGGGCAGAGAGAGAGGGAGACACAGAATCGGAAACAGGCTCCAGGCTCCGAGCCATCAGCCCGGAGCCTGACGCGGGGCTCGAACTCACGGACCGCGAGATCGTGACCTGGCTGAAGTCGGTCGCTTAACCGACTGCGCCACCCAGGCGCCCCAATGTTTATTTATTTTTGAGAGAGAGAGAGAGAGAAAGAGAGAGAAAGAGCGGGAGCAGGGAAGGGGCAGAGAGAGAGGGAGACACAGAATCCAAAGCAGGCTCCAGGCTCTGAGCTGTCAGCCCAGCACCCAACGTGGGGCTCGAACCCACCAGCCATGAGATCATGAATGACCTGAGTTAAAGTTGAACACTTATCCCACTGAGCCACCCAGGTGCCCCATTTTACATTTTAGAAGAGACTAGTGAGCTGGCAGGAAGCTGGTTAGGGAGGAGTGTCGGGGGCAGCTGGAGGCTGCAGGGCAAAGAGGGGTATGGTGCAGAGGTCCAGGAGACTCATGGGCAGGACGTGGAGAGGATTGTAGGGACCCTGACTTCTGCTTGGGGTGACATGAGAGTCCACGGACGGGCTCTGTGCTGAGATACAATGTGGCCCTCGATGCTCTGAAGGCTGATGGGACATGAACATGGGTACAGGGGGCGCAGTGAGGATGGCTGGATACCATAACCCAGGCAGGAGTGATGTTGGTGGCCCAGGCCAGAGGGGTGGTGCTGTGTGGGGACAGCACGGGGTTCTGGTCCAACCAGATGCGTTGAAGAATGAGCCATGGGAACCTCAGGGGCGTGTTTATTCTCAGCGTCCCGGTCAGCATCATCGATCGCCCCTGATTGGCCCATATTATCTCCAATCCAAATATCTGCCTTTATCCATCAATCTAGATTAATTTCACAAAAATATTCTACCCCCAAAAAAGAAAACTGCAGAATAACAGAGGATTCCATGTGTGTAAAAGAAAATATTGAGTTTTTTGGGGGGAGATGTATGCATATGTGATGAATTATAAGAAAAGCAAAGAAATAATTATAGCATTTGGGGTAACAGGAGAAGGGGTACAGTCGATGGGTGTTCATGGGCTTCTTTGTGTTACCTGAGTAGGGTAGAGAATCCATTCATTGCCATTCTTTAAGGAATGCACCCAGTATATGTACTCTTCTGTACATATGAAATATTCAAGATCGGATAAGGAAAAAGGTGCATTTAGAATGGGAAACGTTCATCTAAATCAGGCTTCTCAAATGTGCATATGTATACATATGGAGATGCCTTATAAGTACCATAGATATGTATTATATAGATGACATTGTGGTAAATGCATACGTATTTCTATAAAGGTACATAAGAAATAAAGTAGCTAAAAGCTAAAAATACTACTTCTAGAAAATAAACTTACATTGCTTCTCCGCCTTTTGGCTAAGATCAAGTGTAGAAAATGAGTACACAGTGGAAGGTCAAGTGTAGAAAATGAGCACACAGTGGAAGGGGTGGAGAGAACCCTAACTTAGGCTTCTACATCCTCCCCATCTTTGAGATCCTACTTAGAACGGTAGAAACCACTCCTGTGTGTAGCATCTATCTTCTACCTTCTTCTCTACATTTGACATTGTAAAAGTCATATATTGTATATATTACCTTTATAATATTTTTAAATAGTGGTTAAAAATGCCACACTAGGGCGCCTGGGGAGCTCAGTCAGTTAAGCGTCCAACTTCGGCTCAGGTCACCATCTCACGGTTTGTGAGTTGGAGCCCCACATCTGGCTCTGTGCTGACAGCTGGGAGCCTGGACCCTGCTTCAGATTCTGTGTCTCCCTCTCTCTCTGCCCCTCCCCCACTTGCACTCTGTCTCTCTCTCTCAAAACTAAATAAACATTAATTTTTTTTAAATGCTACACTCAGCAACCTGAAGGTTCTGCATTAATACTCACAAGGAAAGTAAAGGTATTTGAAATTCCTTGGCCCCAAACCCTGCCAAAACCAGGAATCATCTCGTCAATACCCCCATGCTGGAGTAGAGCCTGTGGAGCTGTCCCCTCTCATCAGCAAACATTGTGTGGGAGGGACAGCCTTTGGTCACTGTATCCCCAGACATAAAGTGTCAGGAGGGGAGTTCAGGCAGCTGTCCATGGTAGTGCACTGCTGGCGCCTTCCCAGACCGCAGATAAGGGCCTTCAGGGTCTCTTTATGTCCAATGTGCTATAAAGGCCAATGCTGAGACGGAACTTGGCATCCGGGTCACATTTGGCACAACAAACGAGACCTCGGGCCAGAAGCAACTGACTCCACTCATTTGTTGCAAAGAGGAGTGGGGACACATGAAAATGGCCATTTCAGATCGCGAGTGTCATGAATACAAATGAAAAATAAACTCACAGTGTCTGCGGGTCGTGAAGCCTGTCATGCTTGGCAACTAGGAGGCGGGATTGAATTTAAAACCATAATCAACTGCTAATTGTTCACTCACTGCCAACCGTCTGAGAAAACAAACATATGAATATGGCTTTGACTTTTGACGAGTACTTGTGTGCATCGCCAGATGGGAGAGTACACAGAGATGAGAACACGGGAGGAGAAAGTAAGGCAGTTTGGAAAACATCAGATAATGTATTGTTTTTGTACATAATGTTTCCTACCTCTCAAAGAGGGCTGCTGGACTTTCACAGAGATTCCCACAGTCTTCATTAGAAAAACTTTTTGGGGGGGCACCTGGGTGACTCAGTCAGTTAAGCATCTGACTCTTGATTTTGGCTCAGTTCATCATCTCAGGGTTCATGAGATCCCAGGATTCAATCCCCGCGTAGCGCTCTGTGCTGACAATGCGGAACCTGCTTGGGATTTTCTCTTCCTCTCCCTCTGCACCTCTACTGCTCTCTCTCTCTCTCTCTCTCTCTCTCTCTCTCTCTCTCTCTCTCTCTCAAAATAAACATCTAAAAAAAAGAAGAGAAAAACTTGGGGCACCTGGGTGGCTCAGTCGGCTGAATGTCCGACTTTGGCTCAGGTCATGATCTCATGGTCCATGAGTTCCAGCCCCACATTGGGCTCTGCTGACAGCTCAGAGCCTAGAGCCTGCTTCAGATTCTGTGTGTCCCTCTTTCCCTGTCCCTTCCCCACTCACCGTCTCTCTCTCTCTCTCTCTCTCTCTCTCTCTCTCTCTCTCTCTCTCTCAAAAAAAAAAAAAAGTTAAATTTTTTTTTAAATAAAACTTTTCTTAACACCTGCTGGCCTATAAAGAAGAGCGAATAATACAAATATTTTTAAGGATACTGAACTTTTTTACAAAGCTTAATTTTTTAATTATTGGCTGCTTTGAGGAGCCTTCATAGGGCATATCAATTGGATCAGTAATTGTATAGCACCCTGAAAACGCCGTTGCCTCAGAGTACTAATGTCAGAACAAATGCTTTCCAACTCATTAGAACTCAACAGAGACCAGAAGAGTGTAAGAATGAACTCTCAGGAGCTGTGAGGCATTTATGTACAGCATGCCCAGTCTTAGACAACCCCACAGGTTGATTTCTCAGGGCATATTTCCAGATGAAGGAGTCAGGGTAGTCAGCCAAGTTCTTGGAATATCTTAAGTAGGAGGTGCCAACTTGGATTCAAACTCAGGTCAGCCTGTGCCCATCCCAGAATCCACACTTCCTTTCAAGCACAGTCTTCAAACATCTTTTTTCTCTTTATGAAACATTCCAGAATTGATGCAGATTCCTTTTGTCCCACAGGTCAATCAGTGCCAGCCCACAGAGTGATGGATTTCCTTAAGACACTAGAGCCCAAGATTCATCTTCTGGTTCAAAAAATAAAGCTTATGTGCTTCTAAAGCCCAGTGTGTATACTGGTAAGTGAGCTAGGTTGAACAGACTTGACTCTGACCCTCATCTTCCTTGTCCTTCAGTTCATGGCACCCCTGCCCTCCCATTCCATGCCTGGACCAGTTTGGGACCCTTGTGCTGCCACCTCTGAACTGTATCCACAGTATTCACTTTAACGTAAACCAGATGTGCAGGCAGAACAGTGCTCCCCACAAAGATGGCTCGTCTGTGGACCGCAGGATATGGAGAGTACCCTGGGTCACCCAACTGGGTCAGCCCTGAAGGTGGGAAAGGGAGCAGAGAAAGACTGGCGGGTGCACCGTCATGGGTCTGAACCAAGGAGCAGGCGGACTCCAGCCCATGAGGGCCGCTAGCGGCTGGAAGAGACCAGGAGGTGGGAGTCTCCCTGGGAGCCTCCAAGAGGAATGCGGCGTGTGGGTGTTGTGACTTCAGCCCCATGAGACCACAGGTGAGCCCGGAGCTGGGAAGAACAGTATTGCTTGAAGCCGCTGTTTTCCATCATGTACATCAGCTGATGCCACTCCCTGCTTAACAGGCCACAGCACTTTCTCACTGCTGTTGCAAAAATATCAGCTCCATGCTGAGCTCAGTGGCCCCAGGTTGGGGAACCTACCTGAGACCAAATCCCCTGTGTGTCATGTCCCTCCTCCCCTCTCACTGGACGCCAGGCTCAGGGCCCCTGGTGTTATGATCCGGTTGTTCCTACTCGGGGACTTTGCCCTCGATGCCCCTCCCTGAAATACCCTGCCCCCTTCCTCTCCTCCAGGCCTCAATTTCCACGTCCCCTTCTCCAAGTGTCCTATGCACCGGAAACAGCAGCTCCAGGGATTGCTGCAAATGCACATTCTCAAACCCCGTGGCACGCCTGCGTGATCAGAGACTCTGGAGATGGTAGGTCCCAGGTGCACTAGTTGACTGAGCCTCCTTTCCTCCCCTCATTCCACAGGGGGTGGCAGCCTCACCTATCTCCATCTCTGGTACCTAGAATAAGGCAAGCTGCACAGCAGGAGCTCAGTAAATATTTGTGGGATGGATTACTGAAAGTATTTTCTAGAAGCCGCCAAGAAGGCACCACGCTATGTATAAAAAGATCAAAACAGCATGGCTCTGCCCTGCAGAACTTACAGTGGAGTGGAAAAGGTCTTTTCTCATACAGCGTGGTGTACACCATGACAAATGCCTATGACAGCCCGAATGAGGGCCCCTGAACTTATGTGATGCCTGGCTTGTGCCTAGCACAGGACAGATTGTGTGTGATGCATGTCCTCGTCCATGAAACGTATACTGTCTCCCTGCTTAGAACATGATCTCCCCATATTGCTCATTCAGAGACACACCTATACCTGGTGCCTGTCATCCAGAGGTAGTCATTAAAAAAATGGATTTGACGTGGGATGTCTGGGTGGCTCAGTCCGTTGGGAGTCCGCTCTTGATATTGGCTCAGGTTGTGATCTCACGGTTCATGGGTTCAAGCTCTGTGTGGGGCTCTGCACTGGCAGCATGGAGCCTGCTTGGGGTTCCCCCTCTCTGCCTCATCCCCACTCATGTGCACTCTGATTGTTCGCTCTTGCTCTCTCCCTCTCTCTCAAAATAAGTAAATTAAAAAAAAAATATGTGTCGGGGTACCTGGGTGGCTCAATCAGTTGTCTGACTTCAGGTTAGTTCATAATCTCATGGTTTCTGAGTTTGAGCCCCACATCAGGCTGTGTGCTGTCAGCTCAGAGCCTGGAGCTTGCTTCCAATTCTGTGTCCCCCTCTCTCTCCGCCCCTCCCTGCTAGTGCTCTCTCTCTCTCTCTGTCTCTCTCTCTCTCTCAAATATAAACGTTATAAGTATATGAATGAATGAATGAATGAATGAATGAATGAATGAATGAATGGTCATAGATTCAGAAGATAGAAAAATCTTAGAGG
This sequence comes from Panthera pardus, assembly GCF_024362965.1. Classification (NCBI taxonomy): domain Eukaryota; kingdom Metazoa; phylum Chordata; class Mammalia; order Carnivora; family Felidae; genus Panthera; species Panthera pardus. The sequence continues at coordinate 740,479 of NW_026526676.1, read as the reverse complement.
AATGTGGACAAGGCAACCAGGCTTGGGGTGTTCCAGCTAAAAGGTGCAGTCAGAGCAAAAGCCCTGAGGGGTGGGCAGCTTGAAGAAAGGCCAGAGGGGTGGTGGCGGGGGTGTCTCCAGTGACCGTGGAGTCGGCAAAGCTGTGGTCCCAGCTGAGGCATGCTGACCCACACCAGGCAGAAGCCTGCGGGGGGTGGGGGAGAGGGCTTTACCACAACCCCCACGGAGAGTATTCCTGTCCAGGATTCTCCACCCAGGTGAGGGGTCCCCGCTACAGGATGGGGTCCTATAGCAGGGGAGTCACTGGCCGACCCATCCTCGGGGCAGACGGACTGTCTTCCCTGCCCAGCAGCTGAAGACGCTGCTGGAAGGGGAGAAGAGACTCAGCCCAGAAGGCAAGTGGAAACTTCCAACCTGAACTCTAAAAATAAGGAATGGGTGGTTTGAACTCTGCTTGAAACTATGCATTGGGAGACAGTTAGTCCTTTCAAGGCCATGGGCTAAATAATCTGAGGCATTTTCACAGAGCAGTGACTCATCTGAGATAGATTCACAACTTCACCTCACAGCTGGCCTTGTGGGGACTAATTTGATGACGTGTCTCCTTTCAGTGAATTTCCAAGAAAGGGTTTTGTGAGCCTCTATTTATTTAAGATGAAAAACACAATAAAGCTCTTTATTATCAAACCTATCCTGATTCAGTCAAAGCCCCACAGGTAAAGTCTTCCCGTGCCCCTGTGTGTAAACAAACACGGACACTGTGCGCGGGGACAGGCACTTCTGCACGCACAGGACACTGAGCACGCAACGTCGGCATATATAAAATTACACCAAAACCCAGGGTACTTTTTTTCTCCTTATCAAAAATGTACTGAGCCATAGCTCTGTGAATATACTTGGTGATCTAAGCTATTCATTAAAGGTAATAGAACAGAAAAATAACTTTTGATACACAGCCACTCCAACATGTTATGTTTTAGAGTCTTTGCTAAATCACATTGTCAGAGTTCACTATATTTTACTATTGAGTCAATGTGAAAGAATGAACCCTCTCTCTCAGAAAGGTGTCTCCTTAATGCTCAGGACCTGCTCTGCTAAGTTTAATATAGTGACAGTTCCAGGCTTAATTTACTCCTTGGAACAAGCCATTAAGTATGCATTGCAGCTCTGTGCCTGCACTGTGAACTGTCCCCTTTTCTTAAATACACAGCCACGTAGTAAAGGTCCCCCAGGAGGGGATTTGAACTAGGTTTGGTAGTTAGCAGAAAATCAGGGATAATGTGCACGCATCCAGAAACTTTCATGTGACACCAGGAATTTTTCAAGCATCATCAAGAATCATAAAATACATAGGGATAAGCCTAACCAAAGATGTAAAGGATCTGTACACTAAAAACTATAGAAAGCTTATGAAGGAAATTGGAAAAAAAAAAAACAAATGGAAAAACATTCCATGCTCATGGATTGGAAGAATAAGTACTGCTAAAATGTCAATACTACCCAAATCAATCTACACCTTCAACGCAATCCCAATCAAATTTGCACCAGCATTCTTCTAGAAGCTAGAACAATCAATCCTAAAATGTATATGGAACCACAAAAGACTTCAAATAGCCAAAGTAATATTGAAGAACAAGACCAAAGCAGGAGGCATCACAATGCCAGACTTTGGCCTTTACTACAAAGTTGTAATCGTCAAGACAGCATAGTATTGGCACAAAAACAGACACATAGACCAATGGAATAGAATAGAGACTCCAGAATTGGACCCACACAAGTACGGCCAAGTAATCTTTGACAAAGCAGGAAAGAATATCCAATGGAAAAAAGATAGTCTCTTTAACAAAGGGTGCTGGGAGAACTGGACAGCAACATGCAAAAGAATGAAACTAGGCCATTTTCTTACCCCATTCACAAAAATAAACTCAAAATGGATAAAGGACCTGAATGTGAGACAGGAAACCGTCAATCCCTAGAGGAGAAAGCAGGAGAAAACCTCTCTGACCTCAGCTGCAGCAATTTCTTACTTGACACATCTCCAAAAGCGAGGGGATTAAAAGCAAAAATGAACTATTGGGACCTCATCAAGATAAAAAGCTTCTGCACTGCAAAGGAAACAATCAACAAAACTAAAAGGCAAGCGACAGAATGGGAAAAGATATTTGCAAATGACATATCGGACAAAGGGCTAGTATCCAAAATCTGTGAAGAACTCACCAAACTCCACACCCAAAAAACAAATAATCCAGTGAAGAAATGGGCAGAAGACATGAATAGACACTTTCTGAAAGAAGACATCCAGATGGCCAAAAGGCACATGAAAAGATGCTCCACATTACTCCTCATCAGGGAAGTACAAATCAAAACCACACTGATATATCACCTCACGCTGGTCAAAGTGGCTAAAATGAACAAATCAGGAGACGCTAGATGTTGGCGAGGATGTGGAGAAACAGGAACCCTCTCACACTGCTGGTAGGAATGTAAACTGGTGCAGCCGCTCTGGAAAACAGTGTGGAGGTTACTCAAAAAAACAAAATTGGAACTACCCTACAACCTACCAAGAGCACTACTAGGAATTTACTCAAGGGATACAGGAGTGCTGGTGCATAGGGACGCTCGTATCCCAATGTTTATAGCAGCACTTTCAACAATAGCCTAATTATGGAAAGAGCCTAAATGTCCATTGACTGATGAATGGATAAAGACATTGTGGTTTATATACACAATGGAATACTACTTGGCAATGAGAAATCTGGCCTTTTGTAGCAACGTGGATGGAACTGGAGGGTATTATGTTAAGTGATATAAGTCAGGCAGAGAAATACAGATATATGTTTTCACTCATATGTGGATCCAGAGAAACTTAACAGGAGACCATGGGGGAAGGGAAGGAAAAAAAAAAGAGGAAGAGAACCAAACCATGAGAGACTCTTAAAAACGTAGAATAAACTCAGGGTTGATGGGGGTGGCGGGGAGAGGAAGGTGGGTGATGGGCATTGAGGAGACCACCTGTTGGGATGAGCACTGGGTGTTGCATGGAAACCAATTTGACAATAAATTTCATAAAAGGAAAAAAAAAGGAATTTTGCAATCATTAAAAAGTCAACCGTATGGGGGCGCCTGGGTGACTTGCTTGATTAAGTGTCTGACTTCAGCTCAGATCATAATCTCACGGTTTGTGAGTTTGAGCCCCGTGTCAGGCTCTGTGCTGACAGCTCAGAGCCTGGGGCCTGCATCTATTCTGTGTTTCCCTCTTAGCGCCCCCACCCACTTATGCTCTGTCTCTCTCTTTCTCTCTCTAAAAATAAATAAACACTATTTTTTTTAAAAGTCAACCATATGCCTGTTCAGGTATTTTCTCCTGCATAGATGGACTGAGAATTAATAAAAGTGACTACATTATTTAACAGATGCAGTAAAGAGATCATCACCAGTTGAGGACCATCCCTGCCACCAACGGCTTCCCCAGCCAGATATGGGGACACATGTTGCCTTCTGAGAATGTGCAAACGCAGAGTATACTGTGCATACTGGGGCATACTGGGGCATACTGGGGGCAGGCACAGGCTGGCACCTCCCATTCACCTTTGCAAACAATGAACCTGTGTGTTCTGACTCCAGGAATGCCTGCAATACACACTGGCTCTAATTAACAACCGAGAGAAACATAGTGGTATAAAATTGATAGAAGAAATGTAAAATTGAACAAATGAAATAATGATTAAATGGAAAAGCTATGTGTAACTCCCAGTAAATTATATTTTATGGCATCAAAAATATGCAATTTTTTTTTCCCAGAAGAAAGGATCTAGAATTTCCAAGGTAAAGAAATTTGGCATAAAATATGAGAGGAAGAGGGTACTGAATTTAGAAACATGTCAGGCCCAACAGGCACAGATGCTAAACTAAACAGTCAGGAAAGGCCTCAAATCCCAAATCAGAGCACCGCCTCCAGTATGCTAAGGGCACAGGTGCAACAGCGTGAGATTCGGCCACCCGGCTAGCTTTCCTTCCTTCCTTCCTTCTTTCTTTCCTCAAATGCCCCTACGACAGGACCTGTGATGGATGGCAGGATTCTGTCCTGAGGATGTAAGAGGTAGTCTCTATTCCCACATCACTCACAGGCCAGTGGGATCGTGGCTCAAAGACAAAGTAACACCCCACCTCAGAGCAGTTTCCCCAACTAAAACGCAGCCAGAATTCGTCAGTGCCCGTGGGGTGAGATCCAGGGTCCCCATCCCTCCTCTCTGGCACTCCCCCACCTGCCTCATCCCCGATCTTCCTTCTGGGATCCCAACCAGCTTCACTCCAGCCTCAGGACCTGCACCTGTGCCCTCCACCTGAAATGCTCTTGTGCTCCGTCACTGAGTGGCCGGCTCTCTGTCTGTCACCTGCCCCTCCTTGACTTCACGCCAGGTGAGCTCCAGTCAAGGCAAACAGACAGCCTCGTAGACAGAGGCGTCCAAGCAACTGCAGGACACGTATGGTGAGGGCAGTGCTCTGAGGAGGTTTCGGCGAGCCCCGGCTGTGTTCACCCTTTGGGTGGCACTGCTGGTGCTCAAGGTCACCCAGAGTTGCAGAGCAGGAGCGATATGGGGAAAGTCAGAATTCTCACCGTTCTTAACAAAATTCAACGGCTTTTCCTCAAAACAACAACGGAAAACCAGAACACAGAAAAACTTATGTTCCTGGAAGACTTTGATTAATTTCTAGAGTTGTGGAAAAGCTTCTTCTGACCAGTTCGGCCATCTTTTCTTAGTGGGAGAGTGACATTCAGAGGTCATTACTCTATTGTTTCCCTTCTTTCTGTCTCTGTCTCTGTCTCTGTCTCTCTCTCTCTTTCACATTTAAACTCCCCTCTTGGCTGCATCAACCTGTAGGCAGCTTCAGTACTTCCCTTTGAAAACTCCTCCCACTTCTCTCGAGTGCTCCCCCAGCTACAGCCTCTGGAGGCATCTGAGGGCGCCAGACCAGCTTCTCAGGCGCATCCACTGCTGCGTCCACTCCACGCTGCTCCTACCCCTCGGCTGGCCCGGGAACCTGCCCAGGGTCTCCTGAGGCCTCCACCCACCCACACCCAACCGCCATCCTCCATACCCTTGCTGGACCTCCCAGCGCCGACTTCCTTCCAGAAACACTCCTCCCCTGGCTACAGTCTCCAGTGTCCTTCCCGCTGCTCCTCAGCCTGCTGGTAAGGCATAGTCTCTTCTACCCAGCTGGCAGCCATGGCATTCATCAGAGACACAAGAGGGGAGAGAGAGGAGAGACAGAGGGAGACAAAAGAGAGAGAGAGACAGAAGACAGAGACATGGAGAGACATGGGGGAGACAGAGACAGAGAGAAGAGTGGAGTGAGAGACAGAGAGATGGTGGGCCTCACTCCCTCATGGGTGACATCCTCACTGTTGCTCTGGAACTTCACCCAGGCCCTGGCCTCAGCCGCCCAGGAATGTGTGATTCTCACATGATTTTCTCCAGTCCAGCCCCCTCCTCTGATCTGAAGCTGGCATCTCCCACTGTGCCCTTGTCCCATCCTCTAAACACAGGACCAGGGTGTCCCAGGTAAGTACTGACCTCCTGAAAGCATTGACACATGACCTGGGCTGACAGACCGTCCACTCAGGCCCTGAGACCCTCTGGGACTGCTAGTCCCTACAACTTTTTCCAAATCCCCTGTAATTCCCCTTGGAGTGTGTCTGTGAGCAGTTGCAACATCCATCCCAGTTGAAAGACAGGACCCCAGCAATAATCCCCGGAACACTGCTCACCTACACTGTCCTTGCCAGGCCCTTGCAACATGCTACCTGCTGACCATCCTGTCAGGGCACCTGCTCAGAACTGCTGACCATCCCAGTGGGTCACCTGCTCACACCTGCTGACCATCGTGACAGAGTCCTGCTCACACCAGCCCCCTGGAGCCGGCTGGGCACAATTTGTCTGAATCTGCTCAGCCTGTAGGTGAAATGATCAAATACTACAACCACTGTTGTTACACCTGAGAAGAGGTAGTTGGCACTTCCCACTTGCCATCATTCCCCAAGCACCTTCAAATGTAAAGATGCTTCCTTGCGCTGACATAGCCATGCTGAGCACCTGCCTGGTTTCAACTCCGGAAGTCAGTCAGGAGACTGAGAGAGATGAATCTCTCTCATCTGGAAGTCAGTCAGGAGTCCCTCCCCTCTCTGGTCCAGAAGTCAGTCAGGAGAAACTCCCCACTCTCTCATCCAGAAGTAAGACAGGAGAACCTCCCCTGTCTGGTTGAGAAATCAGTCAGAAGAACCTCCCCTCTCTCTCTCCTGGATGTCAGTCAGGAGAATCTCCCCTCTCTCTCCTGCAAGAGAACCTCCACTCTCTGATCCAGAATTCAGTCAGGAGTACCTCCCCTCTCTCATCCAGAAGTCAGTCAGGAGAACCTCCCCTCTCTCTCATCTGGAAGTCGGTCAGCAGAACATCCACTCTCTGGTCCAGAAGTCAGTTAGGAGAAGCTCCAGTCTCTCTTCCAGAAGCCACTCAGGAGAACCTCCCCTCTCTCATCCAGAAGTCAGTCAGGAGAACCTCCCCTCTCTCTCGTCTGGAGGTCATTCAGGAGAGCCTCCCCTCTCTCTCATTCAGGAACCTTCCCTCTCTGGTCTAGAAGTCATTCAGGAGAACCTCCCTTCTCCCTCATCCAGAAGTAAGACAGGAGAATCTCTGTCTGGTCCGGATATCAGTCAGGAGAACTTCCCCTCTCTCTCGCCTCGAAGTCAGTCAGGAAAATCTCCCCTCTCTCTCATCCGACATCGGTCAGGAGAACCTCCACTCTCTCGTCTGGAAGTCAGTCAGAAGAACCTCCGCTGTCTCTTATCTGGAAGTCAGTCGGGGGAAACTGCCCTCCCTCTCGTCTGAAAGTCATTCAGGAGAACTTCCCCTCTCTCTCGTTCAAGAATCTCCCCTCTCTGGTCCAGAAGTCATTCAGGGAAACCTCCCCTGTCTGTCATTCAGAAATCAGTCAGGAGAACCTCCCCTCTCTCATCCAGAAGTCAGTTAGGAGAACCTCCCCTCTCTCATCCAGACATCAATCAGGAGACCTACCATCTCTCTCGTCCAGAAGTTAGACAGGAGAACCTCCCGTGTCTGGTCCAGAAATCAGCCAAGAGAACCTCCCCTCACTCTCACCTGAAAATCAGTCATGAGAACCTCCCCTCTCTATCCTGCAAGAGAACCTCCCCTCTCTCATCCAGAAGTCGGTCAGCAGAACCTCCCCTCTCTGATCCAGAAGTCAGTCAGGAGAACCTCCCCTCTCCCTTATCCAGAATTCATTCAGAGAACCTCCCCTCTCTCTTGTTCAAGAAACTCCTATCTCTGGTCCAGAAGTCAGTAAGGAAAATCTCCCCTCGCTCTCATCCAAAATCAGTCAGGAGAAACTCCCCTCTCTCATCCAGAAGTCATTCAGGACGACCTCCCCTCTGTCACATCCAGAAGTCGGTCAGGAGAAGCTCCCCTCTCTCGTCCAGAAGTCAGTCAGGAGAATCTCACCTCTCTCTCTCCGGAAGTCATTCAGGACTACTTACACTCTCTCTTTCTCAAGAACCTCTGCTCTCTGGTACAGAATTCAGTGTGGAGAACCTCCCTTCTCTCTCGTTCAAAGTTAAGACAGGGAAACCTCCCCTGACTGCTCCGGAAATCAGTCAGGAGTACCTCCCCTCTCTCTTGCCTGAAGTCAGTCAGGAGAATAGCCCCTCTCTTTCCATCAAGAGAACCTCCACTCTCTGGTCCAGAATTCTGTCAGGAGAACCTCACCTCTCTCTCATCCGGAAGTCATTCAGAAGAATGTCTCCTCTCTCTCTTCAACAACCTCCCCTCTCTGGTCCAGAAGTCACTCAACCGAACCTCCCCTCTCTCCCGTCCAGAAGTCAGTCAGGAGAACCTCCACTCTCTGGTCCAGAATTCAGACAGGAGAACCTCCCCTCTCTCTCATCCAGAAGTTGGTCAGCAGAACATCCATTCTCTGCTCCAGAACACAGTCAGGAGAACCTCCCATCTATCATCCAGAAGTCAGTCAGGAGAACCTCCCCTATCTCATCCAGAAGTCAGTCAGGAGAACCTCCCCTATCTCATCCAGAAGTCAGTCAGGAGAACCTCCCCTATCTCATCCAGAAGTCAGTCAGGAGAACCTCCCCTATCTTTCATTCAAGAACCTCCACTCTATGGTTCAGAAGTCAGTCAGGTAAACTTCCCATCTCTCTCGTCCAAAAGTCAGTCAGAAGAACCTCCCCTCTGTTGTCCAGAAATCAGTCGAGAGAATCTCCACTCTCTCATCCGGACGTTGGTCAGCAGAACGTCCACTCTGGTCCAGAAGTCAGTCAGGAGAACCTCCCCCCTCTCTCTCGTCCAGAAGTCGGTCAGCAGAACCTCCATCTCTGGTCCAGAAGTCAGTCAGGAGTACCTCCAGGCTCTCATCCAGAACTCAATCAGGACAACCTCCCCTCTCTCTCATCCAGAATTCGGTCAGCAGACCCTGCCCTCTCTCGTCCAGCAGTCAGGAAGGAGCACCTCCCCTCTCTCTCGTTCAGAAGTCATTCAGAGATCCTCCCCTCTCTCTTGTTCAAGAACCTCCTCTCTCTGGTTCAGAAGTCAGCCAGAGGAACCTCTCCTCCCTCGTTCAGAAGTCAGTCAGGAGAACTTCCCCTCTCTTATCCATAAGTCAGTCAGGAAAACCTCCCCTCCTTCTCATCGAGAAGTCAGTCAGGAGAACCTCCCCTCTCTCTCATCTGGAAGTTGGTCAGGAGTACCTCCCCTCTCTGGTCCAGAAGTCACTCAGGTGAACCTCCCCTCTGTCTCGTCCAGAAGTCAGTCAGGAGAACCTCCCCTCTCTCTTATCCAGAAGTCGGTCAGGAAAACCTCCCCTCTCTCTCATTCAAGAACTTCCCCTCTCTGGTCCAGACGTCAGTCAGGAAGAACCTCTCCTCTCTCTAACCCAGAAGTCAGTCAGCAGAACCTCCCTTCTCTGTCATTCATGAGAACTTCCACTCTCTTGTCCAGAAGTCAGTCAAGAGAACCTCCCATCTCTCTAACTCAAGAACCTCCACTCTCTGGTCCAGAAGTCAGTCAAGAGAACCTCCAATCTCTCTCATTCAACAAACTCCCCTCTCTGGTCTAGCCGTCAGGAAAACCTCCCCACTCTCTCGTGTAAAAGTCAGTTAGGACAACCTACCCTCTCTCGTCCAGAAGTCAGTCAAGAGAACCTCCCTTGTGTCTCATCCAGAAGTCGGTCAGTAGAACCTCCACTCTTTGGTCCAGAAGTCAGTCAGGAGAACCTCCCTTCTCTCGTCAAGAAGTCAGTCAGGAGAACCTCCCCTCTCTCATCCAGAAATCAGTCAACAGATCCTCCCCTCTCTCTTATCCGGGAGTCACTCAGGAGAAACTCCCCTCTCACTTATTCAAGAACCTCCCCTCTCTGGTCCGGAAGTCAGGAAATCTTCCCCTCTCTCTTGTCGAGAAATAAGACAGGAGAACTTCCCCTGGTCTGGGCCAGAAATCAATCAGGAGAACCTTCACCTCACTCTTGTCCACAGGTCAGTGAGGAGACTCTCCACTCTCTGGTCCAGAAGTCAGTCAGGAGAACCCCCCACCCCCTTCTCTCTCACCTGCAAGTTGGTCAGGAGAACCTCCACTCTCTCGCCTGGAAGTCAGACAGGAGATCTCCCCTCTCTTCTTTCAAGAGAACCTCCATTCTCTGGTCCAGAATTCCGTCAGGAGAACCTCCTTTCTCTTGTCCAGAGTCAGTCAGGAGAACCTCCCCTCTCTCTCATTCAAGCAACTCCACTCTCTGGTCCAGAAGTCAGTCAGAAGAACCTTCCCTCTCTCGGCCAGATGTCAGTCAGGAGTACCTCCCCTCTCTCTCGTCCAGAAGTCATACAGGACAACCTCCCCTCTCTCTTGTTCAAGAACCTCCCCTCTGTGGTCCAGAAGTCAGTAAGGAGTACCCCCCTCTCTCTCACTCAGATGTAAGACAGGAGAACCTCCCCTCTCTGGACTAGAAATCAGTCAGGAGAACCTCCCCTCTCTCTCTATTCCGGACGTTGGTCAGCAGTACCTCCACTCTCTGGTCCAGAAGTCAATCAGCAGAACCTCCCCTCTCTCTGACCTCGAAGTCAGTAAGGAAAATCTTCCCTCACTCTCCACCAAAGTCAGTCAGGAGATCCTCCCCTCTCTCTTGCCTGAAGTCAGTCAGGAGAATCTCCCCTCTCTCTATTTCAAGAGAACCCCCACTCTCTCATTCACAAGTCAGTCAGGAGATCCTCCCCTCTCTCGTCCAAAAGTCAGTCAGGAAATCCTCCCCTCACTCTCATTCAAACACTGCCAATCTCTGGTCCAGAAGTCAGTCAGGAAAACCTCCCCTGTCTCTTTTCCAAAAGTCAGTTCAGGAGAACATCCCCTCTATCTCATTCAAGACACTCCACTCTCTGGTCCAGAAGTCAGTCAGGAGAACCTCCCCTCTCTCTCATTCAAGAAACTCCACTCTCTGGTCCAGAAGCCAGTCAGAAGAACCTCCCTTCTCATCCAGATGTCAGTCAGGAGTACCTCCCCTCTCTCTCGTCCAGACGTGAGTCTGGAGTACCTCCCCTCTCTCTTGTTCAAAAACTTCCCCTCTGTGGTCCAGAAGTCAATCAGGAGAACCTCCTCTCTCTCTCATGCAAGAAACTCCACTCTCTGGTCCAGAAGTCAGTCAGGAGAACCTCTCCTCTCTCGTCCAGATGTCAGTCAGGAATACCTCCCCTCTCTCTCTCTCGTACCGAAGTCATACAGGACAACCTCCCCTTTCTCGTGTGCAAGAACTTCCCCTCTCTGGTCCAGAAGTCACTCAGGAGTACCTCCACTCTCTTGTCCAGATGTCAGTCAGGAGTACCTCCCCCCTCTCTCGTCTGGACGTCATACAGGACAACCTCCCCTCTCTCTTTTTCAAGAACTTCCCCTCTCTGGTCCAGAAATCAGTCAGGAGAACCTCACCTCTCTCTTGTCTGGAGGTCGGTCAGCAGAACCTCCACTCTATAGTCCAGAAGTCAGTCAGGAGAACCGCCCCTCTCTCTCATCTGGAACTCATTCAGGAGAACCTCCCATCTTTCTCTTTCAAGAACCTCCCCCGTCTCTCTCATTCAAGAACCTCCACTCTCTGGCCCAGAAGTCAGTCAGGAGAAGCTCTCCTCTCTCTCATCCAGAAGTAAGGCAAGAGAACCTCCCCTGTCTGGTCCAGAAATCAGTCAGGAGTAAGTCTGCTCTCTCTCTCCTGGAAGTCAGTCAAGATAATCTCCCCTCTCTGTCCTTCAAGAAACCTCCACTCTCTGATCAAGAAATCAGTCAAGAGAACCGCTCCTCTCTGTCATCCTGAAGTCGGTCAGCAGAACCTCCCCTTTCTGGTCCAGAAATCAGTCAGGAGAAACTCCCCTCTCTCTTCCCTGGTAGTCAGTCAGGATAATCTCCCCTCTCTCTCTGTCAAGAGTATCTCCACTCTCTGGTCCAGAAATCGGTCAGGAGAACATCCTCTATCTCTCGTTCAGGAGTAGATCAGCAGAACCTCCCCTCTCGCCCAGAAGTCAGTCAGAAGAACCTCCCCTGTCTCTCATTCAAGAGCATCTACTCTCTGGTACAGAAGTCAGTCAGAAAAACCTAACTTTCTCTTCTCCAATATTCAGTCAAGAGAACCTCCCCTCTCTCCTCCAGAAGTCAGTCAGAACTTCCCCTCTCTCGCATCCGGAAGTCAGTCAGCAGAAACCCCACTCCCTCTTCCAGAAGTCAATCAAGATAACCTCCCCTCTCTCTCATCAGGAAGTCAGTCAGGAGAACCTCCACTCTCTCGTCCAGAAGTCAGTCAGGAGAACCTCCCCTCTTTCTCATCCAAAAGTAAGACAGGAGAACCTCCCCTCTCTCATCCGTATGTCCGTCAGGAGAACCTCCCCTTCTCATCCGGAAATCGGTGTGGAGATCCTCGACTCTCTGGTCCAGAAGACAGTCAGGAGAACTTCTCCTCTCTCTAGCCAGGAAGTCAGTCAGGAGAACCTCCCCTCTCTCGTCCAAAACTCAATCAGCAGAATCTCCCCCCTCTCGTCCAAAACTCAGTCAGCAGAACCTACCCTCTCTCTCGTACATGAGAACCCTCCTCTCTTGCCCAGAAGTCAGTCAGGAGAACCTCCCCTCTCTCTCATCCGGAAGTCGGTCTGGAGAAGCACCACTCTCTCGTCCAGAAGACAGTGAGGAGAACTTCCCATGTCTCCCATCTGGAAGTCAGTCAGAAGGACCTCCTCCCTCTCTCATGAGCCCCCACAATGAAGCCAGAGTGTCTTAACCAAGAACAAATCAGACCATAGCCTGTTCCTGATCTGAATTCCCACTAACTTGCAAAAACTTCTCCATATTGGCCACTGGATTCCCACATGGATCATTTCATTCTCGCAGTTCCAAGGGGACAGGTGTTTGGAAAAGGAGGAATGGCCAACATCGTTAATTGTGGTAAAGGCATCTAGTGCGGTGAGTACTAGAATGTGTGGAGTGCATTTACAGGATGGAAGCCCTCTGCATCCTGGGGCAGAACAAGTTCAGCCGCCGTCCCCTCTTAGGAAGGGAGGAAATGATCTGTTCACTGATTTCCTCTCAGCACCTATGTCACATATGGCATGCAGCTGGTGCCCAATAAGTGCATCAAATGAAATACTGAATGTCAGGTGTGAAGGGCACTGTCCCAGGGAGGACGCCAGCTGCCCAGAAGGACCTTTACCTCCGTGCCCTCTGTGGGCAAGGATGACATCACGCAGAGCATCCCACGTCTACGTACACTGGGTAAGTCAACTCAGAGATTGTGTGATGTGTCTGCAGCTCTCCGTGAACAGCCCGTTTGCCTCTTGATTGGCCTCACATTCACAGGTCTTGCAGTGCCTTGATGTGGAGGACTGTGCTATAAGCTTCACCATAAGCTTATAGTTTGGAGGCATCACTGTGAGTCTGCTCCTGGGCCAGGAGGCATGACACTGACCTCATGACACACAGTTTGTTCTGCGTCTTTTGATGCAACAGTGAAACAGTACTCGTTTATTCTTGTTTTTAAAAATTCCCGGGTTATAAATTAAGAAATGAGTCCTGGAATCAGGAGTAGGCTCCTGCGTGAGGTCTTGTGATTCTTCCACCCTCACCTTCCATGGTTCAGGATGAGTACAGCCAATCCTGGTGCGGAATGGGAGAGTACTGGAGGGTATCCAACCGCTGTGGGGAGTGGAAGCTATGATTCTGAAATCATTGTTCCAGGGCTTACTGCAACAAAGGGTCAATCAGCAATCTCCAAAAGCGGCCACAGGTGAGCTGGGGAGCCCCTCGCTGCTGGCAGACTGGTCTCAGCTTCCTGCTGAGACAGGGGCCCTGCCCTCAGTGCCCTGCCACCTGGGCTCCCTAGGGGCAGCGGGGTGTTCTTCAACACAGCACACAAGGGACAGCCTCCTCACCAGACAGATGTCACAATCTTTTGTAGGGCAATACCAGAAACGACATTCCAATCTTCGCCACATTCGGTGGCTGAAAGCAAGCCACGGATCACGTCCACACTAGAGGGAAGGGAATTCCAGGGACATGAGTTCTGGGAGGTGATCTTACTCTGCCTGCCACGCCTCTAGACCCCAGTCCCCAGCAAAGGGTCTGAGGAAGAAGAACCCACAGTCCTCACAGTAAAACACACATTCCCCTGCACCTTGCACGCCAACGTCAGTTTTAGGAAGACATGGCGAGGCAAACGTTGTTAGCCAGTGCCTAAATCATTCAGGCGTTTTTAGCCAAGTGGAAAACTACTTATTTACCGAGTAAGAAAGAAACAATCCCGGCCCTTGTGACGTCTTCAGCTCAGTGCCAAGCAGCATGCTTCAGTGTAGCGATGAGAACACTAAATAACAGAAACACAAAACAGCAGCAACAGCCATTTTTTAAAGGAATTTTGTCAATTTGAAGTCCAATATAGACGCTAATAATTGTTGTATTTACTCTGAATAACTCATCATAATGCCAAAGGTCTGGCTCATTTTTCCTGTGTGTTCGATAAAGCATGTGTTTATAAATACATGTTGAGGTTCCCAGAGAGCTGTGTGCTCCATTCTTCATTCTGAGAGACAATTGATTAGCAGTACCTTGAAGTCATTTTTCAAGGAATAACCATCAATATTGACAGCTGCCAGTCTTTTCCCTTTATAATCAGCTAAACACAGTTCTTGCCCATGGGGAAAATATTTACATTTCCAACCTGGGGTTACTTTCTAACTCCCAGGGTAGGAATCAGGCATTATGTTGTGTTTCCTTAGAGATTCGGCTGTCCAAAGAGCAGCTGACACAGAGAGCTGTGTGCACATTTGGAAGGGGGCTGATTAGCATGTGCACCTGCAGAGCACATACACTCCTTGCAACCTTGTTCTCCAGCAGCGGCATTCTGCACAGGGCTGGACACCAGTGGGGCAGGGCAGAAGACACCCACCACTTGGGGTCAGAAGGACCTGAGCTTCAATTTCTGCCTCCCCACCCCCCGCTAAATTACTCATGTCCCCAGGCAATTGCTTCATCTCTGAGTCTCAGGCTCCCCCGGGCAAACCGTCAAGGGCCCACCACTATTTTGTGGGGTGCTACAAGGGGAAGGTGTGTGAAGTCCCATGGCATTAGATGCCATTAGTTATGCTAATAGAATTTGGCAGGTGGAACCCTGCGGGTTTGGGCACTGTTTTTGAAAACTTTGTTGGGGCGCCTGGGTGGCGCAGTCGGTTAAGCGTCCGACTTCAGCCAGGTCACGATCTCGCGGTCCGTGAGTTCGAGCCCCGCGTCAGGCTCTGGGCTGATGGCTTGGAGCCTGGAGCCTGTTTCCGATTCTGTGTCTCCCTCTCTCTCTGCCCCTCCCCCGTTCATACTCTGTCTCTCTCTGTCCCAAAAATAAATAAAAAACGTTGAAAAAAAAATTAAATGAAAGCTTTGTTTTATGAAAAATTCCCACCTTAGACAGAAATAGAGAGAACAGAAAAATGAGCCCCATGCATCCATCAATGGGGATCGACAATTACTAACTCATGCCAATTTGATTCCTTCCACATCCACAAACACTCCTCCTTCAAATTATTTTGAAAAAGCACTCAAACTATCATTTCATCTATAGATATGTGAAAATGTATCTCCAAAAGATAGAGGCTCCTTTACATGCAATCTCAAGACTATACCGCACTGAAAGTAATAATGTCTTAACATCACAAAACATCCAGCTGGGAGTTGATTTTGTGAACATCTTATGTATTCTATTTTTTTAATGCTTATTTATTTACTCTTGAGAGAGAGAAAAAGAGAGAGAGAGAGAGAGGGAGGGAGGGAGAGAAACTCAGGGAGGGACGGAGAGAAAGGGAGACAGAGAATCCCAAGCAGGATCCCATCTGTCAGCACGGAGCCTGAAGTGGGGCTTCATCCCATGAACTGTGAGATCATGCCTGAGCTGAAACCAAGAGACGGACACTTGGCCGACTGAACCCCCCAGGTGCCCCACTCGCCCTTTCGATTTTAAACTCAGGCCAGGACTTTCCAACCCTTGAAGTGTTGACATGTGGGGCCGGGTAACACTTTGCTGAGGGGCCTCCTGTGCATGGGAGAGTGGTCAGCGGCCTCCCTGGGCTCTACCCACATGAGGCCAGGAGGACCCCTTCCCCTCAGTGGTGACCAGCAAAAATGTCTCCAGATGTTTCCAAATGTCTCCTGGTTGAAGAGGAGGCCTCACCTCCTGTGGAGAATCGCAGATTTGGAAGATGAGAGGCACTGCATCAGAAACAGTAAGAGATTGCCAGTCTTTTCTAGCAGGGCGGAGAAGCCCCAAGCCCCTCAGTTTCATAGTCATTTGAAAGGGACTGAGCTTGAATGGCACACACCCTGAAAACCATAGAGCACAGGGGTGGTTTGCAAGGTAACTGGCAACTCCGGGCACGTTCCCTTTACTAGATTCAGTTCTTTAAAAGTACTGGATACAAGGTTTTGCAACAGAAAAATAGGCTTGTATGTTGTGTTTCACTGGTGGAAAGAGAATTGTTTTCTCTTAGCCCCCCACCCCGACCCCACCGGCCCAGCTAGTCTGGTGACAGCCGAGACCAATGAGTGAAGAAGGGGCCCACACGACCTCACCTGTGGGAAGAGCATCCTCATGGCAGCCCTGGGGAGACGACAACCAAGTGAGGAGCTCACTGCCATGTGCTTTCCCCATCCCTACCCCTGCCCCCATCCCCAGACACCAGCAGGAAGGTGGCAACTCACTTTGTGAGGACGGGAGCCACGCTGGCCGAAGGTGACACACTCTGTGTTCAGAACACTTGTGTGATGGTCACACCTGCCTCTTTGGGGCTCCACAAATATACCACCAGCCATCATCAAGACCGTCCCCCATCTGGCCTGCGTGTCATGAAACTGGACGACCTTCATTCAGGATCAAGATCTGGAGACTGGTGGAGATGATGGCAGGACCCCTTAGTCTTCCGGGGCCCAGATTTGACTGGTATGTGAGAGTCAGCCCAAGGCAGGCTTCTCTGTCCCCTGAGTAGGAGTTCATCCTTCTATGGGAGGCTCGTGAGAACATCCCGGTGTATGTGTGTGCACACACACTCACGCACACCTCTCGGGGATACTACAACGCTGTCAGCTCTGAGCACGCAATGCATGAACTCTCGGCAAATGTGTTTAAAAAACTGCAGGATTTTGAGGGGGGGTGGGAAGGGATACTGATGCTACCTCTGCCCCAAACTGGTTTAAGATCACCAGTAAAGGTAAGAAGGAGAGGTCTTAAACACCAACCACCCCTGAAATACTGAGAGATTTGCCAAACTCATAGTGAACAAGAAACACAAGAGCAGAGACTATCACAGAGACTTTCCTGATGTACCGAGAACCCGGAACGGCACTCTGTGCCTCTCATCCTTCATCATGGCCCTGAATCTCCACAACCATTTCAAGAACTAAGCATCAGCACTGCCCCCTTCTCACAGATGAGAAAACAAAGGCTTGAAATCTTCCACCCATGTTTCCTTGGTCTGACAGCTGAGAAGGATCGTGATGGGCACTGAGTTCTCCAATTCCACTTTCCCAATCTTATTTAATAGTGAGGATTGCTTCTGGAACATGCACAAGAAAGTAGCCAGCAGGACTTTCATGATAGATGGTGCTTGTAAGATAAACATCGATTCGGTTGGAATGACGCCCTCCATCCCCCCTCCCCGCCCTCATAGATATATAGGGTTTTGTTTTTAGCGTATCCTCTCCTTTACCTGGAAAAAAAAAAAAAACAACCACACACATATTGACATATCATTTGAAAAGTTTACAAATGAATCTTGCAAGAATAATAACACCACTGATCAGTAGACTTGGAGATGAGGCATGCGCTGGGATAAAATATTTTTCTCCCAAAGGGACAACACACTTAGCGATAAAGTGCCCATCAGCAGATCCTGCCCAGCAGTGAAAACACAGGCTATGGACACATAACTAGGGAGGGTGTGCACAGCACTCTCAGCTGGAGCACAGAATTATTTTATTTATGAAAAAGCACTGGCGAAATTTTGCTGAGAGAGGGGCTTACTTGGGAAGGAGAGTGCTTTCTGCTCAGATTTTTTATTGCTATGCCACAGAACTCCAAGCACTGCCCAAAAAACTGTCATCGTCAAGTCTGCATTTCGGGGATCAGGAGTGAGCCATAAAAACTGACTCCTGGCAGGCTGCAACTTGATAACCATACTCTAAATGAATAACCAGCTCTTCTGTCACTCCTCGTGGTAGCTTAGACATGAACACTCTTTGGAGTCCCAGATGTTCAAGAGAAGCCAGTGCAGTGTCACGGGGACGGAGGGAGGGTGGCCAGAGATGGGAGACGCTTCTGTGGATTATGACAGCAGTGCCTTGTTTCCATATAGTTCCTGCTTTCAGACTGAACAGATGGAACCTTCACTCCCTGCACAGTACGAGATATTCCTCCCCAAATGATCATCCTTGGTGCCATCTCCCAGGCCAGCTTTGGTGCCATCCCAGTTACCCACAAGCCTGTGCCATGAAGTCTCAGGGAGGGGGAGTGAGCAGAGAGGTGCTTCTTTCTAATGCACCCTGACCTTCCTCAAGCCACACGATCCCCAGTGTCAGAGAACAAGTCCTGATGGGACCAAGTCTTTCGTTTTCAAACCATGGTCCTCAGACACCCAGGGCACCATATCTTCAGAACCGCTGGGTTTTCCACCTCCAATTAAGGATTTGGGGGTACAGCACGGAGCCCCAGGGAGTCTGGACACGGCTTATTTGCAACAGTAAAGAATGAGCTCCGACCACTCAGGATAAGCTGTGAAGGCTTGTGGTGTCTCTCTACTGATGCTTCTCCATGCTTCTCCCCACCCATCCCACACCCTGCGGGGGCAGGCAGTATGGCAGGGACTAAGTTGACGGAGGGACCATGGGGATTTACATGGTTTTGGAACTTACAAAACTTGCTCAGAGTTTTTCCTCCTGGCTTAGGCCGGGTCCAGGACATGGCTCGGTCCATAAAACCAGCTCTGAGGCCACAGGCCAAATGGTTTCCATCTTTTTTTTTTTAATGGTTATTTATTTTTGAGACAGAGAGAGACAGAGCATGAATGGGGGAGGGTCAGAGAGAGTGGGAGACAGAATCTGAAACAGGCTCCAGGCTCCCAGCTGTCAGCACAGAGCCCGACACGGGGCTCGAACTCAAGGACCGCGAGATTATGACTTGAGCCAAAGTCGGATGCTTAACTGATTAAGCCACTCAGACCCTCCCAAACAGTTTCCATCTTAATTCACCCAGCTCCGGGGTCCACCGAGCAGCTGTGGAGGCATCTGCATCCCACAACTTGGCTTCCTTCTTGCACTTTGCTTCATGAAGCCCCAGAACACAGGAGCTGGAATGTTCCCCAATTCCCTGCTGGCAAAGTGAGCCCTTCTCCACTCCTCAGTCGTTGC
Organism: Panthera pardus; assembly: GCF_024362965.1. Classification (NCBI taxonomy): domain Eukaryota; kingdom Metazoa; phylum Chordata; class Mammalia; order Carnivora; family Felidae; genus Panthera; species Panthera pardus. Next base: position 721,496 of record NW_026526676.1, on the reverse strand, counting down.
ATTGAAATTGTGGTGAGGTGGGGGACCCCGGAACCCTGTTCTGGCCCCCAGGCCTGTCTGTCGACAAGAATGTGAAGTAGGAACCGGTTTTCCTGCCCAGCAGAGGGGTTCGTTTTCCTACTGTGTATAATGAAGACTCTTGCTCAGACTCGTCCATCCCCATCACACTGTTCCGACAAGGCACAGTGTTTCATCCTGTTAGACATCGGATGGGCCCGTTACATGGACACAGTGTAGCAATGGGGCTCGTCCTGTCCTCTGGGAGATAAAACAGTTCTCCCATGAATTCACTAACACACTCATTGAGCATTCACTATGTAAATGGCCAAATGGGGTTTACTGAGAAGCCAGAGGTGGGACCCTTGTCCTCAGAGCTGACAAGTAGCTGTGGATAGTACTGCTGAGCTCCTAGAGTCGGCAAAGACCTGGCTTAGCATAGCACTAGGTGGCCCGTCCAGACAGGGAAGGCCACTCACATGCAGGGGAAGACACTTCTCCAGGTGGGGGAGGGCTCAAAGGAGGAGGTCCGGGAGAGAAGGGGGATATGAGCAGGGTTGGGCAGGGGTCCAGGTGGGGAACTGCAGCTGGAGTCACAAGACAGGCTGCATCTGCCCCCTTGTGTCACACGGAGGGCGCTTGGTGGCCCTGGCATTTGGTGACGTGAAGGCGTGGGCTGGGTAGGGAGGCAGTTTGTCCCCATTGCTCTGCCCTATGAGTCTGGCCCATGTTGACTCTCCCAGACCCCCAACCAACGATGGCTCAGTGGCCTCCACCTCCCTTCAGCTGGTGAATTATGATGTAAGTGGTGGGCCCGGGGCCCGGGGGACGTCCCTCTGTAGGAGGAAAGGAAGGAGACAGATGTGCTGTCAATGCTGGGCAGCAAATTATCCAGCAGGCGACGGTGGGCCAGGAAAATTCACATTCGTGCATATTCACGGAGCCTTGCAAACAACATGGAAACACAAGACTCTAGCAGAGAGGAATATGTTCCTTAAAGGGGAGTTTGTTCATTCGCAGAGGAAAAGCTTCACAGTCGGTAGAAAGAAAGTGGACTAAGTCGTAGATTCAGAGGAACAGGACGGGCAAGTGGAAACTTAAAGAGAAACCAGCCAGACAAGGAGGGACTGGCACAAACTTACAGAAATGTCTTGAAGACCAAAGCGGGGAGGAGAGCAAAGGGCACTCAGCTGGGGCCAGACTTCCTTCTCTCTCAGTTACCTGGCGACCAACCCCCTCAGGATGGAAGTGATTTAACGGTGAGCAAACCCACACGTTCATGAATGAAAATACCAGCTAGGCAGGACCACCCTGGAGGCCCTGAGGGAGGCATTTAGAGAGGGCTGTTCACCAGGCAGGGCAGCCTGGGGGTCCGCACTGGGTTAAGTCGGGGGCCACCCACAGGCAGACCTGTTCTTCTGCTTAACTGTAACAACTTCCTGCACAGCCTGTCCGCACACTCTCATCTTCGTGTTTGCTGGACCTGGAACTGGAGATGGGAAGGACCCGCTCACCCAGTGCTCGCTTCCTGTTATGGGATGGCACTAGCAAGCCCCCCTATTTCTCTGACCTCCCTGAGGGTCCCATCAGCAGCAGGATGTGATGGTCACAGGGGAAGGGAGGCCCACCGGCAGTCATGATGACTGCGTGGCACATCTTCAACTCTCTGTGGTTTCAGGCCAGTTGCTGGCAAAGGTACTCCCGGGTGAACTTGATCTTCCCCTGTGAGCCTCCCTCCTGCATCTGAAGGGAGGGTCCCTCGGCACAGTCTACATCCCCTGGGACGTTAGACTCTCCCCATGTCCACCTCTAAGCCAGGACCTGGGGAACAGAGAGGATACTCTCTGTAGCCACGAGCCACCCAGCAACCCGGGAAGGGCAGTATGACACATGCTCCCGAAATCATTATTAGTCTTGCAACAATCCCAACTTCTTTTTTTTTTTTCAACGTTTTTTATTTATTTTTGGGACAGAGAGAGACAGAGCATGAACGGGGGAGGGGCAGAGAGAGAGGGAGACACAGAATCGGAAATAGGCTCCAGGCTCTGAGCCATCAGCCCAGAGCCCAACGCGGGGCTCGAACTCACGGACCGTGAGATCGTGACCTGGCTGAAGTCGGACGCTTAACCGACTGGGCCACCCAGGCGCCCCATCAATCCCAACTTCTAATCCCACCGATGAGGCCCTAGCCCCCGAAACAGCCGGATGTGCGCAGAAAGACAGAGGTAAATCAGTGCACTTGGTGGCGCGAGGACACATTTTGCGTTGGCACTGCTGGGGGCGGACGCTGCTGGAATCTGCTGGATGGAGGCCAGGGATGCTGGCAGATATCCTGCAGCAGCCAGAAAAGCTCCCGTGGCAAAAAGTAATCCTGCCCAAAGTGTCAACAGTGCTGTTGTGAGAAACCGTGATGCAAAATTGTGTTCATTGCAACGATTTCACAGTTGAGGCAGAGGGGAAAAAAAAAAAAAAAAAAGGAAACGGCCTAACTTTCCCAACATAGAGACTTGCTTTAAATGCATTTAAAAACTGGAGAATATCAAATTAAAATACCTTTTAAAAAGTTCACTCTTTAGGAAAATTTAATGGCATGAGAAAATGTTCCTGGTATATTGCCGAGCAAACTGGTCAGTGATTCCCAAGGGTTCTGGAGGAAAGATGGACAGGCGAGCCTCATGGGAAATACTCCAAGTGGCACTGTAAAGGTGGATGGATGTCACTGCACGTCTGTGGAAGTCCGCAGATGTACAACACCGAAAATGAACACTAAGGCCAAATGCAAGCTTTACGGTTAATGACAGAGGATCCCCACCGACCCAGCGCCCATACCTCCTGCACCCTCCCAGGCAAGCTGCCAATGGGAGGAATGGGGGAGCAGGAGGGAGAACATACAGGGGGAGGCTTCGCACTCCCCACGTGTTTCTCTGTGAACTAAAACTGCTCGATGAGTCCATTACTTAAAATAATGATAAAGGAGGTTACGGATATCACGCTGCCTGTTCCACTGTCGCCTTGATGACATCAAGACTCTTCACTCAACCCCCCACCACCCTCACCTTCCAGGAGGATGACTGAGGACTGAGGACAGACACTCCGCCGGAAATTTGGAAGCAATCACCTAAGTGCAGGAGTGACGGCCGGGTGCCTCTTCAGATGGGGAACTCACAGCACTGGCTTCCCTCTGTGTCTTCTACCGCCAAGGTGAGAAACGTGCGTCTCTCTCTCCCTCTGAGTGTTCAGCCTCTGGGGAGGGGTGGCGCTGGGCCTCCCACCCCTCCAGGAGGACGCGGGGCTCTACCACATGCATACTGCCTAGCCAGGGGCCAGGTCGCCTTGGCCTCCTCAGACCGTGGGGGCCCGGGTCATTTGCGGGGGAGCTGGGCATTCCAGGGGACCTGCACGAAAGGGAGACTCCCTCACCCTCCCGCGCCAGCTCACTGGTGCTCTGCGCCTGGGCTTCTGGACATGAGCGTCTGGGCTCGGGGAGTGTCTGGGCAGCCCAGGGTCCTGTGTGCAAACCACATCTTAATCCCTGAACCAACTCCCCAGGCTAACAGAGACTCTCGAGGCATCTTGCAAGCACGTGCCTGGACACATGTGCCCGCAGCTGCAAGGAAAGAACCACAGACTGAAACATTAACAGGGCTCACGCAGTGCTTAGTTTGGGAAGGTGGAATTGTGGTTCACTTTCTCCCTAACATTTTGTTTTAAAAATTTCAAGCCTATAGAAGAGTGAAAAGTACAACTCTCACTTGCATGATTCGCATGTGTTTTATGTTTCTACGTGGATATATAGATATGGGATATTTATAAGTATGTATATAGAAATATTATATATGAATATATATAAATTATGTAAATGTAATTTATAAATATTTATAAAATAATTACGTAGGGAATTTTAACAGAAAATCACTTATATGTGTGTATACATAAAGGCACTTTTCTTCTTTTAGGCTGAAGTGTTAGAAAGCTCCTTACAGGGGCACCTGGGTGGCGCAGTCGGTTAAGCGTCCAACTTCAGCCAGGTCATGATCTCGCGGTCTGGTCCGTGAGTTCGAGCCCCGCGTCGGGCTGTCGGCTGATGGCTCGGAGCCTGGAGCCTCTTTCTGATTCTGTGTCTCCCTCTCTCTCTGCCCCTCCCCCGTTCATGCTCTGTCTCTCTCTGTCCCAAAAATAAAAAAATAAAAAAAAAAAAACGTTGAAAAAAAATTTTTAAAAAAGAAAGCTCCTTACAGACACCACATCCTCTACCCCTGTTACTTAAGCATTGAGCACCTTCAGAGACCCAGGGCATTCTCCAGTGACATCCTTGGCCTTGATGTTGACAGGTCTGGTCCCTTGCACTTGGGGCCCACCTGTGGGGTCGGGAAGGGTTCCTCTTCCCTCCCTTCCCACCCCAGCCCAGTCCCCTCCCCCCTCCTCCTTCCAGTCTCCCAAGGATCACTTTCCTACTGAAGAACCTGCTCATGGATCCTCTGCTCAGAGTGTGCTTCCGGACACCCTGACCCAAGATGCAGCTCACCAAGACAGAGGTCACTCCACAAATGAGCCCTAGGAAATGCAAGACATGCTTTTCTTTTGGGTCTTCTAATTCCTTCTTGTGTTGTTATCTAGGTTGAATTTATGAAAGGAAAACACACCCAGGGCTTCTCATGGCAAATAAGAAACATTCCCAGTGTCCTCAAATATTTGAAGGCAGCTCAGGAACCGTGGAGTTCAGTGCCAACAGCTTCTGGAGGCAGCTAGGCTCGTCACTGAGGAAGTCACACAGGGAGAATGTGTCGCTATTTCACGCACGCAGTGCAGAGACTTGCCCCTGGAGACCACACAGGGCAAGCCCCCATCTGAGGCGTGAGTACATCTGCAGTAACGCACGGGGGCCCCTGCCTCTGGAGACAGCCTACCGTTTCCTGAGCTACTGCCTACTGCTGGAGATGCTTTTCTCCCTCCTGGCTGAACTCCTCTTCGGTGCCAACTCCCCCCTTGGACCCCAGCTCTGGTTTCCTTTTTTTTTTTTTTCTTTTTAATGTTTGTATTTTTTTTTTATTTTGGAGGGGTAGGAGAGGCACAGAGAGAGAGGGAGACACAGAATCCGAAGCAGGCTCCAGGCCCCGAGCTGTCAGCACAGAGCCTGACACGGGTCTTGAACCCATGAACCGTGAGATCATGACCTCAGCCACAGTCAGACACTCAATCGACTGAGCCAGCTAGATGCCCCAACTCCAGTTCTGTTTTCTAAAGCCACAAAGGGAACAAATAATCCTTCCTTTCACACGCAAGAATTTCAGAGGTGGCAGAAAGCAAGCTCTCTGGCTCCACCTTGTCCCCATGCTGGGTGTATGTGGCCTTGACCACACACTGTTCATTCCCTCATCCAGCAAACGCTTCAAGGGCCCACCACGCATCAGACGCCGCGGTCAGTGCCGGAGACAGAGTGGTGAACCAGACAGGCTACCTGAAGCTTATGAACCAGTGTGTAGACAATGAGCATCTGTTCCTCATACCGCGGGGTCCAGTCCCACAAAGTCACCCTGCAGAACTTCCAAGCCAAAGGCAGAGAGAAGACTCTTGCAACTTTCTCCTTAAAACGTTACCCAGGAGTCTTCTACAGAACACAAGATCCCAAGAGATGCTCCCCAAACAGAGGTCCTAGGAGCACGTGAGATTAGCAAAGGCAGTCACATACTCTTCTGGGGTCATAGCACGAGGTGTGTTAGCAATTCAGCATCTTCCTGTTGTGCAACATCTACTTCACTGCTTTTAAACATTTTTTTAACACTTATTTGTTATTGAGAGACAGAGCATGAGCAGGGGAGGGGCAGAAAGAGGAGGAGACAAGGAATCCAAAGCAGGTTCCAGGCTCTGATCTGTCAGCACAGAGCCCGACGCGGGCTTGAACTAACCATGAGATCATGACCTGAGCCAAAGTTGGACCCTTAACCAGCTGAGCCACCCAGGTGCCCCTATTTGACTTCTTTTAAACCAGTGTCGCCCCAACCTATTGGAACCACACAACTCAGTCTTTTTTTGGAAGAGAAGTTTTCCTGTTTTATCTTTTGCAACTAGAATGCCTTGAAGCATTCTTGCTATGCCCTATCCTTAAAACTGGAGACAAAGTAAAACCTGGGTAGGCACTTTCCCTTCCCCCTCCCCACCTCAGGGGAGGAGACAGGAAGTTGTGTGCTGGAGCCAGGGTCTGCATGATCAGCAGGAAATGAGCGGCAGGCCCTCTGGGCACATCATGAAGGCCTCCAAGCAGGAGTCCCTGTGTCCTCGGGAAGCGGCAGGAGATGGGGCAGACACATTGGTCTATCCTAGGCTCAGGGTCTTGGCTCAGAGGGGGCCTGTACCATCATCCACTGAGACAAAGCAACCACCTGTGTGTGACGGTCCCCGGTGATGCGTTTGGCATCGAGAGTCACTTGGCCTGATTGTCACTGGAATCAGGCCCTGCAGGAATGCCCATCACCTCCTGCCGAAACCACTGCCAGCTCACAGCCCCTGGCCAAGCATCCCAGGCATTTGCAGAACAAGGATGGGGAGGGGGCCGCCCCAGCATTACCAGGACCCTTCTGGTTGTAAGTGACAGAAACTAAACACAGGCGGGTTTATTAAAGACAAGAACATTATTGGTTCCCATGACCTGGCGACTCAGCACCAGGCCGGCTGCAGGGGGCCAACCTCTGCTGTCAGGTTTATGTTCACCTCCATGGACTACACTCTGGGGAAGCTTCCCTGGTGGTGACACAGTCCACTGGCTCCTGTCCAGGTGAAGAGAGAAGCCTTTCTTGGATGCTGAGCACAATTCAAAGGGCCCACTCAACAGGCCAATGAGTGGAAGAGCTGACTGGCTAGGCCTGGGCCAAGTGTGCTCTCTGTGGCTGGGGTGGAATTAGCCCCACCCAAACCACGCAGACAAAGTGTGGGCACAGAGGGGTCCCCCAAAGGAAATTGTGAGGACCCTCACCCCAACACCCAGGAGCGGCTGTCCACTGTAGGGGAAGGGCATACCTGCCCACTGAACCAACCATGTCAAAGACACTGGAGGACAAATCATATCTTTAATGTCACTCCCACACCTCGGCTTCTTCCTCAATACCGAGTCCCACCTTGCCCTGCTTCCCCCAGTCGCCTAATGATTACCTTACAGAGAAGAAAGATGGGCCCAGGACTATGCATGCTTAACAATCATTTCGATGGTGTGCAATTCAGGGCGGGAGCAGACCTCCTCCTGGAGGGGACCCCTCAACATGCCCAGAACCAGGGCCCCAACTCTGCAGGAGGTCCGCAGGACAAGGCAGGAATCTGAGTGTGCAGCCAACGTCCCACATAATGCTGATGCACGTGGCCCTTGAACAGTGCTTTGAAAAAGCCAGGCTGAATCCATGGAGAAATGACCAGGGCCTGGGAAATTGTTTCATTATCTTTAGAAGAAGAAAACAGCCCGAGGATATGCATGCACAGAATCAGAGGAAAAGAAGGGTGTGATGCAAGATGAATGAGGGCTCTGTTACTGAGGAGAAATGAAGATGTCTGAAATACCTTCAATGCCATGCTCCAAGGTAAAACAATGGAAAACCCACATCACTGGGAGAAACTGAGAAATGATGGAAATGGTTAGGTGGGCAGTTCGGTCCTCTCTGGGGAGTCAGAAGATCTACTTTGGGGCCCAGGCAGCTCTGTTCCTCAGTGCAGAGACCTTCAGTGCATGAAGACCTTGCCTTGGGCTCAGATGTGCCCACTTGTTAGGGTTGGAAGACCGGGAAGTAGAAGCACTGAGCGTGATGATAGAGTCCGGCATATAGACACACAGGCCTGTCTCACTGCCTCGTATGGTGTGTGTACACACACACACACACACACACACACACACACACACACACACACGCATGCACCCTGGAAGAATTCCACTAATTGCTGTGATATGAGAATTTGAATGTTGTACTTTATTTTTATATAAATAAAAAACACAAAAAAACTGCAAGTTAGGATGGACCAGGCTGTTAACTACATGCCATAGTAACAAACGGTTTCCTGAATACGGGGGCTTAAAACAGCAAAGGTTGGTGTCTGAGGAAGCAACACGCTGTCTGCGGGTGTGTGGGAGCTCTGCTCTGCTCCCCAGTGGGACCCCGTTCCGGCACCTCTGCTGCTCAAGGCAGTGGAGGGAGGGAGGGCCTCGTGGATGTCACACCAGCAGTGGAAGTGACACGTGCTGACTCCACTCACAACTCCTAGGCCACCTAGGAGTGGTCACCTGACCCCTCCCCTCCACAACAGGGGACATGCCAGGAAAGGTAACTCTACCAGATACACAGACAGGGACAATATACATAGATGTATTTCTACCATCTACAGAGAAATGAGTATTGCTTCACACTAACGACTAGTGCACTCATAAACAATAATAATATGTAGTATATGTATACATATCATATTGCCTGTGTATAGAGATAACATTACATGTACATATACTTACGTGCACAGGTGTACGTGCACACGCATACTCCCCTCTATGCATATGTGTGGTGTGTGTGCACATGTATGTGAGAGTAGGAGTCAATTCACATGGCTTAGTCCACAATAAGCACTTTAAAAAACTAAAAATGAATTATGATCCCAAGCCACGGGTCCTTCGGGCAGTGTCTAATGCCCCTGCACTGCCCTCTCCACACTCACTTTCTTGAAGAGGGGGTGGGTGGCAGGACATCCTGTCCCTGGGTCAGCTAGAGAACCGCTCCACGGGCTACGCACTCATTAGCGGGCCTGGCGCCGTGCCAGGTACCAGATGTGGGGCTGTGGCAATGTGAGCTAGCGCCCGCCTTCTCGAAGTTTACGTCACACTGCGGGGACCGATAATGTGTGAACAAACCCTCAGGTAAGACACTCTCCAATAGTGATAAATGCTCTGAAGAAAATCAACCAGGGACTGGGGGAGGGGGAGGGGTGGTGGCAGCAGGTTCTTTACGTGGACAGGCAAGAGGTCTCTCTGAGGAGCTGGTGCATGAAGGAGGTGCCATCGCAAAGAGGCGTGAAGGGGCGCTTGGGGACCTGCATCGCTCGCCGGGCAGTGGATCCCGGAGGATGTGTTCGCAGGCCCGGCTGGGGGCAGGCGAGCTGCCAGAAGCTGTCTACCAGGGAATTCTGCCCAAGTGGGGCTGCGAGTTCTTCCTGGCCATCTTTGTCTCCCCCCAACCCTTGCTCCTTTAGACTCCTGCCCAAACATGTGTGGGACCGTGCGGTTGGCCATGAAGGATCTTCACTAAAAAGCTCCCACCATCCTGAGTGATTGCTTTCCATTGGAGACAAATAACCACATAGTTCAGCTCTTTCCCAGACAGCTCCCCATTCCGAAGAGCCGCCTGCACATTAAAGCTTTCGATGCATGATGCCCAGCCTGCTTAGGCCTTCTTTGTGGCCTCATCAGCAGTAACTGGACGATTACAAAGGCTTCTTCTGTTTTACAAACAATGATTTATTGGACCCCTTAAACTCTTCTTTCCCAAGTCTGGGTATTACATGGGCATGTTTTGCTATAATTAAATTCCTAGATTACTGTCAAGCCAATTGTTTTACCCATCCAATCTATAACAATGCGTTTTTATTGTCTCTTGTTGTTTTTTTTTTTTTTTATTAAGCTGGAAATAGATATATTCTATGAGATCAAGAAAAGAAATAAAAACAACCCTATTCTCTAGTCAATCCACCCCAATCAGAGGGACTCTGCAGGAGGGACGTAGGAATCTTCAGTGAGCTCTACTTAGCGTGGAAGAAGCCAGACATTCTGGGTTTGTCCACCCCACACTCAACAGGTATTTATTGAGCAACTACTAAATGCTGGCCACTGAGAAGGACACAATGGTGAACAGGACAGGATGAGACTATCCTCAAATGCTTACATTCTGCTGGGACTGACTTGTAACAAAGAAGTAAGTTTAAAACAGTAAGATGGCAGTGTCCTTTATAAAGACAAGCCAACAGCATGCCTGATAGGAAGTGACAATGACTGAAGGCTATGGAAATCAAGTGACCACGGAAGCCCTTTGGAAACTCATATTGAGATGAGATCAGAATTAGGAGGGCAGAGCTAAACCAAGGAAAACAGCACTAATGAGAGAAAGAAATAGCAGGTTCAAAGGCTCCGGGACAGGGAAGACCTCAGCAAGTGTTAGAAGTGGCAGAGAGCAGGGAGAATACAAGATGAGGTGGAGAAGCTTAAATGGAGTTGAATTTGCAGGAAAAAGGAAAAGAAGTGTCTTCTGGGAGCAGAAAGGCAGGGAGGAGGGGACTAGGTGGGCTCTGGAAGCAGCCCCAGCCTTGGCTGTATCTTAGGGGCACACCTGTGCAGTACACCTGCTTCACACCGCAGACCTCTTGGCCAAAGACTCTTGCGGTCCAGGACGGGCATAAAACAGCATGAACCTTCATGCTGGGACGCAAGCACTCTGGCCTAGTGACCAGTGGCCAGAGCAGTGTCCCCCACGCCTGGCTACAGCCTCCAACAAGGGAAGTTCTCCAAAACCCTGACAGAAGCTGACCCCCAAGAACAAGTGTGGCTGAATTTTCCTCTCACCAGGAAGGATGAAGGCTCAGCTTGTTCATTCCTTTGATGGCCAGAAAGTAAGTGTGTTAGGTATTCCGTGCACTTCAGAGTTGGGAACCTGATGAATCCCTGATGCATTTGTAGCCTTGATACTAGAATGGTACCCAGTGTATCTAGGTGATCAATACATGATTAAAAGAAAGACCTGCCTGGATTGAAGACTTGGCTGCTCCTCCCACCCCCTCAAGGTGGCCGCATGCATCCAACGTTCCTTCTCACGTCCACCCTGCACCCACGGCTTGCCCACATTTGAGCACACCCACTGCCCCTCCCTGGGTCCCTACAGAGATGGCGACCACATACTTGGGGCCTGGGCAGCACCTTAGAATCGGATTCTGCCTTACACTTAGCTGCTCACTGGACCTGGGCTCAGTATCATGAATAGAAAGTCAATAACTCTCCAACAAAGAGTGCTTATCAGAGAGTTCTTTGTCTGTCTACTGGGACCTATGGCTGTGCACAAAGAGCAGGGTCCCAGGAGGAACTTCTGAAATGGTTTGAAGCAGGCCCATCCCCTTGCTGAAAGCATCACAGCCTCCCAGTGTGCTCGGCATAACCCAGAAATGGGGACAATCAGACGCTGGCACTGTGCGGCTTCGACACGAGGCAGGCTGGATGTCCTGGCATCTTGGGGAGGAATCGGGAGTTGGGGTGGGGGGGGGCACTGCATTGACATGGTAGCACCTGGAGGTCTGTACAACGGATTGCCCCCACTTGTAGATCAATACTTCACGCCCATATTGATCTCAATTGGTTTCCTCACTGACAATCAGCAGTTCCAGAGGAAGTGGTAAACATTCCCCAAATAAAATGACAACAAGGAAATCTGAGCATAGGCACATTAAAAAAAAAGAAGAGGAAAGATTTTCTTTAAAATCATAAAATGTTTATAACAATAACAGATAATGGAGTAGCATTATATTCAGAATGCAAAGGTAGCAATTAAATCTCTGTTGGGCAAAATGTCCCCTACTGCCAGAGATGCACTCCCAACCTCAGAACAAAATCTCCTCTGTTTTGATCTCCTACCTCTGTGATTATGGAAGCTGCAAGGACTTGGCTGGGGGTGGCAGAGAACTCATCTGTTAGAAACCTTAAAAACAAAAGAAAAGAAAACATGAGAACGTGACTCAGGAGGGACTGATTACAAGGTAGCTCCAGATGTGGGTAGAGGAAAAAAGAATGCATTTTACCAAACTGACAGAGCTCCTGACCTGTAGCTCCCTGAGGTCCAGCGATGATTCCCTATGGATAGGGAAAATTGTGGTGTCTCTCTAGAATTTTCCCCCTTGACACATGGCAGGTCAACTTTTCCCAGCAGGAAGCAGATTTTTGCAATAAAGCATTTTGATTTTAATGTATCCTTGTGTAAATTGGATACTCTGAGTCTAGACCCTCATATTTTTTAATACTTGATGGGTGGGAGTGGGGACATGCTGCTATTTTAAATCTCTCAGCAATTTTCTGAACCATCTTTGGAAAGGAAGACTGCTCTTTATTTCCAAAAAACAAAACAAACCAAAGCATTTCAATGAGCCCTTTGATTTTACAAAGGAGAAGTCAAACCCCTATTTGGGAATGGAGAGGTTCTAACTAAGGAGATGTGAAATAGCCTTGCGTGATAATGTGAAGTGTGTCACTGCTGTGCATGGAACTCACCTTTGAGCTGGGAGTGTAATGTGGGAGATGAGTCTAGGACTTTGTGTGGGGGGCTAGGGGGAAGCGGGCAGCATTCTTTCTGCTGATCCCAAAATGCTGCGGTTGATGGCAGGCAAGAGGTGGGTCCTGGGACTGGTGCACTGGATGCAGAAACATGGTATCAGGTTGAGGGTTAAAGAGAAGCACATCTAGCAGGGACCCGCGGCTATGGTGGACCTGGCTTCAGATCACAGCCTTCTTTCAACTTTGGTCCCTCCAAGCTTTCCGTGAAGTTTTGATAAACATGAAAGGAGACTGATTTAATCCCACTTTAAGGAAACAGAGGAGGACCTTAACCCTTGCGGAGAATGTAATTGCAAAATGCTGGTGATGTGTGGAGGGCAGAGCACTGGTCTGTTTGAGAAGAACAAGTCCAGTGGATGTCAATGGATATAATCCTCCTCAGTTCCCTTCCCTGTCTTCATTCTTCTGGCATTAGAACTTCTTTTTCTAGCCTGAAGCCCTTTGCACACCAGACTTAGCCACTCAGAATGTGGTCTCCTACTGGCTCAAACCTGGCCAATGCAAAGCTTCCCTGGGACTTTCACTGGAACCATCAGATGCTGGCTGAGAAAGTTGCTGGGGAGGTGCTATAAGTACAGAGGGGCTGGTAGCTGGCTTTGGTCCATGTACGAGAGAGCCCAGCTGAAGAGGAAGAATGGTTGAGTTACTTATTCCTCTGGTTTCCTCTCTACTCCACTGTTGCAAGCTGGCTTCGTCCTCCTTCTGAAGCTCTCACTTGTGCAGTGGCTCCCTACAGCTCTCCTCCATGGAGCCCTGTAACTGCCCCCTCCCCCACTCCTTCAGGTCCTGGGATGGAAATGGTTCTTCCATTATCACTAGCCCAGGGGTTCCTCGAAGTGCCGCCCTCTGGACAATATCTCTGTTGATTCTTCTGTTTTGCCAGTTTGTGGTCTATTTCCTTCCTGAAGCCTGATCTAGTAAAGATTGGCCTCTGTGGTCAAACAAGAAACAGGCCCTTCTGTTGTCAGCTGGATAATAATGGGAGTTAGTGAGTCCTAAAAAATGGAGCAGTTAGGAGCCACTTATGTTATATTCATGACAAACACAAGTTATGAAGCGTGGTCTTTGCTCACAGAAACTACTGAATTCTGGGAAGTAACCACATCTATCTGAATTTGCCTCTAAACTTCCCTTAGCATGCTTATCTAGGGCTTGCCCATGCTGACTCTTAAAAACCAGGCTGAGAGAATGACATCAGCAAGATGGTAGCACAGGAGGTCCCCTGTTCATATCCACACCCCCCCCACCCCCCGCTCAGCAATAAAAACCTGGCATCTATCCACAGACAACAGTGCTTTTCTGGGAGCTTTGGGATCCAGGTAGGAAATTCTGAAACCCTATGCAGTCCAAGCGCTATTTTGAGAATGGAGGCCCATAGCCAGGTGGCTGACTCACTGACTGCAGTCTCAACTATATACCCAGAAACAGGTCCATGCCCCTGCAGGCTCAGCTATAGCGCCATCTGCCATCTCTCCTGTCACCAGCCCCGTACGTCAAGGGCTCTGGGAGAAGTTATACCCATATCTGCACTGGCTAAGAGGCCCATAGACCTCAGTCCCAGGTGTGTACCTTGAAATGGCCAGCCCTTCTCAGCCATACACCAAGATCAAGTGGGGATTATCCTTGGGAGACAACGATGGTTCGCTATGTACAAATCGACAAAGGTGTTACACTGTATGAACAGGATAAAGGATAAAAGCCATATGCTCATCTCAACGGACACAGATGAAGCATTTGACAAGACTCAACATCCCTTCACGATAAAAACTCTCAACAAATTAGATTTGGAGGGAATGAACTTCATCGAAATAAAAGCCATATATGATAAACCCACATCTAACATCATACAATGGTGAAAAGCTGAAAGTTTTTCCGTAAGATCAGGAACAAGACAAAGATGCTTACATTAAACCTACTACTGAAATCCTAGCCAGAGCAGTTAGTCAAGAAAAAGAAATACAATGTTTATAAATAAGAAGTTAGTTTGTCTCTGCAGATAACATCATCTTACCTATAGGAAACCCTGAAGACTCCATCAAAAATCTCTTCAAACTAAATTCAGTAAAGTTGAAGGATACGAAATTGACACACAAAAATCAATTACATTTTTATACACTAACAACAATGTGTCTGAAAAAGAAAATAATCCCATTTATAATAGGATCAAACACAATAAAGTACTTAGCAATAAATTTAACCAAAGAGGTGAAAGATCTGTGTATTGGAAACTATAAGATATTGGTGAAAGAGACTGAAGAAAACGTGAAGAAATGGAAAGATAGCCCATGTTCATGGATGGGAAGAATATTGTTCGTGCCCATAGTAGTTAAAACAATGTGCAGATTCACTGATATTCCTACCAAAATTCCAATGACATTTTTCACAGAAATAAAGAAAACAATCCTAAATTCACATAGAATCACAAACACCCAGAAAGCCAAAGCAATTTTGAAAAAAGGAAAAAAAAAAATGGAGTCATCACACTTCCGTATTTCAAACTGTTACAAAGCTATAGTAATGAAAACGGTATCATACTGGCAAAACAAAAACAAAACAAAATCAGACACATAGACCAACAGAACAGAACTGAGAGCCCACGGGGTGCCTGAGTGGCTCAGTCGGTTAAGCGCCTGACTCTTGGTTTCGGCTTGGGTCACGATTGGCTCGGGTTTTGTAAGTTTGAGCCACGCAGTGGGCTCTGTACTGACAGTGTTGTGGGGGCTCTTTGGGATTCTCCCTCACTCTCCCTCTCTCTCTTCCCCTCCCCAATTCGTGCTTCCTCTGTCTTAAAATAAATAAATAACCTTCAAAGAAAAAAAAAAAAAGAATTGAGTGTCTATGAATAGACCCATGCATATACTGTCAAGTAATACTATGTGACAAGGGAGCAAAGAATACTCAATGGAGAAAGATAGCATCTTCAATAAATGGTGTTGAGAAAACCGGATATTTTCATTCAAAAGAATGAAGTTAGGATTCCTATCTTATCCCATTCACAAAAAGTAGCTGGCAATAGATTACAAAGATTTCAATGCAAGATCTGAAACCATAAACTCCTAGAAGAAAACATAAGAGAAAAGCTCCTTGACATTGGTCTTGGCAAGGCTATTTTGCATGTGAACCAAAAGCATAAGCAACAAAAGCAAAAATTTAAAAAAGCGGCACCATATCAAACTAAAAAGTTTCTGCACAGCAATAGAAATGATCAGCAAAATGAAAAGACAACGTACAGAATGGGAGAAAATAGTTGCAAACCATGTGCCAAATAAGGGGTTAATATCCAAAATATTTAAGAAACTCATACAACCCAATAGCAAAATCCTCATCATCCTCATCATCAACATCCCCTTTAAAAATGGGCAAAGGACCTGAATGGATATTGTTACAAAGAAGCCCTGCAAATAACCAACAGATGCATAAAACAGTGGTCACTACCACTAAACATCAGGGAAATGCACATCATGGGAAACCACAATGAGATATCACCTCACACTGAGTAGACAGACCATCATCAAAATTACAAGAGATAACGAGTGTTGGCAAAGGTGTAGAGAAATGGGAAGAACCCTCGTGCACTACTGGTGGAAATATAGATTGGTACAGCCGTTACCATGGAGCCATTACCAGTACAACATGGAGTTTCCTCAGAAAGTTAAAAATAGTATTTCCACATGATCCAGAAATTTGACTTTTGGGTATATACCCAAAGGAAACAGAATCACTATCTGGAAGAGATATCTGCACCCCATATTCATTGCAGCATTATTCAAAATAGTCAAGACATGGAAGCAATCTAAGTGCCTATAAATGCATGAGTAGATGAAGAAAATATGCTCCACAGGCAGACACACATTCTCTCTGTCTCTCTGTCTCTCTGTCTCTCTCTCTCTCTCAAGCATTACACGCACACTCACTCACACACACACACACACACACACACACACACACTCAAAGTGGAATATTATTCGGCCACGAAAAGGAAGAAAACCTTGCCAATTTACAATGCTCCAAGAGTCAAAACATACCTAGGAATAAACCTAACCAAAGATGTAAAGATCTGTATACTGAAAACTATAGAAAGCAGGTGAAGGAAATTGAAAAAGATACAGAGAAAGCGAAAAACCTCCCATGCTCGTGGATTGGAAGAATAAATATTGACGACATGTCAATACGACCCAACGCAGTCCTCACATTATATGCAGCCCCAATCACATTGCACCAGCATTCTTCTCCAAGCTGGAACAAGCAATCATAAAATGTGTATGGAAACACAAAAGACCCTGAATAGCCAAAGTAATACTGAAGAAGAAAACCAAAGTGAGAGGCACCACAATGCCAGACTTTAGCCACTACCACAAAGCTATAACCATCAAGACAGCATGGTATTGGCACAGAAACAAATACATAGACTTAATGGCATAGAATAGAGACCCCAGAATTGGACCCACATACCTATGGCCAACTAATCTTTGACAGAGCAGGAAAGAATATCCAATGGATAAAAAGACAGTCTCTTTAACAAATGGTGCTGAGAGAAGTGGACAGCAACGTGCAGAAGAATGAAACTAGACCACTTTCTTACACCACTCACAAAAATAAACTCACAATGGATGAAGGACGTGAATGTTAGACAGGAAACCATCAAACCCTTGAGGAGAAAGCAGGAAAAATCGTTTTTGGCCTCAGCGTCAGCAAGTTCTTAGTTGACACATCTCCAGAGGCAAGGGAACTAAAAGGAAAAATGAACCATCGGGACCTAATCGAAATAAGAATCTTCTCCACAGTGAAGGAAACAATCAACAAAACTAAAAGGCAACTGACCGAATGGGAAAAGATTTGTGCAAAAGTCATACTGGATAATTGGTGAGTATCCAAAACCTATCAAAAGAACTCACCAACTCCACACCCGGAAACAAATAATCCAGTGAAGAAACGGGCAGAAGACTTGAACAGACACTGTTCTAAAAAAGACATCCAGATTGTCAAGAGACACATGAAAAGATGCTCAACAGCACTCCCTGTCAGGGAAATCCAAATCAAAACCGCACTGAGATACCACCTCATGCCAGTCAGAGTGGCTACAATGAGCAAATTAGAAGACTATAGATGCTGGTGAGGATGTGGAGAAACAGGAACCCTCTTGCACCGTTGGTGGGAATGCAACCTGGTGCAGCCGCTCTGGAAAACAGTGTGGAGGTTCCTCAAATCATTAAAAATAGATCTACCCGAAGACCCAGCAATAGCACTGCTAGGAATTTACCCAAGGGGTACAGGAGTGCTGAGATATAGGGGC
Organism: Panthera pardus; assembly: GCF_024362965.1. Lineage (NCBI taxonomy): Eukaryota > Metazoa > Chordata > Mammalia > Carnivora > Felidae > Panthera > Panthera pardus. The sequence continues at coordinate 703,878 of NW_026526676.1, read as the reverse complement.
ACATGTACCCCAATGTTTATAGCACTACTTTCAACAACAGCCAAACTATGGAAAGAGCCTAGCTGTCCATCAACTGACAAGTGGATAAAGAAGTTGTGGTTTATGTATATACAATGGAATACTACTTGGCCATGAGAAAGAATGAAATCTGGCCATTTGTGGCAACGTGGATGGAACTGGGGGGTATTATGCTACGTGAAATAAGTCAGGCAGAGAAATACAGATACCATATATTTTCATCCATGTGTGGATCCGGAGAAACTCAGCAGAAGACCATGGGGGAGGTGATGGGGGGAAAAAGTTATAGAGAGGGAGGGAGGCAAACCATAAGAGACTCTTCAATACTGAAAGCAGACTGAGGGTTGACGTGGGGTTGGGGAGAGGGGAAAGTGGGTGACGGGCATTGAGGAGGGCACCTGTTGGGATGAACACTGGGTGTTGCGTGGAAACCAATTTGAAAATAAATTACATTGAATAAAAAAAAATCCAGGGGTTGCTCTTACTGAATATGAGGATAGCTTTCCATTTTCAGCACTTTATGAGCGTGAGGTAGTAGTAGCTTAAGCTGCATAGATGAAAGTTTTGTTTGTGTGTTTAAGAAAAGGAGTTGAATAAAGACAGAGGCCTCTCACATGTATCACGTTGACCTTGGCAAGTTTCTCTTCTGATTGTTACCATGACTTATCACTCTTAGTGATTCACATAGTTTGGAGTCATCCTTTCATGGGGAAGTGGATTTCAGTTGATCATGGTAGGTGGTCTTTGTAGCATTTTGTGAATGAATTGTATATGTGGTGATGATGGATGGACTATGCTGGTTGCTTTCAAAAGCACTTACACGGACGGTGTAACACGTTTTCTACCCTTGGAATCCCATACGTTCTCTTACTACCTTGTGTATGCCTTACCTGAAATATTCATGAATTGGTAGGTAGTGAATAGGTTTTAGTGGCACTGAATGCCCTACTGGCCACTCACACAGAATTCGTTGACGCTTTGCTCTTAAGTACACAATGACTCGGTCTTCCCTAGGCTGCATGAAAGTGAGCATGGATACTAACTAGGCAAACTGTTTGCTGCTGCTGTGAAGAACAGCTTCGTGAACTGTGAGCTGTACCAACACAGGTATGGAACCCTAAGCAAGGCACAGTATATCGGTATTCTTTGAAAGGGTAGAGTAGTTATTTCAAATTGGCTTTCTGCGCGTTGCATGACAAGGCATTTTATTAGCTAAAACCCTCTTAGAGTCATGTTTGATTGCAAGTTGTGTGTACTGTCCACCGCTAAGTGTCATTTCATGTTAGATGGAATTAATGGAGGCTGAAGCACCCGTGCATTTACCTCTAGGACAACCCTCTTGAACTCGTGAAGAATTATGGGCCTTCTCAGGTAAGATTACGTGCAGGTCTTTCTCAAGGGCATAATCTTAAACACAGCCAAACCTAAGGCAGCTTTGGGCAGCCCACCGTGATAAGATATGCAGACATTGTGACCTCACAAAGCGCCTGGTCTCCTAGCAACTGCGGTGTAACTCTCACAGCCTGCAGCCTGATTTGGCTTCATGGTAGGAAATTCATCAGGGCCCTGCGGCGGCCGCGAGACCTGGCAAGCGCGGGCGGCCCCTAGCGGCCTCACATCCTGAGCAGCATGAAGAGGAGGCGGCGCTGGCCCGGGGATGCCCTGGCCTGGGCCGCCAGGGGAGGAGCCTCTAGCTCTGCAGGAGGGGCCGCGCTGGAGGCGCCTGAGGAGAAGGTGGTGTACATGCGGTGGCAACCGTCGCGACTGTCGCTGGCCAACAGCACCAAGGCGCTGATCGACGCTTTCAAGCTATTCCTGCCCGGCAGCACGGAGTTCATGAGCTCAGACGCGGAGCTCTGGAGCTACCTCTGCAGCCTCAAGCACCAGTTCTCCCCCACATCCTGCGCAGCAAGGACGTCTAAGGCTACTCCTCCCTCCTGGCCCTGGTCCCGGACCCCCGGCACCAGCCCCCCAAGGCCCGTCTCCAGACGCGCCGGCCAGCTGCCAGGCGGAGGCGCCACGGAGCCCGGACGGTGGCGGTCGGCCAGAGGAAGGTGCCGCCCCCGCCGCCACCGTCCCGCGAGGACAGCAGCCCCCGTAAGCCCGCGGCACCCGGGCCCTGCTCCAGGGGCCGCACCCTGGAGGAGAGTGGGAGGGCGGCCACCCCGACGTTGACCACCTTCCCCACCATCCGCGTAGTCGGCGACGTGTGGGTCGAGAGCAGCCTGGCAGAAGCGCGGCGCCAGGCGCGCCAAGTCCTGGGAGTGAACCTGGAACCCGTGGTGAGACTCCGCCGCTTCCCAGTGCCTGGGCTTGAGATGCAGGCCACCGCCGCGCGACCTCTCAGCCCCGGGACGGGTTGTGCCTGGAGGGATGAACCAGGGACAGCAGGAACCGCGTCCCCTAGTGCACTTTATGGGCAAAGAAGCACCGGATGGTCCAGGCCAGCGCCCCAGGTATGCGGCGCCGCCTTTTGGGACTCCGGGGCAGCTGTGCCCCTCTGCTTCCTCCCAGCACCTGGTCTGCGGAGGGAGGAGACCCCTGGACCTCAAGGGAGGTCCCCTTTCGTCCTAACCCCAGATTGAGATGTCTCCAGGACTGTAGGGGCAGATCCATGTTCTCTCTTGTTCCCTCCTTGGTCTGAAGTCGTTAGACTTCCACCCCCAACCCCTCCAAAGGAATTTGGTTCCATGCTTGTGTAATACAGCTAGAATTTCCTTGCTGTTCACCCACCGCTGGCTCCTCCCGCCTCATTTTCTTTCTTTCTTTCCTTTTTTGACTGCCACTCTTTCTGGTCGAAAGATCGAATATGTGTGGAAAGTTGTTGCAATAGTTAGTATTCTCAATATCAATTGTAATCGTGGGTATTCTGAATCCCACACCTTCTCGCGTTTTAACTGGATTCCAACGCATTGACCAAGGGTATTTTCTAAGAATTTCTAAGAAATTCAAGCGTATCACTGTTAGTAATGTAAGGATTTGTATGGCTTTGAATGTCATGGGCTCGGTGATTACAAACCAAAAGATTCCAAGTTCAACTGAGTACACATTCTTAAGACGTTTCTAAAGATTTTATATTGAAATGTAATGTTTATGTTTACTGAGCTCCTAAAGGAAATGGTAGACCCTCGGGAAGTTTTGTTTAGTAAAATTAACTTGGGAAATTCTTTATAAGTGGGTACAATTGAAAGTGCATTGAGAAACCACACGGTTTCTATTAAAAACCAATGAGTGAATTTCAAAAAATAATAAAACAAATAAAAAACTGGTGCTGGTTATGGACATGGATGGAATCCACTCAGAAATAACTTGGCCTTGTACAAATCTCACATACTGATCTGGGAATCTTTCCAGGATAATTTATTTTAAAATGGAAATCACATAGGATAAATGAGTAGGGGTAAGCGTGGTGACTAAACCTTCATACATGATAGCCATTGGAATTCTCTGAAGTATTACTGATCTAGAGCGGTGGTACATTTTTTTGGCACCAAATAACTGGTTGAGGTTATCTTTGGGAAAATAGACTTTCCTCACTTGTTTTTGTCGTTGTTGTTGGATAACAGGAAATATCCACATTACCATGCATCACTCTTATAAATATCATGGCAGTTGGTTAACAGTTTTGCTCCAGGACTCTCCTTTATTATCTTATGTCCATGCACAGTTATGTTAGCAGGTATTGGTCTTTTGTTTGACAATCAAAGACCACAGGGATCAAACAGGAGAGCCACACAGAGTACTTTTCACTTTTATGATAGTGTTTATGTCCTGTGGCCCAGCATGGAATTCTTGATTATCCAAGTGACCTCAGTTATTGGTGGCAGCAAGACTTAATGGTGTTTAGTCAGTGGTGCCGCAGCCAGATTTTACTGCGATATTGAAAGGGCCAAGGAGTGATTTTGTACCACTATTCTTTCAAGTTTAAGTATTCTGCAATAGAACCATCCATCCCAGGCTGAAACATGACCTATTAAATCTTCAACATTAGGGTTTCTCTCTGCTTGGCAGCTTTTTAGGGGAATAATGAGAGTTGTGATTTTTGAAAATTTTCTTTTAATATTCATTTACTTTTGAGACGGAGAGAGACAGAGCATGAATGGGGGAGGGTCAGAGAGAGAGGGAGACACAGAATCTGAAGCAGGCTCCAGGCTCCGAGCTGTCAGCACAGAGCCCGACGCGGGGCTCGAACCCACGGACCATGAGATCGTGACCTGAGCCGAAGTCAGACGCTTAACCGACTGAGCCACCCAGGCGCCCTGAGAGTTGTGATTTTGACTCTTGGGCTTGTAGAGTTCAAATGGCATAGCTTCCTAATATACAGTTTCTCAGTAAGCCTCATATTATTTTTTTCACTACTCAGTGGTAATGTGTTGTTACAAATACTGCCACATGAGTAAATAAAAGTGAATAATTATTTAAAAGATGCAGAGGGTGAAATTATACTCGTTTCATAGGAAGCTTATATAAATTTTCGTTACTAGCTTCCATTGCCAATGGTATTTCAAATACAGAGGTTTTTCTCCCCCACCCTTCCCAAAGTAACTGTTTTAGCTAATTAGCCCCTGAGGAAAAGATACATATTCGTACAACTTCCCTATTGTATATAATTGTATAATAATTAAAAATGAATCCAATGACCATATTAGAATGTAATTTCAACATATAGCTTATCGAGGTAGCTTCCCAGAGGGTTTTGAAATTAGATGTAGCTGGGAGGATAACTTTGCTCAGCACAGCTTTGAAACACAACCATTGACACCATGCAGTTATTTGAACTTAACTGAGAATCTTAGTTTTTCCCTGCTATACCTTGTTACTTTATTGCACTTGAACTTGCATTCATGCTTTCGGTTATCTGGGCTATCTGATTTCGGTTTGGATCTGAATGTCCATCCTAAATTCAATATGTGGTTTAGCTGGTCCCTTAAAAAATATTGCCATTTCTAGTTTAAAAAACAGGATGTTAAAAAAAAAATCTTTGTTTTTGCCAACTTTTTAGCAAAACCTTGCTGATGTTTTGTTTTACAACTTATAAAATGTGAAGAAACAACTAATATAGTTGATTCATATATTAATAGGAAAATGAAAGTACTTTATGTATTCTTTTGGGCAGACCGTTAAAAGGAACTTGACACGGTGGCCTTTCTGGTGAGGCATTCATTTACTGTCTTCTAAAACGAGTCTGCGCTTAGGTTGTACAGATTTTTGAAATAAATCCCATAGTCTTTATTCATTCTCGTACCTTTATATCTCATATGGCACAAGTAAGGAGGAAGTTTATGACCTTGCTATGCTTGAGTGCCTATATGTGGTGACTGGCACCTCAAATAAGCTTCTGAATTCCTGATGTCATTTTTATCCCCCTTCTTCTTGTCACCCAGCAAATTAATTTTCCTTACAGAACCAGTAATGTTATAATTGTGGAGAGCAAGCTTCATTGTTGTTTACTGTCACTGTTGTGCTGTGTGTTTTGTCCAAGTTTGAGTACACAATTGTTCCAGTATAATTTTAACCGGTGGCTGACACATATTGATTTGCTGTGTGCAAACAATAGTACTAGTGTTCTGAACACTGTTGAATAAAAATGCATGAACATATTTGGATACAAAGAGATCTGAGCAATTTTGAACTCATAGTTTTTTGGTGTTCCAAGGATTGCCATGGAGCTCTTAAAATCAGTGTTTTTAGTGCATATATAATATATATATATGTATATATATATATATACACATATATATATAATTATAAATATTAAATTTTATTATTTAAAATTAATTAATATTAAATTAAAATATATTATAATATTTATATTATTTAGTGGGTATATATAACATATAGTGGAGGTGTATATATATACATATATATATATATGTATATATATACACATATATATGTATATATGTGTATATATATACATATATAAAATTTACTTTATTGGTGTGTTTAAAATATTTTTGGTAGATTGTCATGTCTTATGGGAATTAGAACTCAGTTGTTTGTCATGGAGCTGAATTGTGTTCTTGGACAGTTTAATGTGCACATATGATTAAGATTTACAATCTGGTTGTACTTTTCTTTTTAATGTATTAACTGTAAATACTTTTTTTTAAATATTTTAAAATATAGCCTTTATTCTCTCTTACATATGTGAATTTATTTATTTTTTTTTATTTTTTAATATATGAAATTTACTGTCAAATTGGTTTCCATACAACACCCAGTGCTCATCCCAAAATGTGCCCTCCTCAATACCCATTACCCACCCTGCCCTCCCTCCCACCCCCCATCAACCCTCAGTTTGTTCTCAGTTTTTAACAGTCTCTTATGCTTTGGCTCTCTCCCACTCTAACCTCTTTTTTTTTTTCCTTCCCCTCCCCCATGGGTTTCTGTTACGTTTCTCAGGATCCACATAAGAGTGAAACCATATGGTATCTGTCTTTCTCTGTATGGCTTATTTCACTTAGCATCACACTCTCCAGTTCCATCCATGTTGCTACAAAAGGCCATATTTCATTTTTTCTCATTGCCACGTAGTATTCCATTGTGTATATAAACCATAATTTCTTTATCCCTTCATCAGTTGATGGACATTTAGGCTCTTTCCATAATTTGGCTATTGTTGAGAGTGCTGCTATAAACATTGGGGTACAAGTGCCCCTATGCATCAGTACTCCTGTATCCCTTGGATAAATTCCTAGCAGTGTTATTGCTGGGTCATAGGGTAGGTCTATTTTTAATTTTCTGAGGAACCTCCACACTGCTTTCCAGAGCGGCTGCACCAATTTGCATTCCCACCAACAGTGCAAGAGGGTTCCTGTTTCTCCACATCCTCTCCAGCATCTATAGTCTCCTGATTTCTTCATTTTGGCCACTCTGACTGGCGTGAGGTGGTATCTGAGTGTGGTTTTGATTTGTATTTCCCTGATAAGGAGCGACGTTGAACATCTTTTCATGTGCCTGTTGGCCATCCGGATGTCTTCTTTAGAGAAGTGTCTATTCATGTTTTCTGCCCATTTCTTCACTGGGTTATTTGTTTTTTGGGTGTGGAGTTTGATGAGCTCTTTATAGATTTTGGATACTAGCCCTTTGTCCGATGTGTCATTTGCAAATACCTTTTCCCATTCCGTTGGTTGCCTTTTAGTTTTGTTGGTTGTTTCCTTTGCTGTGCAGAAGCTTTTTATCTTCATAAGGTCCCAGTAATTCACTTTTGCTTTTAATTCCCTTGCCTTTGGGGATGTGCCGAGTAAGAGATTGCTACGGCTGAGGTCAGAGAGGTCTTTTCCTGCTTTCTCCTCTAAGGTTTTGATGGTTTCCTGTCTCACATTCAGGTCCTTTATCCATTTTGAGTTTATTTTTGTGAATGGTGTGAGAAAGTGGTCTAGTTTCATCCTTCTGCATGTTGCTGTCCAGTTCTCCCAGCACCATTTGTTAAAGAGACTGTCTTTTTTCCATTGGATGTTCTTTCCTGCTTTGTCAAAGATGAGTTGGCCATACGTTTGTGGGTCTAGTTCTGGGGTTTCTATTCTATTCCATTGGTCTATGTGTCTGTTTTTATGCCAATACCATGCTGTCTTGATGATTACAGCTTTGTAGTAGAGGCTGAAGTCTGGGATTGTGATGCCTCCTGTTTTGGTCTTCTTCTTCAAATTTACTTTGGTTATTCGGGGCCTTTTGTGGTTCCATATGAATTTTAGGATTGCTTGTTCTAGTTTCGAGAAGAATGCTGGTGCAATTTTGATTGGCATTGCATTGAATGTGTAGATAGCTTTGGGTAGTATTGACATTTTGACAATATTTATTCTTCCAATCCATGAGCAGGGAATGTCTTTCCATTTCTTTATATCTTCTTCAATTACCTGCATAAGCTTTCTATAGTTTTCAGCACACAGATCTTTTCCATCTTTGGTTAGATTTATTCCTAGGTATTTTATGCTTCTTGGTGCCACTGTGAATGGCATCAGTTTCTTCATTTGTCTTTCTGTTGCTTCATTGTTAGTGTATAAGAATGCAACTGATTTCTGCACATTGATTTTGTATCCTGCAACTTTGCTGAATTCATGTATCAGTTCTAGCAGACTTTTGGTGGAGTCTATCGGATTTTCCATGTATAATATCATGTCATCTGCAAAAAGCGAAAGCTTGACTTCATCTTTGCCAATTTGGATGCCTTTGATTTCCTTTTGTTGTCTGATTGCTGATGCTAGAACTTCCAGCACTATATTAAACAGCAGCGGTGACAGTGGGCATCCCTGTCGTGTTCCTGATCTCAGGGAAAAAGCTCTCAGTTTTTCCCCGTTGAGGATGATGTTAGCTGTGGGCTTTTCATAAATGGCCTTTATGATCTTTAAGTATGTTCCTTCTATCCCGACTTTCTCAAGGGTTTTTATTAAGAAAGGGTGCTGGATTTTGTCAAAGGCCTTTTCTGCATCGATTGACAGGATCATATGGTTCTTCTCTTTTTTTTTGTTAATGTGATGTATCACGTTGATCGATTTGCGAATGTGGTTCAACAGCCCTGGGAATGAATCCCACTTGATCATGGTGAATAATTCTTTTTATATGTTGTTGAATTCGATTTGCTAGTATCTTATTGAGAATTTTTGCATCCATATTCATCAGAGATATTGGCCTGTAGTTCTCTTTTTTTACTGGGTCTCTGTCTGGTTTAGGAATCAAAGTAATACTGGCATCATAGAATGAGTCTGGAAGTTTTCCTTCCCTTTCTATTTCTTGGAATAGCTTGAGAAGGATAGGTATTATCTCTGCTTTAAACGTCTGGTAGAACTCCCCTGGGAAGCCATCTGATCCTGGACTCTTATTTGTTGGGAGATTTTTGATAACCGATTCAATTTCTTCGCTGGTTATGGGTCTGTTCAAGCTTTCTATTTCCTCCTGATTGAGTTTTGGAAGAGTGTGGGTATTTAGGAATTTGTCCATTTCTTCCAGGTTGTCCAATTTGTTGGCATATAATTTTTCATAGTATTCCCTGATAATTGTTTGTATCTCTGAGGGATTGGTTGTAATCATTCCATTTTCATTCATGATTTTATCTATTTGGGTCATCTCCCTTTTCTTTATGAGAAGCCTGGCTAGAGGTTTGTCAATTTTGTTTATTTTTTCAAAAAACCAACTCTTGGTTTCGTTGATCTGCTCTACAGTTTTTTTAGATTCTATACTGTTTATTTCTGCTCTGATCTTTATTATTTCTCTTCTTCTGCTGGGTTTAGGCTGCCTTTGCTGTTCTGCTTCTATTTCCTTTAGGTGTGCTGTTAGATTTTGTATTTGGGATTTTTCTTGTTTCTTGAGATAGGCCTGGATTGCAATGTATTTTCCTCTCAGGACTGCCTTCGCTGCATCCCAAAGCGTTTGGATTGTTGTATTTTCATTTTCATTTGTTTCCATATATTTTTTTTAATTTCTTCTCTAATTGCCTGGTTGACCCACTCATTCGTTAGTAGGGTGTTCTTTAACCTCCATGCTTTTGGAGGTTTTCCAGACTTTTTCCTGTGGTTGATTTCAAGCTTCATAGCATTGTGGTCTGAAAGTATGCATGGTATAATTTCAATCCTTGTAAACTTATGAAGGGCTGTTTTGTGACCCAGTATATGATCTATCTTGGAGAATGTTCCATGTGCACTCGAGAAGAAAGTATATTCTGTTGCTTTGGGATGCAGAGTTCTAAATATATCTGTCAAGTCCATCTGATCCAATGTATCATTCAGGGCCCTTGTTTCTTTATTGACTGTGTGTCTAGATGATCTATCGATTTCTGTAAGTGGGGTGTTAAAGTCCCCTGCAATGACCACATTCTTATCAATAAGGTTGCTTATGTTTGTGAGTAATTGTTTTATATATCTGGGGGCTCTGGTATTTGGCGCATAGACGTTTATAATAGTTAGCTCTTCCTGATGGATAGACCCTGTGATTATTATATAATGCCCTTCTTCATCTCTTGTTACAGCCTTTAATTTAAAGTCTAGTTTGTCTGATATAAGTATGGCTACTCCAGCTTTCTTTTGGCTTCCAGGAGCATGATAAATAGTTCTCCATCCCCTCACTCTCAATCTAAAGGTGTCCTCAGATCTAAAATGAGTCTCTTGTAGACAGCAAGTAGATGGGTCTTGTTTTTTTATCCATTCTGATACCCTATGTCTTTTAGTTGGCGCATTTAATCCATTTACATTCAGTGTTATTATAGAAAGATACGGGTTTAGAGTCATTGTGATGTCTGTATGTTTTATGCTTGTAGTGATGTCTCTGGTACTTTGTCTCACAGGATCCCCCTTAGGATCTCTTGTAGGGCTGGTTTCGTGGTGACAAATTCCTTCAGTTTTTGTTTGTTTGGGAAGACCTTTATCTCTCCTTCTATTCTAAATGACAGACTTGCTGGATAAAGGATTCTCGGCTGCATATTTTTTCTGTTTAGCACACTGTAGATATTGTGCCAAGCCTTTCTGGCCTGCCAAGTTTCAAAGGAGAGATCAGTCACGAGTCTTATAGGTCTCCCTTTATATGTGAGGGCACGTTTATCCCTTGCTGCTTTCAGAATTTTCTCTTTATCCTTGTATTTTGCCAGTTTCACTATGATATGTCGTGCAGAAGATCGATTCAAGTTACGTCTGAAGGGAGTTCTCTGTGCCTCTTGGATTTCAATGCCTTTTTCCTTCCCCAGTTCAGGGAAGTTCTCAGCTATAATTTCTTCAAGTACCCCTTCAGCACCTTTCCCTCTCTCTTTCTCCTCTGGGATACCAATTATGCGTATATTATTTCTTTTTAGTGTATCACTTAGTTCTCTAATTTTCCCCTCATACTCCTGGATTTTTTTATCTCTCTTTCTTTCAGCTTCCTCTTTCTCCATAACTTTATCTTCTAGTTCACCTATTCTCTCCTCTGCCTCTTCAAGCCGAGCCGTTGTGGTTTCCATTTTGTTTTGCATTTCGTTTAAAGCGTTTTTCAGCTCCTCGTGACTGGTCCTTAGTCCCTTGATCTCTGTGGCAAGAGATTCTCTGCTGTCCTGTATACTGTTTTCAAGCCCAGCAATTAACTTTATGACTATTATTCTAAATTCGCTTTCTGTTATATTATTTAAATCCTTTTTGATCAGTTCATTAGCTGTTGTTATTTCCTGGAGATTCTTCTGAGGGGAATTTTTCCGTTTGGTCATTTTGGAGAGTCCCTGGAGTGGTGAGGACCTGCAGGGCACTTCCCCTGTGCTGTGGTGTATAACTGGAGTTGGTGGGCGGGGCCTCAGTCTGACACGATGTCTGCCCCCAGCCCACCGCTGGGGCCACAGTCAGACTGGTGTGTGCCTTCTCTTCCCCTCTCCTAGGGGCGGGATTCACTGTGGGGTGGCATGGCCCGTCTGGGCTACTTGCACACTGCCAGGCTTGTGTTGCTGGGGATCTGGCGTATTAGCTGGGGTGGGTAGGCAAGGTGCACGGGGGCTGGAGGGGCAGGCTTAGCTCGCTTCTCCTTAGGTGATCCACTTCAGGAGGGGCCCTGTGGCAGCAGGAACGAGTCAGATCCGCTGCCGGAGGTTTGGCTCTGCAGAAGCACAGAGTTGGGTGTTTGTGCTGCACAAGCAAGTTCCCTGGCAGGAACTGGTTCCCTTTGGGATTTTGGCTGGGGGATGGGTGGGGGAGATGGCTCTGGCGAGTGCCTTTGTTCCCCACCAAGCTGAGCTCTGCCATCCTGGGGCTCAGCAGCTCTCCCTCCCTTTGTCCTCCAGCCTTCCCGCTTTCTGAGCAGACCTGTTAACTTATGACCTCCCAGACGCTAAGTCGCGCTTGCTGTCGGAACACAGTCCGTCCGGCCCCTCCGCTTTTGCCAGCCAGACTCGGGGGCTCTGCTTGGCGGGGAGCTGCCCCTCCACCCCGGCTCCCTCCCGCCAGTCCGTGGAGCGCGCACCGCCTCGCCGCCCTTCCTACCCTGTTCCGTGGGCCTCGCCGCCCTTCCTACCCTCTTCAGTGGGCCTCTCATCTGCGCTTGGCTCCGGAGACTCCGTTCTGCTAATCCTCTGGCGGTTTTCTGGGTTCTTTAGGCAGGTGTAGGTGGAATCTAAGTGATCAGCAGGATACGTGGTGAGCCCAGCGTCCTCCTACGCCGCCATCTTCCGGAACCCTCTTCATAAATACTTGTTAGAGAATGTGCAGTATCTGGCTCTTCTATTGATGTTAGAAAGTTTTTGAAATGGAATCTTATGTTTGCATGTGAATCGCAAAACAATGTGAGAATTTTTTATTTCTTTTGTTAACGTCAACACCCTGGAAGCCTGGAGATATGGTTTTTATGCTACTTTGGGACTCAACTGTTTGTTAATATCAAGTCTGATGATCTAGTGAATCTCTGAGACAATGCTTCATGCCAGAGTCCAAACCAGTACCCAGTTTGCCACAATAAAGACTTTAAAACTGCATCAAAGTTCATTTTGAGTCCTGACTCCAACTCCCTTCTAGTAGGGATAGAAAGCCTAACACTCACGTATTTTTATATTATAAAAGAACGTAAGTGTGCTGCATAAGAGTAGCAGCAGTAAAGGCTGTCCTAGAGAATAAAGTAAAGCCAGAATTTTCATTACAGCCTAGTGGGTAGACATAGAGAGCTAGCAAGGGCAGGATTCATAGTATTATATGCCCTGGATTTGTCTTTGTGTCTGAGTTCCTATCCATATTTGGAGGCAGCAGCGTACTAACTGTGGATCACATTGCCTGCGGTGGGATGAAAGATGGACCACTCGAAACCATTAGAACTGTACCTAAGGTACAGAAATGCTCTGTGCTTTAGCTTCCTGAAGAACCACATGTGGTTAGTAAAATAAACTATTGGACTGCTGAAAGGATTAAAAAAGGATATTAATGGGTGAACGCATAGAAAATGCTTCATAAATGTTATTAACTGGAGGCATGTGGGCTGAAAATAAATATATATGCTGAGAGGTACTTTCAAGTTTAACATCCTGAAAATAGAGTGTGGTCTGAGAAAACCAAAAGACAAATGATGAGAAGATCATGTATGTGTGGGTTTAGTTGAAGAAAGAGACAGAAGAAGGTGAGGTTAAGTTGATTTATTAGGTAGTTGTCACTGTTGGAGTTTTTCTAGACTTCCTTAGATATTTGGGGTCTTTTGTCCTTTGTTCTGAAATATATTTAAAACATACTGTTACGTATATTAAACTATCTGAGAATTTATACAAATAATAAGAGTTACCGATCACGAACTTGCCAAATGTCAACACGAAATTTTCATTTTGGGTAAGCTCGGTAATGTTTTCTTTAAATCCGTGTGAGTTTACATGTACAAAACTAAATTTGAAGCAATATGTGTGAGTTTTGTACTTCCTGTGTTAAAGGAGACAAGTAAGTGCAGTACTTAGATTTGAAATAGCAGAACGTTGTTACCATAGGGAAAAGATAGCCTCACAGTTGAAGCATGGACACACTCATCTTCTTTAGATTTGGATCTAATGCCTGTGACTTAGCTCTGATTCCACTCCCACCTGCAGAAGGAATAACAATATATTCTAGGTTGGGGAGCAAGTCAAAGTTACAGTAGCTGAAATTAACAATAAAATAATTTCCCTAGATAGAACTTATCCGGTGGTAAGAAGATCAAAACTGAGCCTGGCTGCAGATTTTGCAAGAGCAATGACTTATCGTCATTACTCCCTTGTCTTGGCAATGGCACCTTACACTGAAATTTATAACATGCGGGACATATCCAGAGCCCAAAAGTAAAGCAGTGCTCAGAAAAGATGGGACAGTATGGCTCCCAAGCAAATTCGAATAAATATTCTAGGGGACTCAAAACTGAACTTCTCTTGCTTTGAAAGGTATTCATAGAAATGTTAATGTTGAGATTCTTCCAACTACTAAAATAGGTTATGTAAAATGTGTATAAAGTACCTATATTTATATGTTTATATTTAGATTTATTTTTTATATAATTTAAATATATTTATGTGTAAAGTACATATTCTTTAAATGTTTAGTAGAGACAGTAGAGAAAAAAGGATGTGATTTAGGGGTCTGCACTCAGATTAAAATAAGATTACGGAAGTATAGTATACATTCAAAAGGACATATATTATTTTTTTCATGTTTGTTTATTTTTGAGAGAGAGACACCATGTGAGCAGGGGAGGGCCAGATAGGAAGCCACAGGATCGAAGCAGGCTCCAGGCTCTGAGCTGTCAGCACAGAACCTGATGTGAGGCTTGAACTCACAAACCGTGAGATCATGACCTGAGCCAAAGTTGGAGACTTAACGACTGAGCCACCCAGGCACCCAAAAAGGACATGTATTATTAAAAGTATTCTGAGCACAGCTTGATGAAGTTAAGTTCAATATACTTGTGGAACCTGTAGTCATTAAACAAGGTACCAGTACCCCAAGGGACCACCTGTGCCTCTTTCAGTCATGGTCTATGTCTCCTTTGGGACAGCAATTATTCTGACTTCTTACAGAATATACAACTTTTGCTTGTTTGGGGACTATATAGAAATGGAATTATGTGTCCTACACCTAGCTTGTTTCATTCAAACTTATGTTAGTGATATTCATGTTATTATATGTATAGATCCTTTATGCTCATTGGTGTATAGAATTTCCTTATATGAATAGTTTACAATATTTCTACAACTCTTGGTGGACATTTAGGTAAGTTATGGCTTAGGGTAATTATGAATGAAACTTCAGTGAATATTATAGGACACGTTGTTTGGTGAACATGTTTTAGAATAGTATTTATTTATCTAGGAGGGAATTTGCTGGGTCACATGTCATCCAACTTATCAGCTTTGGTAAGATTCCTCCAAACTGTTTCCAAAATGGTTATACCAATTTACATGAACTTTTTTCTATAGTAGTGCCTGCGTAGTGTCTGTGAGCTCTGAATACGTGGTAGCCTTGCCAACACTTGCTAATATGGTCTTTTTCATGTTATCTATGCTGGCAGGTGTACATATTTTTTTTTTTTTTGAGAAATTTCAATCCAAGTATTGTATACGAATAGTTAAAAAAGAAACACAACATCCAAATTGCAGAGCAGGACTTGCAATAAACAAAACAAAAGCTTTGTGTCCCCCGCGAACACCTCTTCCCCAGAGGCAACACTTTCTTTTGTTTTCTTTTTTCTTTTTTTTTTAAATCAGGGTTTTTTTAAACGGACCATTTTGTATGAACAATTTTAGATTTAGAGACAAATTACACAAAAAATCCAGTTTCCTCACCCCCACTCGTTTCTATAGTACCTTGCACTAATGTGGATACATTAATTATAAGTGGTGGATGAGCCATTATTGATTGACACATTATCATTAGACACATTATCATTAAGAGTTAGGGTTTATTTTGTGTTATATAGATTCATAAGTTTTGAGAAATGTAAATGGTATGTACCTACTATTGCAGTATCATACAGAATAGTTACACCACCCTAAAGTGCCCTGTGCTCCACCTATTACCACTTCCTCTCTCCCCCTAAACCCTAATAGCCACTGGTCTTTTTACTGTCTCTGAAGGTGTTTTCTTGTTGCTGTTGTTGTTGTTGTCGTTGTTGTTGTTGTTTTGTTTTGTTTTGTTTTTCCAGAATGTTATCATAGTTGGAAATGTAAAGCATATGGCTTTTCGGATTGGATCCCTTCACTTAGTAACCCACATTTAAGTTTCTGCCATGACTTTTAAGTAGCTCCCTTTCTCCCTCTTTTCTTCCCTCCTCTTCTATCTCTCTGCCTTCCTTTCATTAAGGGAGTTTATTTTTTTAAAACAGCTTTTGGTTTACAGAAGAAGACTGGAAAGTGCAGAGTTCCCCTGTTCTCCCTCCTACCCCCCAAAACATAGTGTTCCCTATTGTAAACTTCTTGTGTCAGTGTAGTGCATTTGTTACAACGGATGAGCCAAAATGGAAACTATTATTAACGAAAGTCCCAAGTTTTCTTTAGCATTCACTGTGGTGTGCAGTTCTGTGAGTTTTGACAAATGCACAATGCCATGATTCAAAGCATTTCACTGTCTTACAAGATGTTTCACTGCCGTAATATTCCCTGTGCTTCATCTGTTATTCATCTCTCCCTTCCCACCTGAGTTCCTGGCAACCACAAGTCTCTTTACTGCCTCCATTATTTGAGGCAACACTTTTAACTGTTCCAGGTTTATATTCTTTTCTTAGGTATCTTCATGAATATAAGTAATATAGCATACTGCTGCTTATTGATTTGTCAGTTTTAAGCACCGTCTACTGACTTCCTATGTGAAGATGACGTATAGTTCGCTTAAGCCACCTGTCTTCTCTCTCCTCACCTTCCGATATATTCCTGAACTTCTATCTTTATACTGTTTCAGTCAGGTCCAGCCAGCCGGTGAGTCACTATCGGTATTTTAAAGAGTTACACACGTGATGGGAAATCCCAGAAGCCAAACAAAGGATGGCGAAGCAATCAGGAAGTAGTATCATCAGAAAGCTGTTTCCACCCCCAGGGCTAGCGAAACTCAGAACCATACCTAGCAGGAACTGAGAACATGGGAGAAGAGGCTCTTGGAAAGAAACTAGAATTTGGAGGAGATAAAATCACTGGTAGCAAGTGGACTGGGAGAGAGAAAAACCTCTGGGCTTATACCTTCCTCCCTTTCTCCCATCAAACACCCATTGGTCAAACCCCTCTGGAAGCCAGGTGGCAAGGAACCAGGAAACACAGTCTGTAGGAGTAGTGCAGTAACTGGATCTGAGGGCAAAAAGACATAATGGCTGAAGTTACATATATGTCCCAGTTAGGGTTCTCCAGAGACTCAGTATCAATAGGAATTGGTTCACAGGATTACGGAGGCTGAGAAGGGCAGACCCAGGAGATCCAGTAGTTTGGTTCCAGGCAGACTCCAAAAGCCTAAGAATCAGGAGAGCTGATGATGTATGTTCCATTCCAAGTCTGAGTCTGAAGTCAGGAGACCAATATCGCAGCTTGAAGACACTCAGATACACAACTCTGCCTTTTGTTCCATTCAGGTCTTCAATCGTTTAGTTGAGACCACCCAGTGTTTGTCAAGGCAATATGTTTTGCTTAGTCTCCTGATATACAGATGTTTATTGTAGTAAGAAATGTCCTCACAGACTCACTAGAAATAATGTTTCACCATATATCTGGGTGCCCTGTGGCTTAGCCTAGTTAAAACATGAAATTAACCATCACAAGATACAATTTTATGTATGTATGTATGTATGTATGTATGTATGTATGTATGTATGTATGTATGCATGTGTGAATGAATATACGTTATTTAAGAGAGAGAGAGAGAGAGAGAGAGAGAGAGAGAGAGCGAGCATATGCTCAAGCAGGATAGGGGCAGAGAGAGAGAATTCTGAGAATTCTGTCAGTGCAGAACCTAATGCTCATTTTAGTCTTATGAACAGTGAGATAATAATCTGAGCCAAAATCAAGAGTTGGATTCTGAACTCACCGAGCCACTCAGGTACCCAACAAGATGTAATTTTAAAATAGAGACCTATTTCCCTTACCTGTACTATCACTTTTCATTCCTTACATTGTAAGATAAATGTCTTCCTCAACCCTGCTGCACTTTTTCTCGGTTTCCCATCAGCTTTGGACTCCTGTTTGTCATTGTTGTTAACACTGGTATTATGCTCTGCAATCAAGTCTCTTTCCATTGTTTAAGGTTGATTCTAAAACTTGAAAACTAATAAATGGTTTAAATTATTGGATTATTAAATAATATGCTAACATTAGAATTACTACTCTTTTCCTGGAGTCCTTGGACCTGCTGAATGAGGACATCTCTAGGATCAAGGTGAAATGGGTCCTTTTTCTTTGGTTTCCATCAGTACTTTAAACCACACCATGTTTCACTTGGCTCATTCAGACTAAGACAATCTTATGGATATTTGCTCATTCTCCTTTGATTTCTAATTGCACTTCTTTGTTTTATTGCACTCTTTCAGTGTTCTCAAATCATGCCACTTATGACATCTTCCTGTTAACCTCTTAGAAGTCACTTATGGACCCTTCTCTTTTCCTGCCTCATTTAGGTGGTGACTCAGTAGGTCTGCTTCATAGCTTCCTTCCTGTGATTTTCCTCTGCTATGGTCCCCATTTGTTTCCATGGTTTCATGGTTATATGGCTATCTGGGAAGTTAGGGAGCATTGAAAAGCCTGGACTCTTGAGCCAGACGGCCTGGGGTTAGACTTTACTTGTTCCACTTACCAACTGTGTAACTTGGATGTTGGATGAGTTATTTGGCTTCTTTATAACCCTATTTCCCCCTCTAGAAGATAATAATCGTAATTGTATATACTTTATAAGTTTGTTGTGTGATTAATATGTAATAATATGTGAAAATAACCCATAACAGTGTCTGGCACAAAAATAAACAGTTAATGTTTACTATTATTATTAAGTATAATTTTTCTTTATTTTTTTCTCTCCTTGTTTTGCTGGAGTACACCTTCAGACAACTTCCTAATGAAGAATGAATAGAATCAAATGTACTGAGTCTTTGCACATCTGAAGATATCTTGAGTCCACTCTCAAATTTAATCAATAATTTTCATAGGTATAGAATTCTTGCTTCTTTTTTTATTTTATTTATTTTTAATGTTTAAAGTTTACCTCCACATTAGTCAGCATGTAGTGCAACAAGGATTTCAGGAGTAGATTCCTCAGTGCCCCTTACCCATTTAGCCCATTCCCCCTCCCACAACCCCTCCAGTGACCCTCAGTTTGGTCTCCATATTTATGAGTCTCTTATGTGTTGCCCCCTCCCTGATTTTATAGTATTTTTGTTTCTCTTCCCTTATGTTCATCTCTTCCACTCATAGAATTCTAGCGTCTAATGGCCAGTTGCCCCTTCCATCGATTATCCCCTGATCACAACACCATTGGGACTACAATATCTGCTCTTTAGAGTGTTTTTGACTCACCATCACTTTCACCTTCCTGTATTTTTCAAAACCATTCAGTACGTCTGGCGTATGCTTAAGGAAAAGGGAATGGAGGTCCACCTTTTGAAGGGCTTAAAAGAGAATTTATGAACATATTTTAGACTACCACAGCCTGTCTTCTGGCCACCTATTATTCACTTTCATCCTACATGAAAAATATCCTCACCCTACCCCAAGAATCCTCCCTCTTAAAGACCCAACCCTTGTAACATCAGCTCAAAGTCCAGGATATTTTTATCTAAATTAGGTCCAGTTGTGAATGAGTCTCCTTGGGTGCACTGGTCCTCGATTCCACTTTCAATCTGAAGACCTATGAAGGAGACCTATGAATTAAGCATACAACCAACACGGGCACGTGATAACCAGAAAACACACACACACACACACACACACACACACAGAAAAAACAAACAAACCAACAAAACACAAGCATTTATGTTCCAAAAGAAAGGAAGGAGATTATCATGAGTCACTGGTCCATAACAATTCTGAAGTTCAGCTGGCACAGGTAGGCAGTCCTTTCATTGGGTCTTAAGGCCTGGGAGTGATTTTCCATGGCTCTAGCTCCCCTGGGGTTCTGGCATTCAACCTCCAAGTCATTCTTCCCTTCTCATGAAAGGTAGCCTGTGTCTACAGCCTTATGGTTGTCTCGGCCTACTTACTGATTGTAGGAATTTGTGGGTCCAAAGCCTTCTTTCATTTTACTCTCTGGGATTAAGTAAACCCTTCTCTACCATGGACTTTTTCAAACCTTTATAAGGAAAAAGTCTCCTAAACTTCAAGTTATATTGTAACAGAGAGAACCCTGTGGCCCACAGTTTACTCTGCGAGGGTATGCTTATGAGAGAGAACACCGGTATTCTCCAAGACCCTTCTTCATTTAGGACACTTTTCTAGCATCTTTTCCCCAACGTCGTCTGCTGAGTGAGGTTGGTAATAATTTCACCTTCAATAAGAGTGACATTATTGATGTTATCTGTGCTAACAAAACATGAAATTGTATTTGAATGGCATTGAGTAAGGGCAAGTAGTATCGGTTAGGGATGTGTTCAGCTGTCACCGAAAGGCTGCCACCAGTGGCATGAACAAAGAAAGTTTTACTCACAAAGAGGCTGTAGGCTGTGCCCCATTAAGGCAGCAACGTCATCTGCAGCAGGCTGCATGGAATGGCAGAGCTGCCAATTTCTTTATGACCTACTACACAATTTTGGAAAAAAGGGTAGCAGCCATTAATATAATAATACAAATATTTTTACCACTTTCCATCTTCAAGATGCATCACATGTGTGAGCATTTCAAGCTCACAGCACATCTGTGAGGTAGAATTGTCGATGTCTTTTGGAGGTCATTCATTTTCTTCTTAAGTCAAAAATTAGCTGTCATATTTCTAGGGCATGTGGCTCCACCAAATCCCCTCCTAGGATTACTTTGCTTATCAATGCATCAAGCAAACTCATAGGAATTCTAGAATTTAATACTTGTGAGTCATGGAGAAACCAGTTCTGCCTTATCAAATCACATTAAATACTCATGTCATTCAGTATACTCTCAGATGAACCATTGGAAGGTGCTCCTGTATTAGCATTGTATTTCTGTTGGCAAGAACCTTGCCTCCTAGGAAGCACTGTAACTTTCATATCTATTAGTAATTGCCAATGAAGTAAAAACCAAGAGTGTTCTTTGTCTTCTTGTTGACACGTTATAATGTATACTAAGTTACCCCGTTTCCTTGTTTAATTTCTTCGCATCATAAACCAACTGCAGTATCATCACGGAACAATGGTGGCCCCGAATGTAGCATCATCAACCTTGGAAACTTCAGATATGGCCACGGTAACAGTTAGGGTGGACTCCATCCAGTTCTTAGCCTCTTGGGCTTGTCTGATTCTCTCTGTTTATCTACCTCCGACCCCACACCCCCGGCCCCAGCAGCATTGAGAATATGGTTAGTCAGTGAATCTCCAGCAGATACAGATGCAGACCATTTCTCTGGATAATCTTTATGGTTGACTGTGGCCTGGGTAGCAGGACTGGTTCAGACAGAAACACCTGATTTGGGTGCCATCAAGCAGTATCTGTGCCCTCCCTGAGAAATGGGACAGTATGCATTTCAAACACTTCAAGTCTCCACTTCTCCCTGCAGACTTCGGTGTTTTGTTGCTTTCATCCACCTACCAAAGCAACCCAAACTTTATGCTAAAGAGAGTGGGCCTCGTGTGTCCTTTGCAGATTGGAATGTTGTTACTAGTTTGGGTTATCTTAACAAAAACTGGCAAATTATCTAAACATGTAGAATTCGGTGTGAATTCAGAATCCGTACCTGTAGTAAGCCTCCATGATTCCGTTGATTAGGGAGAGGTATCAGACCAGAATGGAAGAAACCCTGCCTTCGAATGCTACAGCTCTATGGACTTTCAAAGCAGTATTTTTCACCTGGTTATCAAAAGTCATCAAGTCTTTGTGAGTATACATTCAGAGCTTTTTTTAAGATCTGGAAAGTAGTCTCCAATTTTTCATTACCTTCCTTACACATTTATTCCCAGAGTTCTCTTTAGTTTTGAATCTTTCTGTTGGGCCTTTGAGCACACCTGTCAAATAAAAAATTTCCTCAAATTGAATATATGAACAATTAAGAGCAGTCACGTGTTCAGTGCCCAAATATTTTATGATTTCCGTTAGGAGTTTATTCTGTCTGTGGACGGTAAATAAATAAATGTCTTTTTTTTTTTCTTTTTCCCCACATAAGTAAGTACATGTGCAAGGCAGAATGGTAGCTACCTGTCAAGGGTAATAGGACGTTCAGGAGTGTAAATAAGATTTCTGTCAGCAAAAAAAGAAAAACAAAAGATTATTTGATGACCTAAGATAAGCTAAGCTTTAAAAATGAAAGGAAAATAGCCACGAACTCAGATAAAAGTTAGGCAATTAAGTACTTTTCCCTAGGGCAGCAAGGAGTTTTGAGAAATACCATAATCTGTAGAGTTTGTACTAAAAAGCTCTACTGACACGATGATAAGGCTCATCTTTAAAGGTTGTTTTGTGTAGTGATATTATTCCGTTTTTCTTGAAATCTAAAGAAGCTTTTCTCTTGGCTCTTAACATGAAATGAAAAGACATTTTCCCCCTATGTTTTCTTCTGCCATTTTTAGGCTGAGCTTTTACAAAAGTCTTTTATGTATTCATTGCTTTTAATCTTCATCCTTTGTCCAGAAGAAGCCTTGAGATTGGGAATGATGTGGATTCTTTCTAACCCAAGCTCAGAGGACTTAACTTCTCATAAAACCCATCCTTTGAGGAGGCATTGAACTCGTATCATGGAGTTCCTTGTGCAGCCCATGGGCAGGATTCCACTGAAGTAATCGATAGCATCGTGGAGACCCTGTCTCTGAAAGGAACTAACAACAAATAAGGATTTGACCTTATAGGCTGATTTTCCTAGAAATCTAGGAATCAAGAGGGCCAGAAGTGGGATGGTGGGAGACGGACACTGGAGATGTGCTGAATACCCAGGTTCACTTGAGGCCCACTGAGCAGAGGAAGGTATTGTCCTGGAGGAGCTTGGCTCAGCAGGGATCAGCTCCCAATCGTTATGCACTTAGTGAAAATACACTCATGAGAGCCTACATGAAGGATGCCTCCAGAACTCTAAGAGGATTCATTCCTTTCTTATGTCTTTTTTTATGGAAAGTGTCTTGGCGGTGCTTACTTCACCTTTGTGTGTCCACAGTTCTTCTTCCCACTAGTTGTGTTGCCATGAACCTCCTTACGTAGCCCTTGCTCCCCTCCTAGACCATGTGTTCCTCATGGACAGGGCTCACCTTAGCCATCCGTGTGTCGTTACTACAGTGCCAGCCATGTGCAAAGGACCCTGTACATACCGAATGAATGCAATGTGTTTATGGGGTTTCAGTTCCCAATTTTTACAGAAGAACTAGCTGTCTCACTTCCATTTTATGTGTAACAGCAGCACTCTATACTGGGGATTCTCTCTCACATTCTCTCTTTTTACAAACACCTGCATAATCACTTTTGATGAACTCTTACCCTTTTGTGATCAGATGAATTGGGTGGAACCTTTGCCATCTCCTACTATCATATTTGCAACCCAATACCACTTCAATTCCCTATCCTACAGTAAATTCTTGCTTAGCAAGAAGCACTATAGTTCAGTGACTAAGAGGGTGGCCCCTGGAGCCAGGCTGCCTGGGATCTAAAATCCTATTTTGATCTATTTCTAGCAGCAGACCTTTGGACAACTTATTTTTTCTCTTTGTTACTCATTTTTCTCAGCTGTAAAATCAGGCACATCCTAGCACCTTCACCACATAGCTCTGAAATGAATTCAGTGAGGTAACAAAGGTAAAACACTTAGAATAATGCATGGAACCCCCTTAACTGCGAGTCAGTAAACACTCGCCTTAATTAGTGATGTAACTCCGTTTTTGACAAAGTCGCTGCTTGCTTACTTAAAACCTCCACGTTGGCTGTGTTGAATGTACAGAACAGGTGAACTATGGAAGGCACCATGTCAGAGTCAGGCTTACTTGGTAGAATGAGGTCCAATTCCCTGATGCTGGTGATTGCAAGAGGATACTCAAGGGCACAGAGAGGCACAGAGAGGCACAAGGCCCTTGGTACAAACCCATAGGAAAACAGAGGGAACAAACTAATTTTACTTTAGTTCCCACCATACACCAGTACAGTTCTCTGCAATTCACACCTGTTTCCCTCTCAAGCAAACATAACAGGCCTGTGGGAAAGGTATTATTATTCCCATTTAACACGCAACTAGACTAATGTTTAGAAAGTTTAAATAACTTGCCAAATATCACATCTATGTGGCAGAGTTAGGATTTGAACCAGCACTGGTGATATCCCACTGCCTCTGCCAAACTTCAGAAACATCTTTGGGAGAAGTGAAATACGTTAATCATAACGATGCGCTGAATAACATAGGACTGGGTACTATAGGCCCATGCAATCCCAAGGCGGGAAAAATATTAATTTACGAAGTCTATTTTGCTTACTGTTATATTTCTCAGAGTGCACAGCGCAAGTGTTCACTCTTTGTGAAATGAGTGAGTTTACGAGGGAATGGACCGAAGTGTGAATACCTATGCTCATACGATTACACCGTGTAGTTTGGTTGAGGATCTCGGGACACTCTGCCTTACATCTTAACTCAGCAGAGTAACGGGAACGTTAGAGCTGTCATAGCAGGTGAAAGAGAAGGTTACTTATCATACCACTTGTCCCAAATTACTCGTAGGCCAGTTTAAAAAGCAGCATACAAACATAAGACAGTGAGAGAGAGCCAGGAAAGCTCAGAGAGAGGGAGAGAGAGAATCCCAAGCAGGTTCTACGCTGTCCGCACAAAGCCTGATGCAGAACTGGACCACGCAAACCATGAGATCATGACCTGAGTCGAAAGCAATATAGTCACATGCCTAACTGACTGAGCCATCCAGGTGCTCTCACCTTTGTTAAGATTGAAATTCCCAGGTTTTTATGTAGATAAATGACAGATCTTACAAACAACAACAAAACAGATTAGAAGGATGGTTCAAAACCAAGGATTGCAAGATTGCAGTAAGGACATAATACGTGGGAGTAATCGGGGTGGGTGGGAAGAAGAAAGGACCAGGGGCCAGATGGAGGGTCTGTAAATGGCAGCCGACATTCTAGCAAAGGTGGAGACTTGTTACTTCCACTCCTTTACTGCAGAATGTGTTGTCCCAAGCATGTGGTGTCCACTTACCATATGCTTCAGGGCTGGAGGATGGATAAGCTGCCCATTGTAATCAGGAGAAAACATTCCACCCACAGAATTCACTAATTGGCCTGTTCTATAATGTTTACCCTCTT
Source organism: Panthera pardus (assembly GCF_024362965.1). NCBI lineage: Eukaryota > Metazoa > Chordata > Mammalia > Carnivora > Felidae > Panthera > Panthera pardus. The sequence continues at coordinate 679,046 of NW_026526676.1, read as the reverse complement.
ACTGGCATTGCTAAAAGCACCTACTTTCTCTATACCACCATAGAACAGGCGGATTTTCCCTTGTCAGCCTTTGCTCACTTGCTTGTCAGTTTATTGGTCCACCTGTGGCTTTATTCACCACTAAACCAAAAACTGAATGAGGGACTCTTTGTGCCAGGCTCTATTCTTGAGGTATACCCCTGCCTCCGTAGTGTTGGTGGGTAATTCTTGACCTCTGGGCTATCAGCTACTACATCAGGTTGGACTCTTCATCACCTTCTGTTGCTTTTTCATTGTCATTGGGAAGGTGCCTGTCTGTTTCTTCTAATTATGTGCACGGTAGAAGTCAGTGCTTTGGGGATATGGATGACTGCAGTGAAAAGACCCCTGGACGTGTCTTTTCCCTTGGGGAATTTGCATATTTGTGCATATTTGTGTCTCAAAATCTAGTTTATCCTAGAGGTTAGACATTTTAAACAAAGCAAACAAAGTCCAGAAGGGGCTCAAGAATCAAAATCGTTGGATGTGTCTCCGAGCCTGGCAGCAATGCAGGTGGGCTAGAGGCCTACAGATGTGGAGCTAGACTGTTGTTGGAAGACAGCTTCACTGTGCATCTTCAGCCAGGAAGTGGTACAGCTGGAATGAGAATTCTCCTAGTGTGATTCTTGGCCTGGTGTTTTCCTGCTGACTCATTGGCCTGGGAGGGCTGAGACCTTTTGGAACTTTGTTGCGTTTTGCTGCAGAATCAAACACTAGCTAGGTTTGTCAGGTAGTTATAGAATGGGCTTTGACAGCAAGGTGGGGTTGGGGTCAGAGTGACCTGGCAGGAGGGAGGAAACTGAACAGGCAGGAGAGTGGGACTGACAAAGGCTGTTTTCTTCTATTTTGTTCCGGCCAGACCTTAGTGAGGATTTCTAGTCCCGAGTACTCGTGAAGTTTATGTACTGGCAATGGAATTGGGCGGGCACCTTACAGAGATTCCTGACAGTCTGGGGGAGGTGTGTGTGTGTGTGTGTGTGTGTGTGTGTGTGTGTGTGTGTGTGTGTTGTGTGTGTCAAAGAGAAGGAGAGTGAGAGAGAAAGAGAGAGAGAGAGAGAGAGAGAGAGAGAGAGAGAGAGAGAGAGAGAGAGATGGAGAGGGAGAAGTCCCAGTAAGGGAATGCGATATTTATTTGGATTGCCTCTTCAATTCATTTTCAAAGGATTCAAATCACAGGGAATTTCTCTTAAAACGAAAAGTATGTACTGAGTTTAATCCTAATAACATTAATAAGAAAATAAGATCTAGAATTTGATGTCCATCAAATTATAAATAAATCTTTCTGGGGCAGAGGGGTCTACATGGTGGAGAAGTAGGGGGATCTGTACATCCCATGTCTCTCAAACAAAGTGCTGAAGCCAAAGTATTTTGAACCCCAAAAGTCTGCGAGAAAAAGACACTGAATACTCCTGAAGGAAATGAGACAACTTAAGAAATGACAGGTGGCTGATTGTGAACTGGGGTACATAAATTGGGCCAAGTAGGAATGGAGGGAAGAGATCCCCTTCTGCGGAGAGACAAAAGTAAGAGTAAGAGTGGCTCGGGAAGTGTAGGGCTGTATGTGGATAAGAGGAGAACCTAGGACTGGGACTGAGAGGGATCTTATCTCTAACTGTGGGGCTTTCTTGGGTCTGGGGCTAGGCTCCGTGTTTGCGCACTTGGAGAGGAGAGGAGGCAGCATTGGTTTCAAGGGTAGATCAGGGGCACAGTCCACAGAAGGAGACAGTATCCCCTCCCTGGAGGCCTGTGCAATAGAACAAAGCCTGCCTGCATCCACCACCCCTCAGATCAGTGGCTGCGTCTAGGGCGCAGTCTGCAGTAGGAGAAAGTGGCCCCCTCCCTGGGGGCGTCGCTGTGGGACAAAACAATGCCTGCCTGCATCCACCATGCCCAAGCTCAGCAGTGAGGTCAGCAGCGCAGTCCACGGTAGGAAAAGGCGGGGCTCCCTGCAGCACAGCAGCACAAAGATAGCCAGGAAGACATTTGTAGCAGCACAGAGAGGCACTTCCCCAGTGCCAGAGCACACGGAACGGGTCTGCGAATCCTAGACAAGTGCTATGCCAAAGGAGTCAGCGGAGCAAGAAGGACCACCCTGCGTGTGCCCTGGGCACAATGAGGACAACTGGAACGGAGTACACCAGGTCATGGAGACGAGGCTGGACATCACCATTTCCCCACAACAAGCACCACCACCACCACCACCAAGGCGGGGCCTCAGGGAACAGTCCGAGGGTCCATAGTGGAGGTGGGACCAGCCTACCCCAAACCACGCCCCTCTGTGCTGGGTACCTGCTTATCTGATGGAGCAGGGTAGGCGCTGTGGAACCAGGCAGCTCCATCATCCGGACCAGTGATGCTGCATAGACTGGATTTATTCCCGGACAACTCTTGTTGTCAGATATATTCTCCCTTCCTCTCTATTCCCTCATTTAGGTTGATAACTCTCCTTGTTGGTTTGCTTAAGCAAACACTTATAATCCATTCCCTTGATACATTTCCTACCTATACTTCTATACTTTCCTTTCTCTCTCTCTGGAATAATCAAGCCATTTGGTTTCTCCGTCTGGGTAAACTTATCTTCCTTTTGTTCCCCCCACCTCCTTCCTTATTTTCCTTTCTCTCCCTCTGCAATAAGCCATTTAGCCTCCCGGTCTGGTCAATATATATATATTTTTTTCCTTTTCCCCACTCCTGTCATTTCTCTCTTTATATGAGTTCTTCCAACAGCAACACCTCTACCGTGTTCTTTACTTGTAGCTGGTGTTTCTGGTTTGTTTGTTTTGTTTCGTTTTTGATTTCAGGCTGTTTTTCTGTGTGTTTGAGCGTGTGTGTGTCCATTTATTTCTTTTAGTTGCACGTTTCCTTCCATGTCTCTTTTTCCTGTTTGTTGGTTTGTTTGTTTCCTTTCCAGGGATACTTCAAGGGATAAATAAAAGCACACCTTGTGGAGGGTCAAAAACATCATGACGAGTAGAGAACTCAAAGAGCCAATGCCACAACAACAGAGAGCAAGTAACACTCTCCAAGAAACACTAACTGCAGGGCTAGAACCTGCACAGGGTGTGACCCCCATTTCATATAACAATTCTTGCAGGTGCAGAGCAAATAACAAGCTTGTAAACATCATAAGAGAGAGAGAAAACTAGCCAAAATAATGAAACAGGGGCATTCCCCTCAAAAGAAGTTCCGGGAAGAAGTGGACAGCTAATGACTTGATCAAAACAGATATAAGCTACATATCAGAATTTAGCATAACAGTCAAAAGATGAATCGTTGGGATTGGCAAAGGCATAGAAGACAGCATGGAATCCATTATTGCAGAGATCAAGGAAATAAAAATATTCATGATGAATTCAAATGGTATAAATGAGGTGCAATTTAAAATGGAGGCAGCCACAGCGCGGATTGAAGAGACAGAGGGGAGACTAAATGAATTAGAAGATAAAAATATGGGGAAAAGGAGGTGAGAAAAGATAGAGAGAAAATTGAGGATCGAGAGGGGAGAATAAGAGAAGTAAGTGATGCAACCAAGGATTTCCAGAAGAGAGCAAAAAGTGGTGTGAAGATGACCTTGAACAAATCATAGCTGAGAACTTGCAAAATCTGGGGAAGGAAACTGGCATTGAAACCAAACGAGCACAGAGAACTCCCTTCAGATGTAACTTGATTTGATCTTCTGCACAACATATAATAGTGAAACTGGCAAAATACAAGCATGAAGATAGAATCCTGAAAGCAGCTAGGGATGAATGGACGTTAACGTACAAAGGTAGAAGTATTGGGATAGGAGCAGACCCATCTACTGAAATCAGACAAGCCATAAAGGAATAGGGGAATCTTCAATGTGATGAATAGGAAAAATATGCAACCAAGAATCCTTTATCCAGCCAGCCTGCCATTCAGAATCGAAGGAGAGGTAAAGGTCTTCCCAAACAAACCAAAACTGAAGGAATTCATCACCGCTAAACCATCCCTGCAAGAGATCCTAAGAGGGATTCTATGAGGGAAATGCCGGAAGTAGCACAAAGTGCCACAGACACCAGTACAAGCATGAAAAGTACAGACATCACAGTGCCTTGGAACCACAGCTTTCCATAATAACACTGCATGGAAGTGGAATAAATGCTCCAACCAAAAGACATAGGGTATCAGAATGGATAATACAAAACAAGACCCATCTATTTTCTGTCTTACAACAGACTCCTTTCAGACCTGAGGACACCTTACTATTGAAAGTGGGGGGATGGAGAACTACCTTTCATGCTACTGGGAGTCAAGAGGAAGCTGTATTAGCCATACTTATATCAGACAAACTTGACCTTCAATTAAAGTTTGTAGCAAGAGATGTTTAAGGGCATTATTAAATAATTACAGTGTCTGTCCATCAGGAGGAGCGAACAATTATAATGAGTATGCAGTGAATTCGGAAACACACAAAGATTTAAAACATTTAATCACAAACATTAACAATTCCATTGATAAGAATGTGGTAATTGCAGGGGACTTTAAGACTCAACTTACAACAAAGGACAGAAAATCTAGACAGAATCAGGAAAGAAACAATGGTCCTGAATGATACATTGGACCAGAAGGACGCGTCAGATATTTTAGAACTCTACATCCCAAAGCAGCAGAGCATACTTTCTTCTGGAGTGCACGTGGAACATTCTCCAAGAGAGACCACATACTGGGTCACAAAAAGCCCTCAATAAATATAACAGAATTGAGATGACACCATGCACACTTTCAGATCACAAAGGTTAGAATTTGAAATAAACTACAGGAAAGAGTCTGGTAACCCTCTAAAAGCATACAGGTTAATAAACATCCTACTAAAGAACAAATCAGTCAAACAGACAATTAGAAAAGAAATTAAAAGACATAAGGAAACAAATAAAAATGAAAATACAACAATCAAAACTTTTTGAAAACATATTTACTTAAAAAGATGGTAAAAGGGTTACTGAAGCTGAGTTTTGCATACTTGAGACAGCATATAATGCACTAAGGAGTCAGAGTGCTTGGGGTAACGGCCATTTCCATAACTTTCTTAGTTCTGTGACCTTGAGCAATTATAACATCTCCTTCAGCCTCAATTCCTTCTTCTGTACACAGGGTCAATTGAGATGCTTTATCAGGTAACGTGCTTGCCACAGGGAAGTGATTGGTAGCTGTAAGTTCATTGCTTTGCCCCTGGTATTCCCAGGACTCCTGCCAGGGAGCCTGGAGGCCTGTGTGCTGGCCTGAATCTGCAGCATTTTCAGGCAAATTGTTCACCCTGTGATTAAGTCTTCCGTTTCATTGAGCCCTTGATTCACCCCATGTGTTCTGGCATCTGCTGCCCTGCATGGGTTCCCTCCTCCTTTTTAACACCCTTACTTGGTTTTGTGTGATACAGTGATCACACCACCTGAGCATCAGTTATTCGCAATAAGCGTGACTCCTCTGAGTAGCTATGGTATTCTGATTATTCCCACATAAAGCTAGTTTCTGCAGCTCTGATTATCTGCTAAATTACACCAATGCATATTTTAGAAGACTCTTTTGTTGTTGTTGTTGCTGCTGCTACTGCTGTTGTTGTTGTTTTTGTTGTTTAGAAATCATTTGCTTCAGGTTCATCTAGTCTATCCAGTAACACCTGCATTAACATTGAGATAAACCTTGGTGTTACCTGTTTTCACTTTTTAACGCCAGTGGATTTTGTTTTTGGTTTTCTTTTTCAGGCTCCCTTTGGGAAGTTCTATTTCTTCCATCTTCTCACTCATGTTTCCTAAATAGACAACGGATTGTTTGCTAGTTGCTGTCTCTGGGACGTTGTTGCTGTTTGCCAGGTGTTAGTAGTGGCATGCCAGGCCTGGGGTGTTCATTATTTCACGGATTTTTGTTCCAGGTCTTCATGACAAAGGCAACAGAATGAAGAAGGTACTGAGTTGAGGCAGTTAGAAATTCATTTCAACTAGGACTGCCGGAGGAAGTGGGCACTGCATTTAGAGGAGGAGACACAGAAATGAACCACAAGTGAGCAAAATGAGTTGGGTATAAGAAAGAAAAATAATTCTAGCACGGTAGTCAAGTTTTCTTTGCTTTTATTTGAATTATGGGATAAATGTGTAACATACTACAAACCCTTATGATTTGGGCTGCTTATTTTTATTTGAATGTTTGTTGGTTGGTTGCGTGGGTGGGTGGGTGGTTGACTTACAGTGTGTGTGAGGAAGGGGAGGGGATGAGAGAGGGGGAAGAGAAAATTCCTAGCAGGCTCTGTGCAGAGTGTGACCTGGGGCTTGAAACCACAAATGGCAAAATCATGACCTGAACTGAATCTAAGATTAGGTCACTCAACTAACTGAGCCACTCAGGCTCCCCTTGGCTGCTTATTGTATTTGCGCATTGGGTCTTCGTGTTACAAATACCATAGGGAGTGGTGTACATGCATGATCTAAGGAAGGTGCAGCTATTTAGATCTGGCTTATTTTTTTTCCTTATAACACTTTATTAGGAGTAATATTTCATAAGTTTATTAGAAAGACAGATTGAAAATTGTAATTGGGAGGAAATCAGGTAAGGAGTCATTGCAGTTGACCAGGAGAGGTGAACATGACAGGAATTAGTGTGGACGCAGGAAATGGAGAGATGAGGACAGATGTGGTATTTTTTTGAAAATGCTTTTTGTTGTATAATTAACATTATGTAAAATAACTCTATTGGTGCATAGTGCTTTGAGTTTTAAAGATTGTATATACTCATGTAAATGTCACCCCAGTGATAATACAGAAGAGTTCTGTTCCTGGGGCACATAGGTGGCTTAGTCACTTAAGCATCCCACTCTTGATTTTGGCTAAGGTCATGATCTCACTGTTCTTGAGTTTGAGCCCTTGCTCACGAACTTCCCCTTTGATTCCCCAAAGTATCTTTATTTGGACAATAAATTATATTGTTGCCCTAACAATAATCGAACCTGTGTCAGAAGATCCATTTTGAAGATTAAAAGCATTAAAAACAATACCTGCTCATAATATGTGCTCAGTAAGTACTAGTTGCTATTGTTAGCTGTGACAACTAGAATCCATGTTTTAAATATCCAGTTTCATGCATTAACCCAGAAGCAAGGATTGTTACTGTAGACCTTGAGCTCTGAAAGTGACATTTTTGGTTGCAAAATGGAGAATCACCACAGTGTGAGCAAATTTAATACAGTTTTGAAAAATTCTCTTCCAGTTTAACCTAGCATGGGTGAAACCAGTAGCTTGAAAAAAATGGCCGTTTTCTTTCATTTCACTAACAGGGTAATCACCACGCAGGACATCCTGGTGTTACAGAGAAAATACCATGGGGGTCGTTAATTTGGGTTTTGTTTACTGTGCTGTTCTTTCCAGTCTAATCCCTAGGTTTATTTCTTTGATCTTTCTTTGTGCAATACCTTCCTTTTCCTCCCCTCATGTAATGTCTAAAGTCAATTGCTGTCCCTTCTTCATACCTCCTTGTGCTAGCGGATAAAGAAATTATACATAATTGAAAAAGCTTTATTTGCAGTAATGGTTTCATGTGCCTACTCTTAAAATCCTTTGACGTGTTTGAGATTGGGTAGTAAAAAAGTGGGTTAATTGAGATATGACTTTTCTTCATATAGGCCTCTTGAGAGTTTCTGCTAAGCTTGTGAGGTAGTGTCACTAGACAGGCACAGAGGTAGGACGGACCTCGACTCCTGTCCTGCCACAGGCTAGCTGTGTGACCTTGGGCACACCATTTGTTTCATCTCTCTGAGTTTCAGTATTTAGCATGGCTTAAAAAAGGGGTAAAGACATGTGCTGCTTCCCAAGGTTAAACATGAGGCTCAAATGAGATGATGAGTTAGTGTGCTCTAAGCAAATGTTGGCCAAGAGTTCCCTTCTTTACAAATTGGTTGATGTGATTGGGACTCCTTTTGTAAGATCCATGAGCAGAGGCTTGGAGGAAAAGAAGATAAAAATGCTGCTTCTGTTTGTGTGTTGCCTGTGGCTGTAGTACTTGGCTATCTAACCAGGTGCTGCTTCAGCATGCATGAAATACTTCAAATGGGCGACAAGATGGTTTTTCTTTTATCCTAAACTTCAGGCTGTTGGAAGCATATCTGTGGAAGCCTATGTGATCTGACAGCTTGAAGGCTCCATGAGAAGTCAAGTGTGCAAGGGAGCCCAGCTTTGAGCCAACCAGGGAAAGGATGGCTTAGCTCTCTAAGGAACATGCACGTTTCTAAGGTGATAGAGTAGAGAATAAAATGTGTCCCTTTAAACTCCACATTCCCCTGCTCTTCAACTTCTACGAAAGTCTTTGGCTACTAGCAGTCTGGGCTCTGGAGCCAGCATAGTATTTTTCTTCTTTTAGTTTATCCTGGTTTATGATTTGCTCCCCTTCAACTGAAAACTTGTTTTTATTATAGAAAATTTCAAATATGTAAAAGTCAAGAAAATAGCATATTATACCCCTATGTCCTTAGGACCTAGTTATAAAAATTAACAACTCATGTCTAATCTTGTTTCATCTGTATTTCTACCCATTTTGTCCTTGCTCCCGTCTTTGCCTGGTTTATTTATTTGGTTTATTTATAATGCACACGTTGCATTTTATTCAAAATATCATCCTGTTTGTTTTTATTTTTAAAAAGTTTTATTGTAGTATAATTGGCATAACTTGCAGGAAACCAAAGTGTGCTATTTGATAAGTTTATACATCAGTGTGGATGAGTATACACACAGATCAAAAACTATAGACACACACATATCCATGAAACCACCACAGTCTAGATAGTGAACATATCCATCACCGAAAAGTTTCCTTGTGTCCCTTGGTTATCCTTTCCTCTTGCCCCACTCTGCAACCCATTACTGATCTGCACTCTGTCACAATATATTAATTTCTTTTTTTTAGAGTTCTAGATGAATGAGATCATAAACGACGTACTTTTGGTTTTGGTCCAGTTTTTGTTTTTGTTTTTGTTTTTGTTTTTGTTTTTTTTTTTTCCCGGCCATGGCATAGTCTTTGTCTAGTCTACCAATATCATCATGTTGTGACTAGGTACCATTTAGGAAGCTGCACGTCTGGGATGCAGACGGGATACCTGATGAGACCTAGACTAATCTTACAATCAGTGTTACAGCTGTAACTTGGACCCAGAAAGGTCCCAGATGGTACTCCTGGGTGGCTCAGTTGGTTAAGCCTGCTTGGGATTCTCTCTCTGATGCTCCCCTGCTTGTACACTCTGGGAGGAAGCCGGGTGACGTTCCGGAGGAGGAGACTGAGCAGGTACACTGAGGGTCCGAGCTGACTGTGCTAAATTCATTAAGAGATAATATTTTCATTAAGAGATGGTACTCCAGGGTGGCTCAGTTGGTTAAGCCTGCTTGGGATTCTCTCTCTGCTGCTCCCCTGCTTGTGCTCGCATTCTCTCTCTCTCTCTCTCTCTCTCTCTCTCTCTGTCTCTGTCTCTGTCTCAAAACAAATAAAAATGTGTTCTTTTTAAAAAAAAAGAGATAATACTTGAGGTGGATCTTGCAAGATAAAGGGAAGTTTAATGGACAGTGGGGACTGGTGTATAAGGTAGAAAGAATGTAGTATCAATGCGGGGACATGAGAAACTTATTGGCCTGGGGGCTGATGATGAGAAATAATTTTGGTAATGCTGGTATGACCAGAAAGATGTAGGGCCTAAAAAAATACCTGTTTTGGTTATCCAGAGCAGCTTTTTCACTGATAATCTTATGAGGTCTTTAAAAAGACTCCTTGAAATGTTGAATAAATGCAGGAGATCCCATTTCTGTTTTCTCAGTTCCAAGGATCTCAGATGGAGAGCTTCTGAACAAGCTGATCTCAAAAGCATTTTCTGATTTCAGCCAACCTAGGTTTTGCCATCCAGGAGTAAATTCACTGCTCCCACCCTTTCTGCTCAGCTCTGAGTCCCTTTCGTGTTAAAAGAGATCTGCTTGCTACTTTTAAACTGAATAGTATTTCCAAACCTGTCCCCACTGTCAGTAGTTGAAAGGCTAATAGTCAGCTAGCATCTGAATACCATTGGAGTGGTACCTCACTTATTTGGTTCATAAAAGGATGATGGTTGTAAAAAGGAAAGTGTATGATTGGTGGTTTAGCCATGTTTTGGAGGCTAACTCTTGTTTCCTGCTTTAAAAATGCATTTTGCTATTTCCTAGTTAAGAATCGATTATAATGAGAAGGTAGTAAATGCAAAATAAAACGTGCTTTTAGGTTTTAATGCACAGTGCTGTTGCTGAGAATCAGTGAAACAGATTTCTTTTTTTTTTTTAATGAATAGGTAGTTTGTGGATGTGAATTTCAAAAGGTACACGTGTTCAAATCCCTTCTTTCCTCCTCAAGCAACTTTAATTGTTCTTTACTGGCCCCTTTTATAAAGGGAGTCTATGCTTGTATTAGCACGTATGAGTGTGTTATTGTTTCTAGGATTTTGTTATGGAAATGCTAATTAGAAAGAGTAGAGAGAATATTATCTCTTGCCAGTCAGGATAGCAACGAGTGTGTGTGTGCATGTGTGCCTGCGCGCGCGCACGCAAGTGGGCAGACAATCTAAATAAGTGTTTACTTTTCACCTAAAAAATAATAAACATGCACATTAACAAAGTTTAACCCATACTGAAGAAAGAGAGTAGTTAAATAGAAACTGAGTAGGCCCACCTTTGGATTTAACAAAGACTTCAAGCAGCTACTATATTTAAAGAACTAAAGGAAAATGTATTTGGATTTAACAAAGACTTCCAGCAGCTAGTATATTTAAAGAACTAAAGGAAAATATATTCAAAGATAGAGTAGGAAACATGATGTGAGTCCACCGAGAATCACAATAGACAAATGGAAGTGATTTTTAAAAAAGTGAAATTTATGGAATTGAAAAATACATTAACTCAAATAAAATTTCACTAGATTAACTCAGTGGATTAGAAATAGAAGAAGGAATGTGTGAACTTGAAAGTAAATCAAGGGAAATGTGCCAAGCCAAAGAATAGAGAGGGGAGAAAAATTGGACACCAATCAGTAGAGCACTGTGTGACAATATCAGGTGCTCCAACAGAATTATGTAACACATGTATAATAGGTGCCCCAGATGGAGAGGAGGGAGAAAAAGGGACACAAATATTACTGAACTAGTTGTTTACATACCAAATTTGATGAAAATTATCTGAAAGATCCAAAAAGTTGAAATAACTTCAATTTGGATGAACTCAAAGAAGAACACACCTAGACAAATCATAGTTACACTATTGAAAAATAAAGATATTATTTTGAAAGTAGAAAGAGGAAGCTCCTTATCACATATAGGGCAAGAATAATGTGACTAATGGCTGATTTCTCATCAGAAACAATGGAAGCCCGAAGATGGTGTACTGGTAAATGTGAAGTGCTGAAAAAAACCATCCACTAAGAATTCTGTGCCCAACAAAACTCTCCTTTAAAAATGAAGATGAAGAAATTATGCTGTTTCGGTCGCCCTGCTACTCTTCGCTGACTAGGAATTCACGACGTGCGGAGAAATGGTCTTGGCGGCCAGACAGCAGGCCCCGGTTTTCACAACAGTGGTCGAACTAGGAAGCTGAAGAATTGTACTTCAGGTGTGAAATGGCAGCTGTACTGTTGAACGCCATCACGGGGAAACCCGCAGCAATGCACTGGGGAGGCAGTGTGGGGTGCGTCTGTACACTCTGTGAGGAAGCCGAGTGATGTCCCGGAGGAGGAGACTGAGCAGGTACCCCGAGGGTCCGAGCTGACTGTGCTAAATTCTGCCTGCTTGGCTGCACACCTGGATTTCACACATTGGTCCTCGGCACATTGAAGCTCTGTGTGACCAGCGTCATGGGACACCTGGATCAGAAACCGTGGCAGTGGGGACACCCTTCCTGTGCACGTGCTGTGTACCAGGCTCTGGGCTGAGCATGGCACAGAGGTCATCCTTATTTTCAAACTGATGTTGGGCAAGCTGAGACATCAACTGCGCACTAACGTCACCCATGCACTTGAAAGTGGCTGAGGTGTTGGGCCTCGTCTGGGCACGTGCTTCCTGGATCACTGGCTGTGCCGTCAGGCAGTCTGGGAACAAAGCCTGGTGTCGGCACTAACGGGTGACAGGGGCTTGGACACCTGCTTGGCCTCTCTGCACCTCAGCTTTCTTGCCCACAGGTGACACCATAGGGGTTCCGTTTGGAAACAGAGACGGTGTGAGTCTGTGGGCTCTAAGGGGTCCTTTTTCTTCTCTGCACCCCCACCAACTTCTTGGGTGTCTTGGCCCTTAAGGAGATCAGGAAGAAATGGAGATATTTTGCCATGGGATATGATGGCTTAACAGGGCAGGATTCGGAGACTCGGGAGTTTGGGCCTAAGTTTGGCCATGTGCCGACCAAGGGGTGCAGACCACCTTTCGAGGTTCTGCCTCTCCCTGCCACCCTGACCGTGGTGTGAAATCCAAGAACAGGCACAAAGTCATTATCAGGACTTTCAAAATAAGATCTTCAAGGAAGTAAATAAGACTGGGTCTCCAAAGAGAAGAACACCATCCCCTTCTCCATAGCCTTTAGGGTCTTAATGGCCAGGTAAAGGGGTTTGCCTTTGGGCAAGCTTGACCTCCCGCCGCCCATGGACCATCGAAGAGGCACAACCACACAGCTTGGAATCCCTTACCGCCCCTGACATGCCACACTGGGTGCCCCCGCTGGCCATGCTCCTGCCTGACCTCTGCATTCTCAGACGCTCAAAGACGAGGGACGGTGCCGGCCGCTACGAGGACGGAGTGTTTCCTCTGTGCGCCAGACACAGGAGGCCAGGTGCATGCTCCAGCCTCAGCTTTGCCACTAACCGTCTGGTCAACCTCCATGAGTCCTGTTCCCGGTGAGACAGCTTCCCCGCCCCAGAACTGAGCCGTCTGATCGCAGTCAGATCACCCAAAGCACCCAGCGCTCATCGGGCAGTCAAGGCCACACTGCCCGCAGCCACACATGTGCTGCATCCAAGGTGCCACATGCATTCGCTCACTTCCTCCCGTGGCAAGGGTGATACCGCTCAACAAATGTTTTATCTTTTCTATTTGCAATAATGTCGCTGGCATGCATGACAGAATGATGATTTGGGGCAGCTTCATTGCTTAAAGGAAAATGTTCAGTGATTTTTGGTCCGATGGGTGAAAACACAGGTACTGAAATGTTAAATGTTCCTCGTCATGTCCTACCTACGTTTTGAGTTAGCCTAGCAAGAGGCTTTCTTACACTGTATAAAAGTATATCTGCTGGACCCCCCAAGGTCCCTTCCTATAGGGTCCTCAACCTTGGGACTGCTGATTGGGGGACCAGACGGTCTCTCTTGGGTGCGGGAGGTCATCTGGTGTGCTGTGTGACGTTTAGCAGTGTCCCTGGCATCCACCTGCTATGTGCCAATGGCAACAACCAAAAGTGTCTCCGAACATTGTCAGATGTCCCCCGGGGTGATGGGGAAATTCACTGCCCATTGAGAACCGCTCCCCTGCACCAACTCCCCCAAATGTAGATGGAGTGAAGCAAGATTGCTATGATAGAGATTTTGGTTGTTTCAGTTTTTAATTAAAATTTCTAACCTCAACAAAGAGATGCCATCCAAATGTTGAAAAACTGACTTCTTCAAAACTTTTGCTTTCCTCCCATTTAATTTATCTCCTGTGAATGTGATTCTCTGATATTTACAAGCATTTGGTCAGCATGGATGGGGGTAATTACCTGCGAACCTCAAGCCCTCCGTGATTGGGAGAGGACACCTTTGCTTCCAGGGTGGTGCTGAGCAAGGCTGTCTCATCTTGGGTAGATGGATGTTGCCCTTGAATACATTTCGAAGAAGCAAGGACACCTGTGATTTGATTATCTGGATGGAGTGGGCGTACCATCGGTGATCTCATTCTCTCAAATCAAGGACTTGTTGCAATAAGTAAAAAGAAGAGTAACGTTTGGCTGAAGGCAGTGTAGTGTGATGGAATTAATGGCACTGCCTGAGTAGATGGCCGGGCACATCTTTCTCTGGCTGCTGTGTTTTCTTAGGCATGCATTTGTGGTAACCTGCGTGACCCTGACTGCTCCGTGGAGCCCTCATCCCCGCCCCTGTGAAATAGATTTGGCACATGAATGAGATGGAAATTCAGGCGCTCCTATGTGCTAGGTGTTGGCCACTGAAAACTCACCTATGCTCACAGAGGGCTTAAATAAGATTGCAGAAGTGAAAAATACAGTCCCGAATCTGCCGCTCCTGTATTGCTCAAACCCAAAGAATGACCAAGATCCCGAAGCACTGGGAAAGCCGGAGGAGGGCAACGCATCCGTGGTTCAGCAGAATACCTGCACGAGTGTATCTGGCTCATTTTCTCCCACTGACCTCGTCTGTGAGACATTCTCTCTGTGGACACATCTGGAGCCCGAGAAAGACAATTTGGAGTGTCCTGTCTCTTGCAGGAACTCGCAGGAGAAGGCTCGGTGTGGGCAGAAAGGACTCAGCTCAACCTGGAGGAGTGAATCTAAGCTGTTCCCTGCAGACGAGAAAAGTGCTACCAAAATTTTGTCACCTAGATCACAGCCCCCCCAGGCGCCATGCGGGGGACACGGATTAATGCTGGGGGCATGAATGAATGCATGGGCGAGGCAGTGAGGAAATCTGTAAATCGCCTGTGGTGTTCATTTCAGTGAAATCCACCCTGGAAAAATGAAGGTGATGGTAACAACAGCCAAAGAAGACCCACAAAGGCATGCATGTTACTACAGGCTAAGCACCATTTTCAGGGCTTTCCACTCGGTAACTCATATAAGCCTGGTCAGCGCCCTATGCGCCAAGGACTAGCAATATCACATTCTGAAGACGGAAACAGCGAGGCATAGAGAGGCTGCATCACAAGCCGAAGGTCACAGAGCTGGGGAATAGAAGTACAGGATTGAGAATCCCGGGCGTCCCCCACCCGGAGGCTGCGCTCTAACCCTGTTCCGTATTTCCTCTCTATTAACGTGATATGGGGGCACCCGGGTGGCTCAGTCGGTTGAGCGTCCGACTTCAGCTCGGGTCATGATCTCACGGTTCGTGAGTTTCAGCCCCGCTTGGGCTCTGTGCCACAGCTGGGCGCCTGGCGTCTGCTTCTGATTCTGTGTCTCCCTCTCTCTCTGACCCATCCCCACTCACGCTCTGTCTCTCTCTGTCTTAAAAATAAATAAAAACATTAAAAAACATTAAAGTGATATGGCATTATTTGCTGTACCTAAACAAGCCTGGGTTCTGCACAAACACGGATTGATTTGTTTACTTGAGTCGTGAGGTCTCCTCTTGGTGGCTTATCACAATTAGCTGGGAAGTGTCTGAAGCAGATTGAGTGTATGTTCCCTCAGCCCCCTCTGGAAACTCACTCGGGAAAGTAAAACCGAAGTGTACAGACGGGCAAGCGGGGTTCGGTCTGCTAAAACTCGGTGTGCGGGCGTCTGCATATCCCTGTGTAACATGACAAATGCATTTCCCATGGAGGGTACCGCCTGGATTCGGAAGCCTAGTTTGGAGCACATAACAAGCCAGGTCAAGAAGAGAAACAGCTTCCAGGGCAAGATATGCCATGGCCTCCAGGCCCTCGGCAGCAGTTGCTATAGAAATGTCTGGGCACATGTTCTGGTGAGCACGATGGGAGTGAGATTAGTCACGATCTTTACTACTGGTTTAGGGCTCCAGTCAAAACCGTGTCTCCATAGAAAGGAAACCAACCATCTCCATAAAAGTTAATCCCTGATTAAGGGGGTGGAAAAAGCCAGTATATTTGTAGTGACACGAGAATCAGGAATGGAACATAGAGGCCTTCTGTATTTAGCTCTTTCTGCTTAAATAATGCAGCAATGGGAGAGTTTTTTGTGGGAATGTGTAATTTAATATCATTGAGTGAGGGAATTGGAATGTTTCACCTGCTCTGCTATTGAATGACACACTCTCAGGCCAGCAGTGGACTTGTGTCAGGGCCGAGCTGAGGTCTCCACAGGAGCCCAGTGGGGAAACGGAGGCACAGTGAGGGTTGGGCACAAAGGGCAGGAACGAGGACTGTTTTGTAAATCCGAGCCTGAGGCACGGGCCGGGCGGCATGAGTGCGGAAGATCTTCCGGCTGAGGGAAGGGGTGAGACTCACCTGTGTAAACAGTCCTTCCACACTCTGTGGTCCCTCCTCGGCGGTCAGCATAGGGCCAACCCTTTGCTGACACTGTCCGGCCCCACAGCCGGGGTTTGAATCTCATACTGGAAGACTTTTCATTTTGGGTAGAGGATTCCCAGACCCATCACATCTCCCCAAACCCTGTGAGTTTCCTATCATTGCTCCTGCACAAATTTCTGTAAACATCTCACTTTGGAACACCACTCGTAGTTGCCACATGCCTCAGCGTCGGGGTCCAGGCAGGCCCTTCTGTGGTCGGGGTTTCCGACGGCTGCAGCCAAGGAGCAGCTGGGCCTCCCAGCTCCTATGGAACCCAGCTCCAAAATGTGTTCACTTGCTTGTGGCCCCGGCTCCTGGCAGATGGCCCTCCCTGTGGGCCATTCACAGCCTGGCTGTTTGGTTCTTCAGAGCCAGCACAAGCATGTTGTTCTACTGCCAGTCTCTGATGTCAGAGAAGGATGAGATGCTCTTATAAAGGACTTTCCATCCCTCGGTTAGATCAGGCCCACCCAGGTCAAACTCAATTTAATTATAGTCAGCGAAATAGGGACCTTAACTGCACCCAACATCCCTTCACCATTGTCATATGATATAATGTGCTCATGACAGTGACCTCCCATCCCCTTTGCCCTATTCTGCTGGTCAGAAGCAAGTCCCTGGTCTGCCTGCTCTGGAGGGGAGGGGATTTGTGCAAGGGTGTGACTCATCATAGGTCACCTTTGGGAAGGTAGGTCTGCCACACCTTCTCAGCCCTGGCTCCAGATCCATTCAGGGCAAAGCGATTGGAGGAGGCCTGGAAAGTTAGAAGTGTGTGTGTTTTGTTCAGCTCTGGGATTCTCAGCACCCAGGCCCGGGGGACCCAGATGGTCCATTAACCTCCTTACACTTTGCTTCCCTGCTTAGGTGCTCCAAGGAGGCAGGGGCTACATGTCCCATAGAGGGGGCCCTGGACCACTCCCCCCAACCATTCATCCATCCGTCCGGGTGTCATGGCTGACTGTGTGCCTACAGTGTCTCTGTCCCTACCCTGGCCCGGAACACCACACTGGCCCCCAAGTTGCTTATAATTCAGTGCGTGTGGTGGTGAGGGGGGACCAAGCCTGTCTTAGTTTCTGTGGGCATTACCCATGTCTCCTGGCCTGGCTCACAGAAAAGAGCAGTCTATTGGTTGTCATAGCTCGGAAGTTGAGGGATGACCTGTCTTCAGGCACAGCTGGGTCCAGGGCTCTCGGTCTTGAAAAATACGCAATCAATAAAGTTCTTTTCTGTCCCGTTCTGCTCTTCTGGTGGGTAGACTGAGCCTCCTCGGCTGTGGGCTCTTAGCAAACACCACACAGCATCTACAAACTCCCCAGCCAGCTTGTGACGTCCTCACGCACAGACTAAGTTCACACACTCCTCAGCAGGGGACGGTGATTCACATCACCCCCCCTTGTCCCCTCGTTTCAGCCAAGGCCTCGCTTTGTACCCTGTCACTTGCTGCCCTCCACTTGAAGGTGCCAAGTCAGTTTTAGGGACAGAACGCCAATTCAATGCATTAGCTCTAAGACCAGAAACACAAGCTGCAGGCATGGCTGGATCCAGGAGCTCTCATGATATCACTGGGGTTCTAGTTCTCTCTGTGTCTTTGTGCCGTTTCCCTCTCCTTCTCCAGATAGGCTGTCTCTCCGTGGAAAGGAAAGATGGCTGTGAGGGACGATGGACCTGAGGCACCAGGACCAGGGCAGGGCAAATTTGTACAGATTCAAGGAGACGCTCACTCTCAGGGTCATGCCTGAGAGCTACGTACCCCCTTACACTGTGTCCCGGCTACCCACCTCCCTCGAGCTGGAGCCAGCACTGTGGGCACTTCAGCAGTGGGGCAGAAAGAGCTCTTGGTTCAAGCAGTTTCCGTAGATGATAAGGGAACTCTGGTAACAAGTTTGACTGGCCCTGCTTGGGCACACGATCCCACTTGCAGTACCACTGAGCAGACAGGACCCCTGGGGTCCCGGGAGCCAGGTCTTCTGCATCACGGTCCCTTGGGAACCGCAAGTACCGGAGGGTCAGCCCCCAAAGCACAAGCTGGACGAGCAAATGTAACACATGGTCTCTGGGGTTCCACCCGAACCCGCAAGCACCTAAGTGTACCCTATCTTTTATTACCTGGTACTGCTGTGTGCTTACAGATCTCAGCCCTTCAGTCAAACTAGGAATCCGTGAGGATGAGAGCGGTGCCTTACGCCCCCACAGCGCTTAACAGAGAGCCTCGTGCCTCCAGGTGCCCACGGAATCTTCCTACTATGACTTGATTCTGTACTGGGGCTGCTGAGGAAGTAGACTCTTATGCTGCCTGGTGGGAAAGCTTGACGGCTCCCCCGACTGGCTAGGCTAATCCCCATTAGGGATGGGATGACGCTATTTCCACGGATGGCCTCTTATGGGTCACATGTGCATGCGAAACACGGCCTCCTCGCGGAGCTGTGAGACTCTGACTCTCTCTCTCTCTCTCTCTCTCTCTCTGTGATCCCTGCTTCAGAGAGCTCAGCCCGGTGGGGGAAACGCTGGATTCTACCTTTGTGCTTTGGGAACACCAAAACCGGGCCTCATACATCCTGGAGACCCCTGCTTCTTCTAGCCAATTGGAAACCTGGGCGAATGGCAGCGTGGCGGGCCTCTGGGCCTCCACTCCAGAGCGCTTGGATCAATGAGGAAATATCACTGCCTTCCTTTGCTCTCGGTGAGCAGCTTGGGGTCTCGGCTGGGTCCCAGGGAAGGCTCTCCTTCCTACGGACACCAGGGTCGCAGCTTAACAAAGGACGGGTCTTGTCGGTGGGAAGCAAGACCAGAAGAAAGCATGGTGGGGAGCTTGGAAGATGCTCAAGATGCTTGGCAGATGCTTGGCAGATTCCCACCTACCCTCATTTTATTTGGAGAGACCAGAAAGCTTCTGAAGCCGTCCTCCCTCTTGAAGTGAATGTATTCTTTAGTTATTCATTATAATTGCCTTTGGAATGTGCTCACTAATCTTAGTCTCCTAGTTACTTATTGGTTTTGATTGGCTGGAGAACACTTTTATCTGGGTTAATCTGAGTCACATCCCTTACACAGAAATGAATAAAAATGAATCGTGGGTAGAAAATATAAAGCACAAAACTAAACCTTGAAGAACTATAGTAGGGGAGAAACACTTGGGGATTTAGGGTTAAGCAAAGATCTGGACACCAGCATAATTTGCTGGACTTCATCCAAATTAACCACTTTGCTCTTCAAAAGGCCCTGTCAAGATAACAAAATGACAAATTAGAGACTGGGACACATATTTTCAAATTATATTTCCAACAAAAGCCTTATTTTAAACTATATACAGAATCTGTGAAAGTCAACATTTAAAAAATCCAATTAAAAACTGAGCAAAAGATAGGAACAGACATCTCACTAAATAGGATACAAAGATGTCATATCAGCCCATGAAACAATGTTCAACCTCTTTTCCACTAGGGAAATGGAAATTAAAAGCATACTGAAATCCACACCATCAACACAACAGAAATTTTAAAAATAGTGAGTACACCAAAAGCTAGTAAAGATTTGGAGAAACTGAATTGTTCCTACATTGCTGGTGGGAATTTAAAATGGTGGAGTTACTCTGGAAAATAATTAGAAAGTTTTTTTTTTTTTAATTAGTGATGGAATTATCAAAGATCGAGCAACAATACTCCCGGGAAATAATTCTAAACTTATGTTCATGTAGATACTTATAGACACAATTCATAGCTTTATTAGCAACAGTCAAAAATGGGAAGTTACCTAAATATCCTTCAGTGGGTTAATTGTTAAACTAATTGTGGTATATCCATACCATGGAATATTACTGGGATATAAAAAAAAAGGAATACTAGCAACTCCTTGGGATTAATCTCAAGGTTTTTACTCTGAGCACAATAAAGCTCATCTCAAAATAGTTACATACTGTATGATGCCATTTATATAACAGTCTCAAAATAACAAAATTATAGAAATAGAGAACACATTGGTGGTTTCCAGGGTTAAGTTAAGTAGGTGGAGGTAGAAAAAGAAAAGTGCCTTTAGCAACATCAGGGCAACATGAGGGATCCCTGTGGATGTAAATGTTCTGTACCTTGGTTATACCAATGTCAATATCTTGGTGGTTATATTGAAGTATATTTTTGCAAAGTGTTGCCTTTGGTGGAAACTCAGTAAAGGGTACACGGGACTTCTCTGTATTATTTCTGACAACTGTGTTATTTCTTACAATCTCAAATGTACATGTATCTCAAATACAATTTTTAATTTAAAAAGATATATTGGGCTTTATCAAAATTAAGAACATTGCTTTCATAAGACACTATTAGGAAAATAATATGTAAGCCAAGCCACAGAGTAGGAGGAAGGATTTTCAAAACATTTACCTGACAAATTATTTGTTTCCAGAATATGTAAAGAATACTTACAATTCAATAATAACAAGATTAAACAAGCAATAAAGGACACAAACAGGTAATTCACCAAAGAACAGGTATATGGTTAGAGACACAGCTAAAAGAACATTCAACAGTATTGATCACTAGAGATAGTGAAAATTAAAACCACAATGAGATACCAGTGCACAACTAACATAATAGCACCAAACAAAAAGACTGAGAATTTCGAATTTTGTAGTGTTGGAATACATGACATTCTTAAATGTTGCCAGTGGAATGGAAAGCATGTTAGCTATGTTAGAAAATTCCTTGTCAATTTAGTGTAAACATGCATTCAACCAATGACCCAACAATTCCATTTCTAGGTTTTTAAGAAAAATGAAACTGTGTGTCCACATAAAGAGTTCTACATAAATGCTTTATTCCTTAGAGTCAAAACTGTTAAGCAACCCAAATAGATGAATAAATTGTGGTTTATGTACACAATGGAAAACTACTCAGCAATAGGAAACTATTGACACGTGCAACACAGGAAGAATTTCAAATGCATATCATTAAGTAAAAGAATCTAATTTCAAAATGCTATATAGTGAATTATTCCATTTATATAATTTTTAAATATATACATTTCAAAAGAATTAAATCATATAGTGTAGGTTCTCTAACCACACTGGAATTAGGTGAGAAATTAATGTCAATCATGGATAAAGATGTGGTTTATATACACAAAGGAATACGACTTGGCAATGAGAAAGAATGAAATCCTGCCATTTGTAGCCACGTGGATGGAACTGGAGGGTATGATGCTGAGTGGAATAAGTCAGTCACAGAAAGCAGCATATGTTTTCACTCATGTGTGGAACTTGAGAAACTTAACAGAAAACCATGGGGGAGGGAAGGGGAAAAATAATTTCAAACAGAGGGAGGCAAACCATAAGAGACTCTTAAATAGAGAGAACAAACTGAGGGTTGCTGGGGAGTGGGGGAGAAAGGGAGAAATGGGTGATGGGCATTGAGGAGGGCACTTGTTGGGATGAGCACTGGGTGTTGTACGTAAGCAACGAATCATGGGAATCTACTCCCGAAGCCAAGAGCACACTGTATATACAATGTATGCTAGCCTAATTGACAATAAATTATATTTAAAACAGAAATTAATGTCAATCAATAACCTGATAAAAACTCTAAAATCTTATAAATTGGAGAACACACTTTGAAACAAGCCAGAGATCAAGGAATAAATCACAAGTGAAACAGAGTATTTTGAATGATATAACACTCTACACCCACTAGGATGGCTAAAAGGAAGAAGACAACATCACAAGCCTGGGCAAGGATATGGCAAAATTGGAACGATCAGACTTTGCTATGTGATTGTAAAATGGAACCGCTGCCATTTTGGAAACCTTTTGACATTTTTCTCAAAATGTTACACATAGAGTTCCTAATGACACAAGCAATTAATTGCACTCCAAAGTATGTCTAAGAAAACGGAAAACATATTTCCACACAAAAACTTGTACACAAATTTTCCTAGAAGCATTACTCATGATCGCCAAAAAGTGGAAACAATCTGAGATGTCCATCAACATATCAGAAGATAAAGTGCGATTTCCATACAGTGGAACATAAAAAGAAATGAAGGGCTAATAAAGGAATGCAGGGCTACAACAACATGGACGGACCCTGAAAAAAATATGTAAAAGAAAAGGCCACAGTTTCTATGACTATCATATAAAATGTCCAGAATAAGAAAATCCACAGAAACAGAAAGTAGATTGATTAGTGGTTGCCAGGGGCTGGTGGGAGGGGACCAACGGGGAGTAATTAAGGAAATCAATTGACTTACCTGAGGAAATTATAAGTAGGACAGCAATAATTAGTAAAATAGGAAATAGACAAAAGCAGAAAGAATTTTAACAAATTGAAAAGTTTTTCTTTGGAAAGAGTAATAAAATTGCTAGACCCCCTAATAATACTGTATTAATGTATTTTAATTTAACTTTTATTTATTTAGTTTTTAATTTTAGAGAGAGAAACAGAGCATGAGTGCAGGAGGGGGGAGAGGAGAGAGGAGAGAGAAATAAAACCTTAAGCAGGCTCCAGGCTGAGTGTGGAGCTCACTACGGGTCTTGATCCCACGACCCTGGGATCATGACCCAAGCCAAAATCAAGACTCGGATGCTCACCGACTTACCCACCCAAGTGCCCAATACTGTGTTAATTTTAAAAAGAGAGATAGAAAGAGAACATAAGTTATTGACATAAGGAATAAAAATATGTACATCCTTACACACCCTACAGACATTGAAAGGACAAGGAAAGAGTCCAAATATCCATCGATGGATGAATGGATAAAGAAGAAGTGTTATATATATATAACTCTCTCTCTCTCTCTCTCTCTCTCTCTCTCTCTCTCTCTTTCTCTCTCTCAAAAATACATAAACATTAAATATTTATATATACACACACACAATGGAGCATTAGTTGACAGTCAAAAAGAGTGAAATCTTGCCATCTGCAACTATGTGGATGGAACTGGAGGATGTTATGCTAAGTGAAATTAGTCAGAGAAAGACAAAAATCATATGACTTCAATTATATGAGGACTTTAAGAGACAAAAGAGATGAACATAAGTGAAGGGAAACAAAAATAATATAAAAACAGGGAGGGGGACAAAACTGAAGAGATTCATACATATGGAGAACAAACTGAGGGTTACAGGAGGGGCAGTGGGAGGGGGGATGGGCTAAATAGGTAAGGGGTGCTAAGGAATCTACTCCTGAAATCATTGTTGCACTATATGCTAACTAATTTGGATGTAAATTAAAAAAAAATAAAAAATAAAACACGTCAATAAAATAAATGAATGAATGAATAGATAGATAGATAGATAGATAGATAGATAGATAGATAGATGATAGATAAATGGAGAAGGAAATGTTTAAATGGTTTTATGCCAATAAATTTGACAGCTTAGATGAAAAAGAAAACACAACCTACCAAAACTGTCACAAGTAGAAACAGAACGTCTGAATAGTCCAACAGGACAGCAGTGCTACTTTTCCATCCAGAGGACCTGTGATTCCTCCCATTGAAGGTTTCTACCCAGCAGTGTTGTCAGAGCTGTGCATTTGAATATCCTGGGAAGCTTTCGAAGATACCGAATGTGCGTGTCACCCTTAAAGATTCTGATGCAATTGAGCAGACTGGGCCCTGACATGGCAATTTTTAAAACATTTCCAAGGTAATTCTCATGTGCAGCCAGGGTTCAGATCTCAAGTGTACAAAAACTTCCATCTTCTAAACATTTCTGGGTCCCGGCCCTGGCTCTGCCACTAATCACCTGTGATACTGACAACCTCCGTTTCCCTGTTCCCTCGGTTACTCTTCTGCATAAAACAAGGGAGGTGGATTCCATCAGTTGACAAAGTTGTTTGTGCAGTGAGACTTGAAAACATCATGCCCAGGGGACCCCATCGTGGAGGGAGCTAAATTAAGAGTGTCTGTGATTGAGCAGAAACAGCCAGGAACACCCGTCCTCCCCCAAACTCCCTGGAGGCACTTCTGCAGAGTTCTGGGACCTTGAGCAAGTCACGGGCTTCGTGCCTCTGATGTGCCCTGTAGCCGGACAGTAAGTCTCCGCCCACCGATGGGGTTGACTTTGTAGAATGCCAAGGCGCCTCCAGCTCTCCTCACACTGCCATCTGCACCTGTCCATAGTGAGACCTTCTGACGCCTCCTTGTAGCTACTTAACTGACGATCAAACGGGGTTCCTCTCTTTTTCTTCCAGCGGCGCCCACAAGCCAGGCTCAGAGGGTGCTTTTATTTATTTATTTATTTATTTATTTATTTATTTATTTATTTATTTATTTACGTTTTATTTACTTTTGACACAGGGAGAGACAGAGCCTGAACGGGACGGTCAGAGAGAGGGAGACACAGAATCTGAAACAGGCTCCAGGCTCTGAGCTGTCAGCACAGAGCCCCACGCGGGGCTCGAACTCACTGACTGCGAGATCATGACCTGAGTTGAAGCCGGACGCTCACCCTTCGGAGCCACCCAGGCGCCCCTCAGAGGGTGCTTTAAAAAAAAAAAAAGTTTTTGAGGGGCACCCGGATGGCACAGTCCGTCAGGCATCCGACTTTTGCTCAGGTCATGATCTCCAGGTTCCTGGGTTCGAGCCTTGCGTCGAGCTCTGTGCCAACAGCTCAGAGCCTGGAGCCTGCTTCAGATTCTGTGTCTCCTTCTCTCTCTGCCCCTCCCCCACTTTCTCTCTCTCTCTCTCTCTCTCTCTCTCTCTCTCTCTCTCTCTCTCTCTCTCAAAAATACATAAACATTGGGGCGCCTGGGTGGCGCAGTCGGTTAAGCGTCCGACTTCAGCCAGGTCACGATCTCACGGTCCGTGAGTTCGAGCCCCGTGTCAGGCTCTGGGCTGATGGCTCAGAGCCTGGAGCCTGTTTCCGATTCTGTGTCTCCCTCTCTCTCTGTCCCTCCCCCGTTCATGCTCTGTCTCTCTCTGTCCCAAAAATAAATAAACGTTGAAAAAAAAATTTAAAAAAAAATACATAAACATTAAAAAAATTAAAAATAGATAAAATAAATTGTTCACTAGAATGCCCTGGAAGAAGAAGACAATGAGGTTTCAGGCCAGCGGGGAAATTTGGTTTGGCTCTGGCCAGCAGGGGTCAGGATGAGCTGTTCCACAGGGGCCCAATGAGGCTCCTGGTAAGTCCTGTGTACTTCTGCTGAGTTCGGAGAAAGTGCAGGCTCTTAGTCAGCACCTCGGTGTCCAGTCATCTGTCATGCGGAATGCTCACACAAGTGTGGGAAAGACAGAGAAGCAGGGATGCTCAGGCAGTGTCTGCCGCTATGCCCCTCCCATCACCATCACCCACACGGACCGTGACCTTTCCCACCCTCGGCCTCCACTGGTTCTTGACTGGAGAGCTCTTCTCATTCCTCATCCAGAGAGCATGTGTCACTTCCTCCAGGAAGCCCTCCCTGATATCCCCGACGAGGCCGTATCCACAGACACATCTAGCCTACAGACAATAGTGGAAGCATTAATATGCGACTCCCCTTCTGGGTAGACAATTAGGAAGGATGCTGCCTCTGGCCAAACATAGCCCTGGGGACTTATGGCTTGGGGAGGGATGGTGGTGCCCCCAGCAGGTGGATACAGCCCTACATTAGGGCGCAGGGTTTGGTCAGCAAAGTGTGGGCTAGATTTCAATCCCCTCTCATTATACCCTCTTGAGAAAGCCCTTGGTCAGTACACAGACCACACAACCGTGCAGGTGGCCCCCTTCAGAGCTTCCGTGACTCATTCCCATCGCACGCTTTTAGCGTGTGCTATGAACACGTATTTGCAGCGTCTTTGCAGGCAAAGACATGTTTAATTTTGCTCATATTCTATTCCTAGCCTAGTTCTCGATTCTTAGTAAGTGCTCAAAGATGGACACTGGACACCCAGCAGACAGAAGGAGATTTGGAACACGAGGCATGTGGTAGTCTTGTCTGAACGAACCTCTAACCTGTGAAGGCTGAATGATTTTCAAACCCAAAGGACAGGCTGTGTCCCAGAGGGAAGCCTCATAAAGGAGAGCCTTTTCCTTCAAATATGAAGACAGGCAAGAATCTACTCCATTTTGCTTCCAAAGCCTGCATAGCTCCTCCTTGTAAAAAATACCAACAGAAAGAGCTTCTGGGGAATCTCCTCACTGAGCGTGCACATGGCTTCACATCAGCCCCAACCATCCCCTCGATCTCTGCCATCGGAGAGGTGACTTTAAATTACCTAAGAAAACTGAACATTCTTACGTTATTACAAGAAAGTAGTGAAAATTTGGAGGGGCTGGCTGGCTTAGTCAGCTGAGCATCTGACTTTGGCTCAGGCCACGATCTCACGGTTCGTGGGTTTGAGCCCCGCTTCAGGCTCTGTGCTGACAGCTCAGAGCCTGGAGCCTGCCTCGGATTCCATGTCTCCCTCCCTCTCTGCCCCTCTCCCACTCGCACTCTGTCTCTGTCTCTCTCACAGAAATAAGTAAATAATAACAATTTTTTTAAAGTAGTGGAAATTTCAACAAAAGGATGCGTACCCCCAGCAGCTTTTCAAACATGCAAACGTCCCTTGTTTTCTTTCACAAAGTGATGGGGCTTGGTGATATTCCTGTATTGGCATAAATGCTTTTGCCTCATCACTGACAGCTTACTTATTTGTACTTATTCATCTCATTTGACCTGGACTTGCCCAGTCTCCTGTGCATCAGGGAGCATGGTGGTGGCTATTACAACCGTGCTACGATAAACATCGTTGACTGCCCATCTTCGCATACATACGTAAGTATCCCTTTAGGACACATAACTAGAAGTAGAATTTCTGCATCTAACTGTGCAGATACCTTTACATTTGAAGCAATAGTAGGCAAGATCTACGGCTTTAAAGCAGTAGCTTGACGCATACAAGTATGCCGTGTGTGTCTGTGGGTGTCTGTGCACACGTGCTCACGCACCTACCTATTTATACACACAGTCTCCTTCCTCCTCCCTATCACAGGGCCTGATGCAGGCATCTGACCCCAGCACACTAACAATAGACACTGCCTCTCAGAAATGGGGATGGTGTCCTCTTTCCCTGTGCTCAGGGGACCCATTTCTGCCTTCCTATATGGTCGTAGGCAGCATCCTTCTGCCACCTCAATCTCCACGGCCTCAATGTCTTCAAAAGTCACCCTCATTCTTCACAGACATTCTTGATCTTCAGCTCGCCTGCCCACCTTTACTCCACAGGGTTCACGCTCCAAAGGAGAACGATGTCTCTGCGGGAGAAATGCTCTAAGCAGTTCAAGAGGGAGCAGGTGGAGAGGAGAGGGAAGCCCCAGGGGGCGTCCACTTTAGAGAGCAGGAAAGGAAGGACAGGGGGCAGGCCTAGAGGCCCAGCCAGGGCAGGGCTGGGCTTCCAGCACAGGGGAAGGCTGAGCTATTCAAGGCAGAGGGAGGACACAGGAAGAGGGTCTCCGACCCACCAGTGCAGGGGACATGCAGGCACACCTGGGCATAGCTCCCAGGCCGATTTCGGTCTTCCCTCAGGAAAGAGCTCAACTCCGCTCTCCTGGGAAGTCCCCTTGACTCCCTTGGCTGGAATCTGCGAGCTCTGATTAAACTTTGTGCATTCGTTCACTCATTCACTCCTTCACTCATCCTACCAATGCCCACTGAGCACCTCCTGTTTTCTGGGTGTCAACATCATAGATTGAAAACAGAAGTGTATAAATGTGAGGGATTCTTACTCCAGCTGCACTTTCTGGAAGGGAAGAAGGGCAGGTGTGGAGTGGGCAGTGGGAGGAGCCAGGGATTGGGAATCACAAATAACAGTGTCCCCCTTTCTCCTTCCTCAGGCACTAAGCAGCACCCACTCACTGCCAGGCATGGTCTGGACACTGAGGACCCGCACGTGAACAAGCAATTTGCCCTTCCCCACCCCGCATGGTGTTCCAGTAGCTGACATGTGCAAAACCAAGAAAGCCTGTGTACCTGCAAGGACAGATACAGCCAAAGGTTAACAGAGCCAGAGAGTGATGGAGTGAGAGTGTCCCATGGAAAATAATAAGTAGGGAGGGCTTCCATGAGGGGTGCCTTTTGAGGTGAGAACAGAATAACTATAGAGAAAATAACATCTGGGAAAAACATGCTAGTTAGAGAGAAGAGCCAACGCAAAGGCCCTGGGGCAGGAGGAAGCCCCAGGACAAAGTGCTCAAGGAACTGAGTGGAGGGGAGGAGAGGGCTGGGCAGCAGTGAGACAGGGGAGAGAGCAGAGAGGTAGAGAATAAGGTGGGGGGAAGGAGGAGGAGCTGGTAGGGAAGGGGACAACGTGGGCCCTGCAGGCTGGCATAAGAATGTGGTTTTTGCTCTGAGTGATATCCAGCAGCTGGTGGTTTTAAGCAAAAAGTGACATGGTCCAACCCATTCTGAAGGACACTCAGGCTGCTATGTTGAAATCAGATCACAGGGCAGGTCAAGGATGTACCAAGTTCCTGCCTCCAGGGTGTTCTCAGGCTATGAATGGTGTTGGGTGGTTCCTTACGTCCCCCCTTCCATACAGGGACATCCAACACAGCCCCGTTTGTCCCAGGCTCCTGGCCCTCTGCACAGTGTTGGGTGAATCCGGGGTAAGTTTTGCTGAGGGAGCGGGGGAGGAGGGAAGGAAGGAGGTGACAATTCTGCAGTCAGAAGGGGGCCGAGTCCATAACATTGCATCTATTTCCTAGATTCTGTTTGGATCTGCCTCCTGGTTTATCTTGCTTATTTTGCACATGACAAGCTGATAGTCATTTAGCAAACACTCTGCTCTATTTTGGGTGAGACCAGCATATGGCAGCAAGAACAACTGTGCCCAGAACCAGCTCCTGGAAGCCAAGCTCTGGCAAGGTCGTGGAGACTCTGTTCCACAAAGAGCCATGTGCTGTGAAACCACAGCTAAGAGCAGATGCAGTCATGGCCCTTTCCGTCAAAGCTCATGAATCCATGGCGGGGGATCGGGGAAATGCAGCTGCTACAACTCTCTCAGAGCGTTGACCCACGTCCACTGGCCAGACACACCAGTGGTGCAAACTTCAGGACAGAGAGCATGTCTTCTGTTAGAGAGTCACGATTGTGGGGGGTCACCTACTTACCTACTGTTTTTGATATGAGTGTGTCTGGATGGGGGACAGAGGGACAGTCAGTGGGAATTCATCAGGGATTCTAAAGGATCTGAAAAAGTTTTTGGCTCTCCATTAATATCTCTATCTCTATCTCTATCTCTATCTCTATCTCTATCTCTATCTCTATCTCTATCTCTATCTCATCTATCTCTCTCTCTATCATCATCTATATATATCTCTATCTCTATCTCCATCTGTCTATATCTATATCTATATCTATATCTATATCTATATCTATATATCTATATCTATATCTATATCATCTATATCTATATCTATATCTATATCTATATCTATATCTATATCTATATCTATATCTATATCTATATCTATATCTATATCATCTATATCTATATCTATATCTATATCTATATCTATATCTATATCTATATCTATATCTATATCTATATCTATATCTATATCTATATCTATCTATCTATATCTATATCTATATCTATATCTATATCTATCTATATCTATCTATCTATATCTATATCTATATCTATATCTATATCTATATCTATATCTATATCTATATCTATATCTATATCTATATCTATATCTATATCTATATATATATCTATATCTATAACTCTATCTCTATCTCTATCTCTATCTCTATCTCTATCTCTATCTCTATCTCTATCTCTATCTCTATACCTATATCTATATCTATCATCTATATCTATATCTATCTATAAATATATATCTATCTATATCTATATATCTATATCTATATCTATATCTATATCTATATCTATATCTATATCTATATCTATATCTATATCTATCATCTATATCTATATCTATAGATATATATATATAATGAACACAGAGCTTGCATAAAAATTCAGAAAGTTCCTGAAGCCCTTGCATGATTCTCTGGAGAAGCACTCAGGCCTTCAGGATAGCATCCAAGGCAGAAACCCACAGCAGTCAACAAAATCCATGGTGCGAGATGTGGGAACGCGGTGTTTTCCTGCGGGACCTGGGAGAATTTATATGCCTTTGCTAAACCGATCAGCAAATATCAAGTGTGGCTTTGGCTTTATCGCTGCTTTGGAGGGCTGGCCTCTTTGTTTAATGGAGAAATCCTCCTGCTCCCTACTGGACAGGCTAGAGCACACACCTTACCAGCAGGGTGGAGGTCCCCAGGCATGGCTGTCTAAATTTCAGCTGCTAAGCTGCGGGCAGGTGAGTACTGTGTGCACACTCTGATGGGCAGATTGAATGGTCCGCGGTGTAAATGGTCAGCAAAGGGAGAGTTCACAGCTCAGATCTGCTGGGGCCAACTTTAAAGCATGGGGAAGCTCAATTTCCATACTGCACACCTGGAAAGATGAGAGGATTTATTTCTGATTCACATGAGGATGGAGTCTGGAGAGCACGGAAGGACCAAGAGACAGATCTCTACAAGGAAGTCCCTCCATGTCTGGGCCCTTTGTTCTTGTGAGGACGTCCACAAGAGCCCCTTTGATAACCCTCATGTTAAAAGGTGGGGGTAATTCCTGTCTCCTTAAGCATGGGGTGTACTTAGTGGCTTGCTTGTAATGAACAGAATGTGCTAGAATGTGGATCCTCCTGGAGGTGGCTGTGCGGTGAGGACTGGAGATGCTCAACTATCTGCAATCTCCTCCTTCTTGAGACACAGGCTCAGCAAACATTCACTGTGTACTGACCGTGTTCCAGGGATGTGCTCTAGGGACACAGAATCACGTGAGGCAAGGTCCCCGTGAGATGGGCAGGGAGATATGAGACAGATCCTGTCACTGGGCTAACCCCTCTGGGTCTACTGGGGTTGCATTAGTCGGTGAAACTCCCCTGCTTGTTCCCCTTTTTCCAGGAGCAACACACAAGGACAGCCCAGAAGCAAACAGTGGGCACAAAGGGGACTTTGCCCTCAGGAGCTGGGGGACAACTCCGCGTTAGGACCACTTACCAAGTAACAAGTCCCCTGGTTCCTGCTTGGGGAAAGGCCGGTCCTGCCACAGAGAAGGCGGCCAACTCCTAAGGTCCCAATTGGAA
The DNA here is from genome assembly GCF_024362965.1 of Panthera pardus. Lineage (NCBI taxonomy): Eukaryota > Metazoa > Chordata > Mammalia > Carnivora > Felidae > Panthera > Panthera pardus. The sequence goes on along the minus strand of NW_026526676.1, from coordinate 647,688 downwards.
AAGACACTCCACTTGGTGGGAGAAGATCTCCACCTGAGCATTTGGGGAAGAACAGCCCCAAGGGGGAACGTTCCAGCACCCACAGACACACAAGCAGAGGCCAGGTGACTGCCTGGCAGAGAAGACTTGATGACATTCTTGCGGGGAAGAGGGAAGAACTCTATAGTTGTCCTTTAAGGGACACGACGGGAGCCATGGCCGCTGACCTTGAGGAGTGGAGCACTGGAAAAGGTCATGGCAACTGGTGACCTGGAGTTCTTTTGATCCCCAACATTCTATTGAGATAACGTGGACCTGTGAGTCCACAAGTGGCTGGAGGTGTGCGGGGTGGCTTCATGCAGAGCTCAGGAAGCCAGAGGAAGGAGGAACACAGGGTCAGTGCATGGGGACGGGGAGAGAAGGGAGGTGTACTTGGAGCAGGGATGGAGGGCCAGCTGGGGAGGCATGGACTATGTCTGGGGCATGACGTATAGGGATGAGACTGTGCCGCGTGTCCCCAGCACGCCTCTGGAGTGCCCCTGCCTCCCCCAACACGGCACTGCTCTAGGGGATTTTCTCAGCGAGCCCTCCACACAATAGTCCATGTAGCCACTGTACCCAAAGTGCTGAAGCCCAAAACCTGGACGTCAGGCTTGCCAGCACTTCCCGCAGCCTCTAAACCCATCAAACGCTGAGTCCAAGGATTCTGACTCCCAGAAGTCTGGGAAATGTGCCTCTTCTCACCGCCCGCCCCCCTCCCCTCACGGCCACCTTCCAATCCAGAGGACCATCACGTCTTCCCCAACGGCACCCAACTTGTGCCTAGCTTCAATCCAGCCCCTGTGAAGCACCCAGGAAGTTTTCAGTCATGGGTTTGGTCATGTCCTTCTGCTGCATAAACTCCACTGTGCCCTTGCTTGTGGGATCCGAAGAGTGCCATCTGTGGGAGGAAGGGATTAGTGGGGTAGGACAACAAGTCTACATGGGGCTCTCCTCTGATGGAGAAAACCCTGGTCCATCATATCACGGATGGAGATGCTGGTCAGTGGCGTTGGCCTGTGGCAGCCCAGTAGGGGATTCTGCTCTCGCCTGCCTCACCTCCCACACAGCGGTCTCCTCCCCTGACTCCTCCAGGTCTCCTGGCCTATCCCCTTCATGGCCATGCACTCAGGCCGGGCCCCCATGAGCTCGCTGCATCAGACCATAGTCACCTGTACCTATAGCACCTTCCCTTCTCCATAGCACTTGGTCCAATTATCATTTTTACATGTATTTGGCTGATTTCCTCAAAATTAATCCTTTCCCTTGCTCTGGACTGTATACATCAGAAAGGTGGGAGCTGGATCCAATTTGCAACTGGATCCCTGGGCCCCAAATGGACTGGCCAAGGGTCTGGAACATCACAGAGGGTCTGGGTTGAGCTTTGGAGCCCTGACGTACCCACACACCTGCAGAAGGCTGTGGTTACATGGATGCTGAAGGCACGACAGTCAGGGGAACGGGGCGGGGGTTGGGGGGGCTCAGTCACGAGATCCCTTCTCTTTCTCTCTCCAGCAGAAGGCTGGCTCAGACCTAGAGGAGAAGGCTGTGTGTCTGGGGCTGGGGGGGAAGCCCCCTGAGCTCTGAGGACAAAGTGTGACATCACAGTCCTTAACCAAATGGTGTGATCTCAGAGGTGTGCACATAAAAGAATCTGAGGGGCGGCCTGCAGCAGTGATCATGACAGGCATCCGGAGGAGGCACCCAGGACCCCAGTGGGGGGAGACACTGATAATCCTTATCTCTAACCTGTGCCTCCTTCAAGCCCAGAGCCTTTCCAAAGGCCAATAAACCTTTTACATTCTCACTTCAACTGCAATGTGGGGGCATGTGCTCCTTTTCTTTGGCTTTTCAAATGGAGAAGGACAAGGCTTAAGATAAGGCTTTGGAAGCTGTGAACTTCCTCCAGGGTTAGCAAAGACCAGCAGTATTTACTGAGCACTTATTAGGAGCCCACCCAGGAGTTACTTTCAGCTCCTGTGGCCACACAGGCATTGCTATTTTCCCAAGGAGAAAAGGGAGGTGTGAGAGTTTAAGCTTTTGGGATGCATGCACAGCTGGTAAGTGGCAGGACAGAAGCTGGAGCTGCCCAGCGGCTCCCACAGTACCTGTAGACATGTGATTGGCCGCTTCCGTGGTACCTGCTGTGCTGTCCACGAGGATCTTGCAGTCCAGTGAGGGACAAAAGAGAAGAAGGGTCACTGAGATTTCACACCAGATGATACTCTGTCCTGGGGGTTGGGGGTGGGGCGGGGGGAGACTGTCACCATCCTGGGCACTACAGGGTGGTTATCAGCATCCCTGGTCTTTACCCACTAGATGCCAGGACCACCTCCCCTCCAGTTATGACCATGGAAAGTGTCTCCAGACATTGTCACACATCCCCTGGGGCAGGGGCAGGGGCAGAGTCATACCCTGCTGACAGCCCCTGACACTGGGGACATGTGAGTTTTGCAAAGTAGAGACACACTTGTAGAATGTTGTGCAAAGGAAGGCCCTGCCCTCTCATAATGGTGTGCAACAGCACACATTTTAAGAACCCTGAAACCTGAGCTCTCCATGCTGTCCTGGAAATTGACATGAGGGAACAGGATTTGGGGTAAAGAGAGTTTTTCAAAACGCAGATTAGTTTTCTCTCTCTGCAACCACATTCCTAGGTAAGACTCCACGCCCTAAATAACTCAAGGTGTGCCCTCTGTCTGTTCCTTGGGGCCTCTTCCCATAATATGACTCCCATATTTAGGTGCCCACGTGTATTTCGTATCAATCCTGGGATTATGTATGCACGCAGGTACCTGTGGGCTTAATGTCTGTCTCTTCTCTCAAATGGAAAATCCATTGGGAAGAGCCCTCTGTCAGATCCTTTGTGGCCCAGGGTCAAGCCTTGCACTGATCAGCTCCTCAGTAATATTGTTGAGTAGATCTCTGGGCATTGATTCTTTCAAATTCTTCCCCAAATCATCAGGATAAGTTAGAAATATCCAAGTGTACACACTCACAAGTCACAACGTGGTGAGTATTTGCAGAGAAGGGGGTAAGAACCTCACAAATGTAAAACCTGGATAAATTTAGCTCCAACCTAATGGCGGTGTCATTGATTTTTGTCACACTTCACATCTTCTATTTTAGAAATAATAGTCATCAGCTCCTGTAATCAAATGACTCCCTGTAAACTTACTGATTTGGGGGTACTTTTTGTTTTTGAAATAACACCTGCAGAGCAATCATCAGAACCTTGATTAATTCTGTGCGACACAAGGAGAAAAATGAAATACATCTTTTAAAAAGCTGCAGGGTTTTTGGTGTGAATAATTTTCAGAGCGTATTCTAAGAGGGGAATATTCTGCTAAATAGGAAACAGTACAAATATTAGAAGAGGTGGTGCATGCGCTTGTGTGGGGGGTGCTGTGCGTATATAGTGTGTAAATGTATGTGTTCACAAAAAAGTAGAGAAACCATTGCGGAGAAAAATCAGAAAACTCTTGGTATCTTGCAGAAGATGATCAGGTTGACATTGGTTTAAAAATTCCCCCAATTCAACAATATGGTGGAGGAAAAACAAGAATGCCCAGGCCTTATGTTTAGATATGACAGAGAATTTGAATTTACTTTGTTCCTTCCAGCTTCTTAAGAAATACCCCAAAGCTAGGAATGAAAGTCATAAGGAGACTCTGTGTACAAAAGAAGTGGAGTCTTGAGTGATGGCTCCACCGGGGAAGCCAGACCATCCCCTGCATAACCACTGGTGAAGGGGCCTCCCGGAGAGCCCCCACACGGAGGGAAGACCCCTCTCCCTCAGGAGGCTGCCCGGAGTGGGGGTTGTCAATGATGCCCCAAATGTGTGTGGAGAGCACTCCTGGCGAGTTGGGAGCACTTCACACTACATGCTCCTGCTGGTCACACACACACACACACACACACACACACACACACACACACACACACACTTTTACTTTGGGTCTATTTTGGCCACTGTAATATTAACAAACTGACAAACTGGGAGAGAAAATCGGAGACTGATTTCTCAGGGGCTCTCTTCCACTGAAGCCCTCCCAACCCATTTCACGATGTGCCAGGGATTTCATCAAAGTTAATGAAGAAGCAGCATGAAGGGCCAGCTGGCTTCCGGACTTGGCTTCCACTCCTACCCAAGGAGCTTCAGCCTCTTGAGATCCGAAGGGAATCCTGTTTGGAGCGTCCGGCGGGCTGTAGGGCTGCACAGAGATTCAGCTTAATTAAGCCACATTCGGGTTCAATCACAACACCCCTTCTTTACCCATTTCACACACTTTAGAAAAGAAGCTTCTTTTTTAATCACCAGAGGAAGGCTGCACAGAACCAGGGTATGCCCGAAGCATAGAACCTGCTCCCATCTCAGGTGCGACTAGGAGATTTGGGCAACAATGGGGCAGATTCAACATGAGGAGAGCATGTGGCCACCCTGGTGAGAGGTCGTGTGTTTACTTACCTGGAATGAGTTTACACCCCAGCCTGAGCAAGCGGTGTGATGCTCACCCCCACTGGGGACTCAGACTGTTATCCCCTCATCAGGCAGATTCCCAAGGTCTGAGTCTCTTAGGTGGGAACAACGGATACTTTGTTCGTCTGTCCGGTAAGTTAATATTCCACAAAATGAACATGGGAAATTAGGCCATCTCGCAGGTATTTTAGAAACCTGCCATGCCATGGCTCCGCACTCTTTCCAGTTCGTTCTGATGCTAACTCAGGGTTTCCCTGCCCCAGAGGGAATGCATCTGTCACAGTGACAGCACCACTAGCTGTGTCCTCTCACTCTGCAAGCCTCAGGGTGCTCCTGCTATGCACGGACTGTCCCCCCCCGCCACCCCACACTTGCTCACAGCGTCGTGTTCCCCAACTCTCCCTCGGAGTCCATCCAGGCCGACAAATGATGTCAGACGTGGGGATGGCTGCTCCCAAGCTACAGGGATTTGAGTCCCTGATGCTCAAGGACCTCTCTTCCTCCTACTCTTCCTTCTTTTTAAGAATCCACATGTAGGTGATACCATGCAGTATCAATCTTTCTTTTTCTGGCTTATTTCACTGATCATAATGCCTCCAGGTTCATCCATGTGGTCACACACGGCAGGATTTCCTTCCCTGTTATGGCTCCGCAAGATTCCATTGTGCATAATGGAATATTACATGTGTCATATACAAAGAAATATTATATATCTGGAGATGCCCATTCATTCAACAGACACAGGTGGTTCCCTATGCATCCCAACCGCTGTGCACACATATTATCACAGAAACAGAGATTGACTGGTGGATACAAGGGACCAGGGTGAGGGCGATGGGGAGAGGCCGGACAAAGGGTGCAGAGGAGTAAGTTCTGGGGTCTACTGCAGTTAACAATACCATATCCTATACTTGACACTTGTTAACAGAGTAGACCGTAAGCATCCCCATAAAGACAATGCTATGTGAGGGAGGTGATGGATGTTTTCGTTCACACAATAGGTTGTGGTGAATGTTTCTCAGGATGGAACACAGTCATGGATGTTAATGTTAAGAAAGGGCTATCCCCTCCCTGGAAGAAACAACCATATATATAGTAATATATACAGTAAATAAGTAAATAAATTTTATATATAAAGTTTATTTACTTATTTTGAGAGAGAGAGAGAGCACATGAGCAGGGCAGGGACAGAGAAACATGTAGACAGAGGACCAAAGTGGGCTATGCCCTGAACAGCAGAGAGCCCAACTCGGGGCTCAAACTCAAGAACTGAGAGATCATGACTTGAGCCCAAGTCAGATGCTTCACTGACTGAGCACCCACGTGCCCAAACTGTCAGTCAGTATTTCTAATGAAGCGACACATGTACAACATGACCTGGCAATTCTGCGGCCCAGGCGTTTTCCCAAGGAAAAATAAAAACAGGTGTCCACAAAAGACTTACACACCCCATAGCTTTATTCACCGGAGCCAGAAACTAAAAATAATCTTGACATCAGTGAATGGGAGAAGGGATAAACAATCTGTGTGTCTATCTACACAATGACTGTGGCTCAGTAACTTAATTGAACAGAGTAGGTACATAACCTGACTGAATCCTGAAAATCATTATGCCAAGTGAAACAAGTCTACAGAAAACAGCACGCAGTATGGTACCATTTATCCAAAGTTCTAGAACAGGCAAAAACAATCCACGGTGAAAAATAACCAGCAAGCAGCTGCTTCCGGGGAGTGGGAAGGGAGCGGGAGGTGATCGGAGATGGGCAGAAGGGAACGTTCTGTGGTGAGGGGGATGTTCAGCGTCTGGCCAGGAGTCTGGGTTACTTACACACGTGCATTTGTCAGAGCAAAATGGGATGATTCACTTAAAATGTGTGCTTTTAGTGTTACGCAAATTTTACCTCAAAAGAAAAAAAAAATCTAAATCAATACTAAACCCTAGTTTATGACACGTATGTTGAAGAACCCAGGGAAATGTGCTCTGACTTCCACAAGTGACTCTGAAGTACATAAAAAGCATATGATGGTTTGATGCTTGGAGGGGATAGAGAGATGGACGAAGCTGTGATAAAACAAGAATAGTAAAAGCTACATGGAGGAATGTCACACAGGCCTTCACTGTAAAATTCCGTCAGCTCTTCCGTATGTGTGAAGTTTGTACAGTGGAACGTTGGAGGGGAAACAAAGTAGTGGCTGAGTGCACACTGGGCTCATGCACTTGTGTCCCACTCTGCTGGATGTAGCTGGCTCTGCAGACGGTGGCCCTGAGCCCTGAGCCCACCAGAGATACCGTGTGGCTAGGCAACCTGCTCGGTGCTCCCTGGCCATCATCCTCCCTCAGAGGGGTGCACAGGCACGGCAGGCAGGTTGGGTCCAGCACGGACGCCAAGTCATGAGAACATGGGCTCTGAAATCTGATCTCTGGGGTGCGGACTTAGTTCCATTTCTGATGAGCTATTCAATCTCAAGCTGGTGTTGTAAACCCTCTGTGCCAGAGTTTCACTGTCTGCAATGTGTGGGTAATACAGCGTCCTCCTCCTCAGGTTGTCACGAAAAACCTACCAAACCCGTGCTTTTAAGTGACTAAGGACAGTGAGTAGCACCATCGCCATTGTCACTGTCGCTCTGTGACTCTCATATCCTCTCCGTTCATCTCTGACACAAGGACACACAAACACTCCCCAACTCCTTCAGCCAACATCCTAATTCCCCATAACAGTAACCTCAGAAAATGGATGCCTGTCCCAGTAGCCAGCCCACCTCTGCCCTCAACATGCTCAAGCCACAGCATTTATAAGGACACTGGGTATAGCTCCTGGCTTCTCTCTTCCAGTAACCTCACCCTCCATGCCTCAGTCACCCATCCCCACGGCTCTCTCCTGACCCTGTGGCTGGTGAAGCCACACCACCTCCATTTGATCACCTGGAGCACAGCACTCTCGAAACACCACATGTATCTAGACACGTATCAGAGCGACTCACCCGCTCTGGTCATTTCACAGCCAAACCCCAGCCATTTCTGAGAGTCTCTGAGATGCAGATCTGGGGGCCTGTCTAGGGTCCCTCGCCTTCCTTCCTCATGCAGCTTGATACCTCCTGAGCAGTCAACCCCCTTGGCCTCTGCCCACATGGTCTATGTCCCCAGAAGACCCCTGCCCTGATTAACCCAAATGCTCCTCCTACGTGTGCCTGCACCCACCCAATTGACCGTGGCAGGAGGCCAGCACAGACATGTGTCCAGGTCGCTCCAGGACTCAAGGCCACCCATCTTGCAAGGGCCGGGGGCTGCTGGCCTCCCCTCTCCCCATGATGGCCTTCCCTCCCAGATCACCAAGGGAGACAGAAGCAATAAGAAAGAGACACAGGTCCTCCCATCCATCGCTCGCCTGGCACCCATGTCCCCATGTCTCCTCCACCTGCTCACTCCTGCAAACACACACTCATGTGCCCTGTGGAGGCTGGGGACCCTGTGTGGACACCAGAGCCCTGGGCCTCTCACAACTTCAAGGCCACCTCTCAACCACGGTCATCTTGTCTTTCGTTACCAACTCTCCTCTCTACAGAATTCCTTCTGACCACAGATGGGCCAAAAATGCCTCCCACCTTGAACAAACCACATAAGCTCCCTTCTCCCACAGCAGGTACCTCAGTCTCTTCTCCCCTTTATGGAAAAGGTCTCAGAGGCTGTGACCATACTCAGTGTCATCACCTCTGTTCCTCCCATTTTCCCTGCAACCTTCCCACAGAAGGGCGTTCACATCCCCTATTCCCATCACCTCCTCCAGCAAGACCCGAGGGATCCCATCACCAAATCTCACAATCAGACTGTCACCAGGGTGGCACCCTGCATGTTCTTTCCTCTGCCCCCAGGGCTCACGCTCAACTGGGACACCTCCTACCCTGACAGTCACTGTTCCATCCTCTTCTTGCACCACTGCTAATTCCCAGGTGAGCTCGCTCAGGCTACCGACACCAGCTATGTGTCCATCTCTGTCCTATGGCTCTACCTGCAGCCCACATCACCGACGCAGTCAGACAAACATCCGGGGCACACTTGGCTGTCCCATTTTATTCCTCCTTTCAATTATACAACACAGACTGATTTAGTACCTACCACGTGCCCCACATTCTTCTGCACGGTAGATATGTATCAGAGAATAAAACAAACACAACTCCCCACTAATATTCTAGCAGGAGATACTGTTCTCCTATGAAAGACAATTAACAGCGCAAATGACTAGGTTACACGATGTGTTAGTGGATAACAAGTAGTACTGAAAACATACCGTGTACATGGGGCAGGGAGCTGGGGGAGAGGGCAATAGGATGTAGTTCTTTAGAGGATGGTTCAAGGAGCCCTCGACAGAAGGTTACACTTTTTTTTTTAATTTTTATTAATTTAATGTTTATTTATTTTTGAGAGAGAGAAAGGGAGAAAAAGAGAGCGGGAGCAGGGGAGGGGCAGAGAGAGAGGGAGACATAGAATCCAAAGCAGGCTCCAGGCTCTGAGCTGTCAGCCCAGCGTCCAACGTGGGGCTCGAACCCACCAGCCATGAGATCATGAATGACCTGAGTTAAAGTTGGACACTTATCCCACTGAGCCACCCAGGTGCCCCATTTTACATTTTAGAAGAGACTAGTGAGCTGGCAGGAAGCTGGCTGGGGAGGAGTGTCGGGGGAGGCTGGAGGCTGCAGGGCAGGGAGGGGTATGGTGCAGAGGTCCAGGAGACTCAGGGTCAGGACGTGGAGAGGATTGTAGGGACCCTGACTTCTGCTTGGGGTGACATGAGAGTCCACGGACGGGCTCTGTGCTGAGATACAATGTGGCCCTCGATGCTCTGCAGGCTGATGGTACATGAACTTGGGTACAGGGGGCGCAGTGAGGATGGCTGGCTACCATAACCCAGGCAGGAGTGATGTTGGTGGCCCAGGCAGAGGGGTGGTGCTGTGTGGGGACAGCACGGGGTTCTGGTCCAACCAGATGAGTTGAAGAATCAGCCATGGGAACCTCAGGGGCGTGTTTATTCTCAGCGTCCCGGTCAGCATCATCGATCGCCCCTGATTGGCCCATATTATCTCCAATCCAAATATCTGCCTTTATCCATCAATCTAGATTAATTTCACAAAAATATTCTACCCCCAAAAAAGAAAACTGCAGAACAACAGAGGATTCCATGTATGTAAAAGAAAATATTGTGTTTTTTGGGGGGAGATGTATGCATATGTGACGAATTATAAGAAAAGCAAAGAAATAATTATAGCATTTGGGGTAACAGGAGAAGGGGTACAGTTGATGGGTGTTCATGGGCTTCTTTGGGGTACCTGAGTAGGGTAGAGAATCCACTCATTGCCATTCTTTAAGGAATGCACCCAGTATATGTACTCTTCTGTACATATGAAATATTCAAGATCGGATAAGGAAAAAGGTGCATTTAGAATGGGAAAAGTTCATGTAAATCAGGCTTCTCAAATGTGCATATGTATACATATGGAGATGCCTTATATGTACCACAGAAATGTATTATATAGATGACATTGTGGTAAATGCATACGTATTTCTATAAAGGTACATAAGAAATAAAGTAGCTAAAAGCTAAAAATACTACTTCTAGAAAATAAACTTACATTGCTTATCAGCCTTTTGGCTAAGATCAAGTGTAGAAAATGAGTATACAGTGGAAGGTCAACTGTAGAAAATGAGCACACAATGGAAGGGGTGGAGAGAACCCTAACTTAGGCTTCTACATCCTCCCCATCTTTGAGATCCTACTTAGAACGGTAGAAACCACACCTGTGTGTAGCATCGATCTTCTACCTTCTTCTCTACATTTGACTTTGTAAAAGTCATATATTGTATATATTACCTTTATAATATTTTTAAATAGTGGTTAAAAATGCCACACTAGGGCGCCTGGGGAGCTCAGTCAGTTAAGCGTCCAACTTCGGCTCAGGTCACCATCTCACGGTTTGTGAGTTGGAGCCCCACATCTGGCTCTGTGCTGACAGCTGGGAGCCTGGAGCCTGCTTCAGATTCTGTGCCTCCCTCTCTCTCTGCCCCTCCACCACTTGCACTCCGTCTCTCTCTGAAAACTAAATAAACATTAATTTTTTAAATGCTACACTCAGCAACCTGAAGATTCTGCATCAATAATCACAATGAAAGTAAAGGTATTTGAAATTCCTTGGCCCCAAACCCTGCCAAAACCAAGAATCATCTCGTCAATACCCCAGTGCTGGAGTAGAGCCTGTGGAGCTGACCCCTCTCATCAGCAACCATTGTGCGGGAGGGACAGCCTGTGGTCACTGTATCCCCAGACATAAAGTGTCAGGAGGTGCATTCAGGCAGCTGTCCGTGGTACTGCACTGCTCGCCCCTTCCCAGACCGCAGATAAGGGCCGTCAGGGTCTCTTTGTGTCCAATGTGCTCTAAATGCCAATGCTGAGACGGAACTTGGCATCCGGGTCACATTTGGCACAACAAACGAGACCTCGGGCCAGAAGCAACTGACTCCACTCATTTGTTGCAAAGAGGATTGGGGACACATGAAAATGGCCATTTCAGATCACGAGTGTCATGAATACAAATGAAAAATAAACTCACAGTGTCTGCGGGTCGTGAAGCCTGTCTTGCTTGGCAACTAGGAGGCGGGACTGAATTTGAAACCATAATCAACTGCTAATTGTTCACTCACTGTCAACCGTGTGAGAAAACAAACATATGAATATGGCTTTGACTTTTGACGAGTACTTGTGCGCATCGCCAGATGGGAGAGTACACAGAGATGAGAACACGGGAGGAGAAAGTAAGGCATTTTGGAAAACATCAGATAATGTATTGTTTTTGTACGTAACGTTTCCTACCTCTCAAAGAGGGCTGCTGGACTTTCACAGAGATTCCCAAATTCTTCATTAGAAAAACTTTTTGGGGGGGCACCTGGGTGACTCAGTCAGTTAAGCATCTGACTCTTGATTTTGGCTCAGTTCATGATCTCAGGGTTCGTGAGATCCCAGGGTTCAAGCCCCATGTAGGTCTCTGTGCGGACAATGCATAACCTGCTTGGGATTTTCTCTTCCTCTCTCTCTACACCTCTACTGCGTGCTCTCTCTCTGTCTCTCTCTCCCTTTCTCTCTCTGTCTCTCTGTCTCTCTGTCTCTCTCTCTCTCTCTCTCTCTCTCTCTCTCTCTCTCTCAAAATAAACATTAAAAAAAAAAGAAGAGAAAAACTTGGGGCACCTGGGTGGCTCAGTCAGCTGAATGTCCACCTTTGGCTCAGGTCATGATTTCATGGTCCATGAGTTCCAGCCCCACATTGGGCTCTGTGCTGACAGCTCAGAGCCTAGAGCCTGCTTCAGATTCTGTGTCTCCCTCTTTCTCTGTCCCTTCCCCACTCACCGTGTTTCTCTCTCTCTTTCTCAAAAAATAAAAAAAAAATTAATTTTTTTTAACTAAAACTTTTCTTACCACCTGCTGGCCTATAAAGAAGAGCGAATAATACAGATATTTTTAAGGATGCTGAACTTTTTTACAAAGCTTAATTTTTTAATTATTGGTTGCTTTGAGGAGCTTTCATATGGCATATCAATTGGATCAGTAATTGTATAGCACCCTGAAAAAGTCGTTGCCTCAGAGTACTAATGTCAGAACAAAGGATTTCCAACTCATTAGAACTCAACAGAGACCAGAAGAGTGTAAGAATGAACTCTCAGGAGCTGTGAGGCATTTATGTACAGCATGCCCAGTCTTAGACAACCCCACAGGTTGACTTCTCAGGGCATATTTCCAGAAGAAGGAGTCAGGGAAGTCAGCCAAGTTCTTGGAATATCTCAACTAGTAAGTGTCCAACATGGATTCAAACTCAGGTCAGCCTGTGCCCATCCCAGAAGTCCACACTTCCTTTCAAGCACAGTCTTCAAACATCTTTTTTCTCTTTATGAAACATTCCAGAATTGATGCAGATTCCTTTTGTCCCACAGGTCAATCAGTGCCAGCCCACAGAGTGATGGATTTCCTTAAGACACTAGAGCCCAAGATTCATCTTCTGGTTCAAAAAATAAAGCTTATGTGCTTCTAAAGCCCGGTGTGTATACTGGTAAGTGAGCTAGGTTGAACAGACTTGACTCTGACCCTCATCTTCCTTGTCCTTCAGTTCATGGCACCCCTGCCCGCCCATCCCACACCTGGACCAGTTTGGGACCCTTGTGCTGCCACGTCTGAACTGTATCCACAGTGTTCACTTTAAAGTAAACCAGATGTGCGGGCAGAACAGTGCTCCCCACAAAGATGGCTCGTCTGTGGACTGCAGGATATGGAGAGTACCCTGGGTCACCCAAGTGGGTCAGCCCTGATGGTGGGAGAGGGAGCAGAGAAAGACTGGCGGGTGCACCGTCATGTGTCTTAACCACCGAGCAGGCGACCTCCAGCCCACGAGGGCCGCTAGCAGCTGAAAGAGGCCAGGAGGTGGTAGCCTCCAATTGGAATGCGGCATGTGGGCGTCGTGACTTCAGCCCCGTGAGACCACAGGTGAGCCCAGAGCTGGGAAGAACAGTGGTGCTTGAAGCCACTGTTTGTCGTCATGTACATCAGCTGATGTCACTCCCTGGTTAACAGGCCACAGTAATTTCTCACTGCTGTTGCAAAAATATCAGCTCCTTGCTGAGCTCAGTGGCCCCAGGTTGGGGGACCTACCTGACACCAAATCCCCTGTGTGTCACGTCCCTCCTCCCCTCTCACTGGACGCCAGGCTCAGGGCCCCTGGTGTTATGATCCGGTTGTTCCTACTCGGGGACTTTGCCCTCGATGCCCCTCCCTGAAATACTCTGCCCCCTTCCTCTCCTCCAGGCCTCAATTTCCACGTCCCCTTCTCCAAGTGTCCTATGCACCGGAAGCAGCAGCTCCAGGGATTGCTGCAAATGCACATTCTCAAACCCCGTGGCACGCCTCCTGATCAGAGACTCTGGAGATGGTGGGTCCCAGGTGAACTAGTTGACTGAGCCTCCTTTCCTCCCCTCATTCCCCAGGGGGTGGCAGCCTCACCTATCTCCATCTCTGGTACCTAGAATGAGGCAAGCTGCACAGCAGGAGCTCAGTAAATATTTGTGGGATGGATTACTGAAAGTATTTTCTAGAAGCCGCCAAGAAGGCACCACGCTATGTATAAAAAGATCAAAAGAGCATGGCTCTGCCCTGCAGAACTTACAGTGGAGTGGAAGAGGTCTTTTCTCATACAGCGTGGTGCACACCATGACAAATGCCTATGACAGCCCGAATGAGGACCCCTGAACCCATGTGATGCCTGGCTTGTGCCAAGCACAGGACAGATTGTGTGTGATGCATATCCTCATCCATGAAACGTATACTGTCTCCCCTGTTTAGAACATGATCCCCCCATATGGCTCATTCAGAGACACACCTCTACCTGGTGCCTCCCATCCAGAGGAAGTCATCAAAAAAATGGGTTGGACGAGGGATGCCTGGGTGGCTCAGTCAGTTGGGAGTCTGCTCTTGATATGGGCTCAGGTTGTGATCTCACGGTTCATGGGTTCGAGCTCTGTGTGGGGCTCTGCACTGACAGCATGGAACCTGCTTGGGTTCCCCCTCTCTGTCTCATTCCCACTCATGTGCACTCTGATTGCTCGCTCTTGGTCTCTCCCTCTCTCTCAAAATAAATAAACTTTAAAAAATATGTGTCGGGGTACCTGGGTGGCTCAATCAGTTGTCTGACTTCAGGTTAGTTCATAATCTCATGGTTTCTGAGTTCAAGCCCTGCATCAGGCTGTGTGCTATCAGCTCAGAGCCTGGACCTTGCTTTCAATTCTGTGTCCCCCTCTCTCTCCGCCCCTCCCTGCTAGTGCTCGCTCGCTCTCTCTCTGTCTCTCTCTCTCTCAAAAATAAACGTTATAAGTGAATGAATGAATGAATGGTGATAGATTCAGAAGATAGAAAAATCTTAGAGGAATGTGGACAAGGCAACCAGGCTTGGGGTGTTCCAGCTAAAAGGTGCAGTCAGAGCAAAAGCCCTGAGGGGTGGGCAGCTTGAAGAAAGGCCAGAGGGGTGGTGGCGGGGGTGCCTCCAGTGACCGTGGGGTCGGCAAAGCTGTGGTCCCAGCTGAGGCATGCTGACCCACACCAGGCAGAAGCCTGCGGGGGGTGGGGGAGAGGGCTTTACCACAACCCCCACGGAGAGTATTCCTGTCCAGGATTCTCCACCTAGGTGAGGGGTCCCCGGTACAGGATGGGGTCCTATAGCAGGGGAGTCACTGGCCGACCCAGCCTCGGGGGCAGACGGACTGTCTTCCCCGCCCAGCAGCTGAAGATGTTGCTGGAAGGGGAGAAGAGACTCAGTCCAGAAGGCAAGTGGAAACTTCCCACCTGAACTCTGAAAATAAGGAATGGGTGGTTTGAACTCTGCTTGAAACTATGCATTGGGAGACAGTTAGTCCTTTCAAGGCCATGGGCTAAATAATCTGAGGCATTTTCACAGAGCAGTGACTCATCTGAGATAGATTCACCACTTCACCTCACAGCTGGCCTTGTGGGGACTAATCTGATGACGTGTCTCCCTTCAGTGAATTTCCAAGAAAGGGTTTTGTGCACTTCTATTTATTTAAGATGAAAAACACAATAAAGCTCTTTATTATCAAACCTATCCTGATTCAGTCGAACCCCAAAGGTAAAATCTTCACGTGCCCCTGTGAGTAAACAAACACGGACACTGTGAGCGGGGACAGGCACTTCTGCACACACAGGACACTGAGCACGCAACGTCGGCATATATAAAATTACACCAAAACCCAGGGTACTTTTTTTCTCCTTATCAAAAATGTACTGAGCCATAGCTCTGTGAATATTCTTGGTGATCTAAGCTATTCATTAAAGGTAATAGAACAGAAAAATAACTTTTGATACACAGCCACTCCAACATGTTATGTTTTAGAGTCTTTGCTAAATCACATTGTCAGAGTTCACTATATTTTACTATTGAGTGAATGTGAAAGAATGAACCCTCTCTCTCAGAAATGTCTCTCCTTAATGCTCAAGACCTGCTCTGCTAAGTTTAATACAGTGACAGTTCCAGGCTTCATTTACTCCTTGGAACAAGCCATTAAGTGTGCATTGCAGCTCTGTGCCTGCACTGTGAACTGTCCCCTTTTCTTAAATACACAGCCACGTAGTAAAGGTCCCCCAGGAGGGGATCTGAACTAGGTTTGGTAGTTAACAGAAAATCAGGCATAATGTGCATGCGTCCAGAATCTTCCATGTGACATCAGGAATTTTTCAATCATCATCAAGAATCATAAAATACTTAGGAATAAGCCTAACCAAAGATGTAAAGGATCTGTACACTAAAAACTATAGAAAGCTTATGAAGGAAATTGAAAAAAAATAAAAAGAAATGGAAAAACATTCCATGCTCATGGATTGGAAGAATAAGTACTGCTAAAATGTCAATACTACCCAAATCAATCTACACGTTCAACGCAATCCCAATCAAAATTGCACCAGCATTCTTCTAGAAGCTAGAACAATCAATCCTAAAATGTATATGGAACCACAAAAGACTTCAAATAGCCAAAGTAATATTGAAGAACGAGACCAAAGCAGGAGGCATCACAATGCCAGACTTTGGCCCTTACTACAAAGTTGTAATCGTCAAGACAGCATAGTATTGGCACAAAAACAGACACATAGACCAATGGAATAGAATAGAGACTCCAGAATTGGACCCACACAAGTACGGCCAAGTAATCTTTGACAAAGCAGGAAAGAATATCCAATGGAAAAAAGATAGTCTCTTTAACAAAGGGTGCTGGGAGAACTGGACAGCAACATGCAGAAGAATGAAACTAGACTACTTTCTTACACCATTCACAAAAATAAACTCAAAATGGATAAGGGACCTGAATGTGAGACAGGAAACCATCAAAACACTCGAGGAGAAAGCAGGAAAATACCTCTCTGACCTCAGCTGCAGCAATTTCTTACTTGACACATCTCCAAAAGCGAGGGGATTAAAAGCAAAAATGAACTATTGGGACCTCATCAAGATAAAAAACTTCTGCACTGCAAAGGAAACAATCAACAAAACTAAAAGGCAAGCGACAGAATGGGAAAAGATATTTGCAAATGACATATCGGACAAAGGGCTAGTATCCAAAATCTGTGAAGAACTCACCAAACTCCACACCCAAAAAACAAAAATACAGTGAAGAAATGGGCAGAAGACATGAATAGACACTTTCCGAAAGAAGACATCCAGATGGCCAATAGGCACATGAAAAGATGCTCCGCATCACTCCTCATCAGGGAAGTACAAATCAAAACCACACTGATATATCACATCACGCTGGTCAAAGTGGCTACAATGAACAAATCAGGAGACTCTAGATGCTGGCGAGGATGTGGAGAAACAGGAAGCCTCTCACACTGCTGGTGGGAATGCAAACTGGTGCAGCCGCTCTGGAAAACAGTGTGGAGTTTCCTCAAAAAAACAAAAATAGAACTACCCTACAACCTAGCAAGAGCACTACTAGGAATTTACCCAAGGGATACAGGAGTGCTGATGCATAAAGACCCTTGTATCCCAATGTTTATAGCAGCACTTTCAACAATAGCCTAATAATGGAAAGAGCCTAAATGTCCATTGACTGATGAATGGATAAAGACATTGTGGTTTATATACACAATGAATACTACTTGGCAATGAAAAATCTGGCCTTTTGTAGCAACGTGGATGGAACTGGAGGGTATTATGTTAAATGAAATAAGTCAGGCAGAGAAAGACAGATATCATATGTTTTCACTCATATGTGGATCCAGAGAAACTTAACAGAAGACCATGGGGGAGGGGAAGGAAAAAAAAAAAAGGAAGAGAACCAAACCATGAGAGACTCTTAAAAACGTAGAATAAACTCAGGGTTGATGGGGGTGGCGGGGAGAGGAAGGTGGGTGATGGGCATTGAGGAGACCACCTGTTGGGATGAGCACTGGGTGTTGCATGGAAACCAATTTGACAATAAATTTCATAAAAGAAAAAAAAGGAATTTTGCAGTCATTAAAAAGTCAACTTTATGGGGGCGCCTGGGTGACTCGTTTGATTAAGTGTCTGACTTCAGCTCTGGTCATGATCTCACGGTTTGTCGGTTTGAGCCTCGTGTCAGGCTCTGTGCTGACAGCTCAGAGCCTGGGGCCTGCTTCTATTCTGTGTTTCCCTCTTAGCGCCCCCGCCCATTTATGCTCTGTCTCTCTCTTTCTCTCTCTAAAAATAAATAAACACTATTTTTTTTAAAAGTCAACCATATGCCTTTTCAGGTATTTTCTCCTGCATAGATGGACTGAGAATTAATAAAAGTGACTACATTATTTAACAGACGCAGTAAAGAGATCATCACCAGGTGAGGACCATCACTGCCACCAACAGCTTCCCCAGCCAGATATGGGACATATGGTGCCTTCTGAGAATGTGCAAACGCAGAGTGTGCTGTGCATACTGGGGCATACTGGGGCAGGCACAGGCTGGCAACTCCCATTCCCCTTTGCAAACAACGAACCTGTGCGTTCTGACTCCAGGAATGCCTGGAATACACACTGGCTCTAATTAACAACCGAGAGAAACATAGTGGTATAAAATTGATAGAAGAAATGTAAAATTGAACAAATGAATAATGATTAAATGGAAAAGCTATGTGTAACTCCCAGTCAATTATATTTTATGGCATCAAAAACATGCAATTTTTTTTCCCAGAAGAAAGGATCTAGAATTTCCAAGGTAGAGAATTTTGGCATAAAATATGAGAGGAAGAGGGTATTGAATTTAGAAGCATGTCAGGCCCAACAGGCACAGATGCTAAACTAAACAGTCAGGAAAGGCCTCAAATCCCAAATCAGAGCACCCCCTCCAGCATGCTAAGGGCAGAGGCGCAACAGAGCTTAGGCCACCCAGCTGGCTTTCCTTCCTTCCTTCCTTCCTCTTTCTTTCCCCAAATGCCCCTACGATAGGACCTGTGACAGATGGCAGGATTCTGTCCTGAGGGTGTAAGAGGCAGTCTCTATTCCCACATCACTCACAGGCCAGCGGAATCGTGGCTCAAAGACAAAGTAACACCCCACCTCAGAGCGGTTTCCCCAACTCAAAACGCAGCCAGGATTCGTCAGTGCCCGTGGGGTGAGATCCAGGGTCCCCAGCCCTGCTCTCTGGCACTCCCAACCTGCCCTATCCCCGATCTTCCTTCTGGGATCCCAACCAGCTTCACTCCAGCCTCAGGACCTGCACCTGTGCCCTCCACCTGAAATGTTCTTGTGCTCCATCACTGAGTGGCCGGCTCTCTGTCTGTCACCTGCCCCTCCTTGACTTCACGCCAGGTGTGCTCCAGTCAAGGCAAACAGACAGCCTCGTAGACAGAGGCGTCCAAGCAACTTCAGGACACGTATGGTGAGGGCAGTGCTCTGAGGAGGAGGTTTCGGCGAGCCCCGGCTGTGTTCACCCCTTGGGTGGCACTGCTGGTGCTCAAGGTCACCCAGAGTTGCAGAGCAGGAGCGATATGGGGAAAGTCAGAATTCTCACCGTTCTTAACAAAATTCAATGGCTTTTCCTCAAAACAACAACGGAAAACCAGAACACAGAAAAACTTATGTTCCTGGAAGACTTTGATTAATTTCTAGAGTTGTGGAAAAGCTTCTTCTGACCAGTTCGGCCATCTTTTCTTAGTGGGAGAGTGACATTCAGAGGTCATTACTCTATTGTTTCTCTTCTTTCTGTCTCTGTCTCTGTCTCTGTCTCTGTCTCTCTCTCTCTTTCACATTTAAACTCCCCTCTTGGCTGCATCAACCTGTAGGCAGCTTCAGTACTTCCCTTTGAAAACTCCTCCCACTTCTCTCGAGTGCTCCCCCAGCTACAGACTCTGGAGGCATCTGAGGGTGCCAGGCCAGCTTCTCATGCGCATCCACTGCTGCGTCCACTCCACGCTGCTCCTACCCCTCGGCTGGCCCGGGAACCTGCCCAGGGTCTCCTGAGGCCTCCACCCACCCACACCCAACCGCCATCCTCCATACCCTTGCTGGACCTCCCAGCGCTGACTTCCTTCCAGAAACACTCCTCCCCTGGCTACAGTCTCCAGTGTCCTTCCCGCTGCTCCTCAGCCTGCTGGTAAGGCATAGTCTCTTCTACCCAGCTGGCAGCCATGGCATTCATCAGAGACACAAGAGGGGAGAGAGAGGAGAGACAGAGGGAGACAAAAGAGAGAGAGAGACAGAAGACAGAGACATGGAGAGACATGGGGGAGACAGAGACAGAGAGAAGAGTGGAGTGAGAGACAGAGAGATGGTGGGCCTCACTCCCTCATGGGTGACATCCTCACTGTTGCTCTGGAACCTCACCCAGGCCCTGGCCTCAGCCGCACAGGAATGTGTGATTCTCACATGATTTTCTCCAGTCCAGCCCCCTCCTCTGATCTGCAGCTCGCATCTCCCACTGTGCCCTTGTCCCATCCTCTAAACACAGGACCAGGGTGTCCCAGGTAAGTACTGACCTCCTGAAAGCATTGACACATGACCTGGGCTGACAGACCGTCCACTCAGGCCCTGAGACCCTCTGGGACTGCTAGTCCCTACAACTTTTTCCAAATCCCCTGTAATTCCCCTTGGAGTGTGTCTGTGAGCAGTTGCAACATCCATCTCATTTGAAAGACAGGACCCCAGCAATAATCCCCGGAACACTGCTCACCTACACTGTCCTTGCCAGGCCCTTTCAAGATGCTACTTGCTGACCATCCTGTCAGGGCACCTGCTCAGAACTGCTGACCATCCCAGTGGGTCACCTGCTCACACCTGCTGACCATCCTGACAGAGTCCTGCTCACACCAGCCCCCTGGAGCTGGCTGGGCACAATTTGTCTGAATCTGCTATCAGTGAAGTCAGCCTGTAGGTGAAATGAGCAAATACTACAACCACTGTTGTTACACCTGAGAAGAGGTAGTTGGCACTTCCCTGTTGCCATCATTCCCCAAGCACCTTCAAATGTAAAGATGCTTCCTCACGCTGACATAGCCATGCTGAGCACCTGCCTGGTTTCAACTCCGGAAGTCAGTCAGGAGAACCTCCCCTCTCTGGTCCAGAAGTCATTCAGGGAAACCTCTCCTGTCTCTCATTCAGAAGTCAGTCATGAGAACCTCCCATCTCTGGTCCAGAAGTCATTCAGAAGAAACACCCCTCTCTCTCGTCAAGAAGTAAGACAGGAGAACCTCCCCTGTGTAGTCCAGAAATCTATCAACAGAACCTCCCCTCTCTCTCACCTGAAAATCAATCATGAGAACCTCCCCTCTCTATCCTGCAAGAGAACCTCCCCTCTCTCATCCAGAAATCGGTCAGCAGAACCTCTCCTCTCTGATCCAGAAGTCAGTCAGGAGAACCTCCCCTCTCTCTCATCCAGAAGTCATTCAGAGAACCTCCCCTCTCTCTTGTTCAAGAAACTCCTCTCTCTGGTCCAGAAGTCAGTAAGGAAAATCTCCCCTCGCTCTCATCCAAAATCAGTCAGGAGAAACTCCCCTCTCTCATCCAGAAGTCATTCAGGACCACCTCCCCTCTGTCACATCCAGAAGTCGGTCAGGAGAAGCTTCCCTCTCTCGTCCAGAAGTCAGTCAGGAGAATCTCACCTCTCTCTCTCCGGAAGTCATTCAGGACTACTTACACTCTCTCTTTCTCAAGAACCTCCGCTCTCTGGTACAGAATACAGTGTGGAGAACCTCCCTTCTCTCTCGTTCAAAGTTAAGACAAGGAAACCTCCCCTGACTGCTCCGGAAGTCAGTCAGGAGTACCTCCCCTCTCTCTTGCCTGAAGTCAGTCAGGAGAATCGCCCCTTTCTTTCCATCAAGAGAACCTCCACTCTCTGGTCCAGAATTCTGTCAGGAGAACCTCACCTCTCTCTCATCCGGAAGTCATTCAGAAGAATGTCTCCTCTCTCTCTTCAACAACCTCCCCTCTCTGGTCCAGAAGTCACTCAACCGAACCTCCCCTCTCTCCCGTCCAGAAGTCAGTCAGGAGAACCTCCACTCTCTGGTCCAGAATTCAGACAGGAGAACCTCCCCTCTCTCTCATCCAGAAGTTGGTCAGCAGAACAGCCATTCTCTGCTCCAGAACACAGTCAGGAGAACCTCCCATCTATCATCCAGAAGTCAGTCAGGAGAACCTCCCCTATCTCATCCAGAAGTCACTCAGGAGAACCTCCCCTATCTCATCCAGAAGTCAGTCAGGAGAGCCTCCCCTATCTCATCCAGAAGTCAGTCAGGAGAACCTCCCCTATCTTTCATTCAAGAACCTCCACTCTATGGTTCAGAAGTCAGTCAGGTAAACTTCCCATCTCTCTCGTCCAAAAGTCAGTCAGAAGAACCTCCCCTCTGTTGTCCAGAAATCAGTCGAGAGAACCTCCACTCTCTCATCCGGACGTTGGTCAGCAGAACGTCCACTCTGGTCCAGAAGTCAGTCAGGAGAACCTCCCCCCTCTCTCTCATCCAGAAGTCGGTCAGCAGAACCTCCATCTCTGGTCCAGAAGTCAGTCAGGAGAACCTCCAGGCTCTCGTCCAGAACTCAATCAGGACAACCTCCCCTCTCTCTCATCCAGAATTCGGTCAGCAGACCCTGCCCTCTCTCGTCCAGCAGTCAGGAAGGAGCACCTCCCCTCTCTCTCGTTCAGAAGTCATTCAGAGATCCTCCCCTCTCTCTTGTTCAAGAACCTCCTCTCTCTGGTTCAGAAGTCAGCCAGAGGAACCTCTCCTCTCTCGTTCAGAAGTCAGTCAGGAGAACTTCCCCTCTCTTATCCATAAGTCAGTCAGGAAAACCTCCCCTCCTTCTCATCGAGAAGTCAGTCAGGAGAACCTCCCCTCTCTCTCATCTGGAAGTTGGTCAGGAGTACCTCCCCTCTCTGGTCCAGAAGTCACTCAGGTGAACCTCCCCTCTGTCTCGTCCAGAAGTCAGTCAGGAGAACCTCCCCTCTTTCTTATCCAGAAGTCGGTCAGGAAAACCTCCCCTCTCTCTCATTCAAGAACTTCCCCTCTCTGGTCCAGATGTCAGTCAGGAAGAACCTCTCCTCTCTCTAACCCAGAAGTCACTCAGCAGAACCTCCCTTCTCTGTCATTCATGAGAACTTCCACTCTCTTGTCCAGAAGTCAGTCAAGAGAACCTCCCATCTCTCTAACTCAAGAACCTCCACTCTCTGGTCCAGAAGTCAGTCAAGGGAACCTCCAATATCTCTCATTCAACAAACTCCCCTCTCTGGTCTAGCCGTCAGGAAAACCTCCCCACTCTCTCGTGTAAAAGTCAGTTAGGACAACCTACCCTCTCTCGTCCAGAAGTCAGTCAAGAGAACCTCCCTTCTGTCTCATTCAGAAGTCGGTCAGTAGAACCTCCACTCTTTGGTCCAGAAGTCAGTCAGGAGAACCTCCCTTCTCTCGTCAAGAAGTCAGTCAGGAGAACCTCCCCTCTCTCATCCAGAAATCAGTCAACAGATCCTCCCCTCTCTCTTATCCGGGAGTCACTCAGGAGAAACTCCCCTCTCACTTATTCAAGAACCTCCCCTCTCTGGTCCGGAAGTCAGGAAATCTTCCCCTCTCTCTTGTCGAGAAATAAGACAGGAGAACTTCCCCTGGTCTGGGCCAGAAATCAGTCAGGAGAACCTTCACCTCACTCTTGTCCACAGGTCAGTGAGGAGACTCTCCACTCTCTGGTCCAGAAGTCAGTCAGGAGAACCCCCCACCCCCTTCTCTCTCACCTGCAAGTTGGTCAGGAGAACCTCCACTCTCTCGCCTGGAAGTCAGACAGGAGATCTCCCCTCTCTTCTTTCAAGAGAACCTCCACTCTCTGGTCCAGAATTCCGTCAGGAGAACCTCCTTTCTCTTGTCCAGAGTCAGTCAGGAGAACCTCCCCTCTCTCTCATTCAAGCAACTCCACTCTCTGGTCCAGAAGTCAGGCAGGAGAACATTCCCTCTCTCATCCAAAACTCAGTCAGCCGAACCTACCCTCTCTCTCATACATGAGAACCCTCCTCTCTTGTCCAGAAGTCAGTCAGGAGAACCACCCCTCTCTCTCATCCGGAAGTCGGTCTGGAGAACCACCACTCTCTCATCCAGAAGACAGTGAGGAGAACTTCCCATGTCTCCCATCTGGAAGTCAGTCAGAAGGACCTCCTCTCTCTCTCATGAGCCCCCACAATGAAGCCAGAGTGTCTTAACCAAGAACAAATCAGACCATAGCCTGTTCCTGATCTGAATTCCCACTAACTTGCAAAAACTTCTCCATATTGGCCACTGGATTCCCACATGGGTCATTTCATTCTCACAGTTCCAAGGGGACAGGTGTTTGGAAAAGGAGGAATGGCCAACATCGTTAATTGTGGTAAAGGCATCTAGTGCGGTGAGTACTAGAATGTGTGGAGTGCATTTACAGGATGGAAGCCCTCTGCATCCTGGAGCAGAACAAGTTCAGCCGCCGTCCCCTCTTAGGAAGGGAGGAAATGATCTGTTCACTGATTTCCTCTCAGCACCTATGTCACATATGGCATGCAGCTGGTGCCCAATAAGTGCATCAAATGAAAGACTGAATGTCAGGTGTGAAGGGCACCGTCCCAGGGAGGACGCCAGCTGCCCAGAAGGACCTTTACCTCCGTGCCCTCTGTGGGCAAGGATGACATCACGCAGAGCATCCCACGTCTATGTACATTGGGTGAGTCAACTCAGAGATTGTGTGTTGTGTCTGCAGCTCTCCGTGAACAGCCCGTTTGCCTCTTGGTTGGCCTCACATTCACAGGTCTTGCAGTGCCTTGATGTGGAGGACTGTGCTACCAGCTTCACCGTAAGCTCATGATACTTTGGAGGCTTCACTGTGAGTCTGCTCCTGGGGCAGGAGGCATGACACTGACCTCATGACACACAGTTTCTTCTGCGTCTTTTGATACAACAGTGAAACAGTACTCGTTTATTCTGGTTTTTAAAAATTCCCGGGATATAAATTAAGAAATGAGTCCTGGAATCAGGAGTAGGCTCCTGCGTGAGGTCTTGTGATTCTTCCACCCTCACCTACCATGGTTAAGGATGAGTACAGCCAATCCTGGTGCCGAATGGGAGAGTAGTGGAGGGTATCCCACCTCTGTGGGGAGTGGAAGCTGTGATTCTGAAATCATTGTTCCAGGGCTTACTGCAACAAAGGGTCAATCAGCAATCTCCAAAAGCGGCCACAGGTGAGCTGGGGAGCCCCTCGCTGCTGGCAGACTGGTCTCAGCTTCCTGCTGAGACAGGGGCCCTGCCCTCAGTGCCCTGCCCCCTGGGCTCCCTGGGGGCAGCGGGGTGTTCTTCAACACAGCGCACAAGGGACAGCCTCCTCACCAGACAGATGTCACAATCTTTTGAAGGGCAATACCAGAAACGACATTCCAAACTTTGCCACATTCGGTGGCTGAAAGCAAGCCACGGATCACGTCCACACTAGAAGGAAGGGAATTCCAGGGACATGAGTTCTGGGAGGTCATCTTACTCTGCCTGCCATGCCTCTACACCCCAGTCCCCAGCAAAGGGTGTGAGGAAGAAGAACCCACAGTCCTCACAGTAAAACACGCATTCTCCTGCACCTTGCATGCCAACGTCAGTTTTAGGAAGACACGGCAAGGCAAACGTTGTTAGCCAGTGCCTAATTCATCCAGGCGTTGTTAGCCAAGTGGAAAGCTACTTATTTACCGAGTAAGAAAGAAACAATCCCGGCCCTTGTGAAGTCTTCAGCTCAGTGCCAAGCAGCATGCTTCAGTGTAGCGATGAGAACACTAAATAACAGAAACACAAAACAGCAGCAACAGCCATTTTTTAAAGGAATTTTGTCAATTTGAAGTCCAATATAGACGCTAATAATTGTTGTATTTACTCTGAACAACTCATCATAATGCCAAAGGTCTGGCTCATTTTTCCTGTGTGTTCGATAAAGCATGTGTTTATAAATACATGTTGAGGTTCCCAGAGAGCTGTGTGCTCCATTCTTCATTCTGAGAGACAATTGATTAGCAGTACCTTGAAGTCATTTTTCAAGGAATAACCATCAATATTGACAGCTGCCAGTCTTTTCCCTTTATAATCAGCTAAACACAGTTCTTGCCCATGGGGAAAATATTTACATTTCCAACCTGGGGTTACTTTCTAACTCCCAGGGTAGGAATCAGGCATTATGTTGTGGTTCCTTAGAGATTCAGCTGTCCAAACAGCAGCTGACACAGAGAGCTGTGTGCACATTTGGAAGGGGGCTGATTAGCATGTGCACCTGCAGAGCACATACACTCCTTGCAAACTTGTTCTCCAGCACCGGCATTCTGCACAGGACTGGACACCAGTGGGGCAGGGCAGAAGACACCCACAACTCGGGGTCAGAAGGACCTGAGCTTGAATTCCTGCCTCCCCCCACCGCTAAATTAATCATGTCCCCAAGCAATTGCTTCATCTCTGAGTCTCAGGCTCCCCCGGGCAAACCGTCAAGGGCCCCCCACCATTTTGTTGGGTGCTACAAAGGGAAGGTGTGTGAAGTCCCGTGGCATTAGATGCCATTAGTTATGCTAATAGAATTTGGCAGTTGGAACCCTGCGGGTCTGGGCACTGTTTTTGAAAACTTTGTTGGGGCGCCTGGGTGGCGCAGTCGGTTAAGCGTCCGACTTCAGCCAGGTCACGATCTCGCGGTCCGTGAGTTCGAGCCCCGCGTCAGGCTCTGGGCTGATGGCTTGGAGCCTGGAGCCTGTTTCCGATTCTGTGTCTCCCTCTCTCTCTGCCCCTCCCCCGTTCATACTCTGTCTCTCTCTGTCCCAAAAATAAATAAAAAACGTTGAAAAAAAATTAAATGAAAGCTTTGTTTTATGAAAAATTCCCACCTTAGACAGAAATAGAGAGAACAGAAAAATGAGCCCCATGCATCCATCAACGGGGATCGACAATTACTAACTCATGCCAATTTGATTCCTTCCACATCCACAAACACTCCTCCTTCAAATTATTTTGAAAAAGCACTCAAACTATCATTTAATCTATACATATGTGAAAATGTATCTCCAAAAGATAGAGGCTCCTTTACATGCAATCTCAAGACTATACCGCACTGAAAGTAATAATCTCTTAACATCGCAAAACATCCAGCTGGGAGTTGATTTCGTGATCATCTTATGTATTCTATTTTTTTAATGCTTATTTATTTACTTTTGAAATAGAGAAAAAGAGAGAGAGAGAGAGGGAGGGAGGGAGAGAAAGTCAGGGAGGGACGGAGAGAAAGGGAGACAGAGAATCCCAAGCAGGATCCCATCTGTCAGCACAGGGCCTGACATGGGGCTCCATCCCATGAACTGTGAGATCATGCCTGAGCTGAAACCAAGAGACGGACACTTGGCCGACTGAACCCCCCAGGTGCCCCACTCGCCCTTTCAATTTTAAACTCAGGCCAGGACTTTCCAACCCTTGAAGTGTTGCCATGTGGGGCCAGGTAATACTTTGCTGCGGGGCGTCCCATGCATGGGAGGGTGCTCAGCGGCCTCCCTGGGCTCTGCCCACATGAGGCCAGGAGGACCCCTTCCCCTCAGTGGTGACCAGCAAAAATGTCTCCAGATGTTACCAAATGTCTCATGGTTGAAGAGGAGGCCTCACCTCCTGTGGAGAATCGCAGATTTGGAAGATGAGAGGCACTGCATCAGAAACAGTAAGAGATTGACAGTCTTTTGTAGCGGGGTGGTGAAGCCCCCAGCCCCTCAGTTTCATAGTCATTTGATAGGGACTGAGCTTGAACTGCACACACCCTGGAAACCATAGAGCACAGGGGTGGTTTGCAAGGTAACTGGCAACTCCGGGGCACGTTCCCTTTACTAGATTCAGTTCTTTAAAAGTACTGGATACAAGGTTTTGCAACAGAAAAATGGGCTTGTATGTTGTGTTTCACTGGTGGAAAGAGAATTGTTTTCTCTTAGCCCCTCCACCCCTACCCCACCGGCCCAACTAGTCTGGTGACAGCCGAGACAAACGAGTGAAGAAGGGGCCCACACGACCTCACCTGTGGGAAGAACATCCTCATGGCAGCCCTGGGGAGACGACAACCAAGTGAGGAGCTCACTGCCGTGTGCTCTCCCCATCCCTACCCCTGCCCCCATCCCCAGCCACCAGCAGAAAGGTGGCAGCTCACTTTGTGAGGACGGGAGCCACGCTGGCCGAAGGTGACACACTCTGTGTTCAGAACACTTGTGTGATGGTCACACCTGCCTCTTTGGAGCTCCACAAATATGCCACCAGCCATCATCAAGACCATCCCCCATCCGGCCTGCGTGTCATGAAACTGGACGACCTTCATTCAGGATCAAGATCTGGAGACTGGTGGAGATGATGGCAGGACCCCTTAGTCTTCCGGGGCCCAGATTTGACTGGTATGTGAGAGTCAGCCCAAGGCAGTCTTCTCTGTCCCCTAAGTAGGCGTTCATCCTCTATGGGAGGCTCGTGAGAACATCCGGTGTATGTGTGTGCACACACACTCACACACACCTCTCGGGGATACTACAACGCTGTCAGCTCTGAGCACACGATGCATGAACTCTAGACAAATGTGTTTAACAAACTGCAGGATTTTGAGGGGGGGGGGGAAGGATACTGATGCTATCTCTGCCCCAAACTGGTTTAAGATCACCAGTAAACATAAGAAAGTGTGGTCTCAAACACCAACCACCCCTGAAATACTGAGAGATTTGCCAAACTCATAGTGAACAAGAAACAC
This sequence comes from Panthera pardus, assembly GCF_024362965.1. NCBI lineage: Eukaryota > Metazoa > Chordata > Mammalia > Carnivora > Felidae > Panthera > Panthera pardus. The sequence goes on along the minus strand of NW_026526676.1, from coordinate 619,434 downwards.
AAGAGCAGAGACTATCACAGAGACATTCCTGATGTACAGAGAACCCGGAACGACACTCTGTGCCTCTCATCCTTCATCATGGCCCTGAATCTCCACAACCATTTCAAGAACTAAGCATCAGCACTGCCCCTTCTCACAGATGAGAAAACAAAGGCTTGAAATCTTCCACCCATGTTTCCTTGGTCTGACAGCTAAGAAGGAACGTGATGGGCGCTGAGTTCTCCAATTCCACTTTCCCAATCTTATTTAATAGTGAGGATTGCTTCTGGAACATGCACAAGAAAGTAGCCAGCAGGGCTTTCATGATAGACGGTGCTTGTAAGATAAACATCGATTCGGTTGAAATGGCGCCCTCCACACCCCCCCCCCCGCCCCGTAGATATATAGGGTTTGCTTTTAGTGTATCCTCTCCTTTACCTGGGGGGAGACACACACACACACACACACACACACACACACACACACACACACACACACACACACACATTGGCATATCATTTGAAAAGCTTACAAATGACTCTTACAAGTATAATAACACCACTGATCGGTAGACTTGGAGATGAGGTACGCGCTGGGATAAAAGTATTTTTCTCCCAAAGGGACAACACACTTAGCGATAAAGTGCCCATCAGCAGATCCTGCCCAACAGTGGAAACACAGGCTATGGTCACATAACTAGGGAGGGTGTGCACAGCACTCTCAGCTGGAACACAGAATTATTTTATTTATGAAAAAGCACTTGCTCAATTTTGCTGACAGAGGGGCTTACTTGGGAAGGAGAGTGCTTTCTGCTCAGATTTCTTTATTGCTATGCCACGGAACTCCAAGCACTGCCCAAAAAACTGTCATCGTCAAGTATGCATTTCGGGGATGAGGAGTGAGCCAGTCTTCAGGAGTGGATCCGGATGGCTACACGGCCCTGGTTTCTGCTTCTATTAGGCCACAGGGCACCTTGTCTAAGAGCGGAGCGTAGACCTGGAGTGCGGGCTGTCTGTACCCACACTTCCCACCCGTGCACACTGGGGGGCAGGCTCTCTCCCTCTACTGGGTCCCCCCTGGAAGCTTACCTTCCATTCTGTGGCTGTGATGACTGGGTATTTCTATATTTGAGGAAAGTATGCATGGTTACAGGGAGGTCAGGACTGGGGCACTTGAGGTCTCTTTCCTCCCCTTTTTGGGGTTGTGTGTATGGGAAGATAGAAATGGGACCCACTGCATCTAAGCCCCGTGTGCAGAATTGAGCCAGGGGGAGTAAAGTGTCTACATGTACATGGCCCAGGGGGCCTGACTCTCTTGTCTGAGAAGGTTCTGGAAGCAATAGAGACCAGAGCCCAATGGTCTATGTCACAATGCCTTGTGGTCGGTCTGCCCCCTGTGGAACACAGAGTGGCAGGGTCGGTCACCCGGAGGAAGGAGTTGGCAAGCACCTGGCAGGTTGACCTGTCCCAGGCACTGCCTGAGCTTTAGGCGAAGCAACAGTTCCCATGGACACTGGAGAGGTGCACAGAGATGCCCCGGCCATCGAGACAGCGTGACATGGGAGGAGAGGGGGTGATTACACGGGTGTGCCCCAAAGCCCAGGTGCCATCGGCACACCAGGTACAACATCTGCGAACCTGGGGGAGCAAGCCGAGAGCTCAGGCCTGTCACCAGAGGGGATGGGGCCTCCCTTCTGCCCTCTTCCTTTGCCCCTTCAGTTCTGGGCACCTTGTCTACCATTGCATATGCCCAGCCCACCCCCTTCCCTGCTGACTCCTTCTTCTGGCTGCTGCCACCATCCAATCTTACGTTGTACTTCATTCTTTCATCTGTCGTGTGGTTCTGCCCACTGGGGTCTGGGAGGGAGAGCTCATTGAATGGTTCCCAGTGCCGAGCACCTTGTGAGTCCAGGACACATGTTTCTTGCATGGCTGACAGGTGGCCACGTGCCGCATGGACGTCTTGTGCAGGCTAGATCACACGGCCAGCTTACGGTGTCTGGAGGGGAGGCGTGCATGGGTCCAGTCGGGCCGCAGGGACCTCGCCATCCACTCGGTCTTTCTGGCTTCTCCTGGAGCAGCTTTTCTTCCGGTAAATGGTAGCCAGAGCAAATGTGCTCAAGCCTAGTTGTGAAATCTGCAGTGGTGTGTAACAGGGACACTTGTACTTTCTGTAAAGCTGAGCTCACAGTTCTCCCCATTCCCCCCTTTTGGGGGAGCCATGGGAAGGATTGTAAAGATATTTTTTTAACGTCAATTTTAGAAAAGAGAGACTCCACATATTCCCCTCTGTTCTGCCTTAAATCAAGGAAATACAGCTAGGGCCTTCTTGGGGGACTTCCCGACTCCTTCCCTTCCATATACTTACTGCTCTGTTCAGTTGTTCATCTGGCCCACAGACACGGGTCTGGCACCCACCAAGCTCCAGGTGTGATGTGTGATAAAGAACCCTTCCTATTAGATCAGATGCTTTGAAGGTCAAAGAAACCAACCAGGGATAGCATTGGCTGAGGCCCACAAGGAGTTTCTGGCAGTATTCCAGGGAGCCTCCCTGAGTTACAGAGAGAGGAAGCCGGGGCATGAAGAGTGGTGGACGCGTGAACAGAAAGAAGTCAGACAGTAAGCTGGTGCTGTGTCTTTGAGAAATTTGAAGGTGAGGAGAAGCCGAAGGTTGTGAGGACAAAGCAGGGCTAGAAGCTCGGGGCTTGAAATCACCGTATTCCAAGTGGATGAGGAACAGCCAGTGGAGAAAAAGATAGCCTGCTACACATCATCTTTTTAAAAAAATTTTAATTTCACTTTTTATTTTTAGAGAGCTCAAGTGGGGAAGAGGGCAGACAGAAGGCGAGAATCTTAAGCAGGCTCATGGAGCCCGATAACGGGGCTGGATCACACGACCCTGGGATCATGACCGAAGCCGAAGCCAAGAGGCCGACGCTCAATCAACTGAGACCTCCAGGCGCATCGACGATGACACATCTTTCATCTCCTTGTGTCGTCCTGGCAGATGTGGTGAGTAGGTGAGAGTTCCTGGGAGGACCTTGGGGGGCCCGTCTTTGGCTAGACTCCCAGGTTCCTTAAGTCGGGGGGGGGTGGCTGAGCAACCATCCAGTGCTCCTGCGCGATTGCTTACAAGATGGGGAGCGTGGTGGCATCAGCGGCGAGCGGGGATGACTTTCTTCTGGAACCTTCCTCGGTGTCACCGAGCAGCTTGTAGCCTGTGACATGCCATGTGTGTCATTCGACAGGTTTGCGCGAATGCCCAAAATATGCTGAAGAAGGCTCTCCCGAATGAAAGGTTAAGAGATGAGTGGTCCGCGTTGCTGGCGGGGCGGTGGGAAGGGCGGCTTCCACCGACACCCTCGTCTTGTGGAGCCAATAGCTGCAGGTTCTTGCAGGGACTGGGGCGCACCTTCCCCCAGCCACGCGGAGCCCTTGGTGATCTTTCCGCCTGGGTCTCCATCGGCTCTGGGTGCGGCTACTCCACTAAATCATTGCCGGTGTGATGAGGGTACAGTGATGACTCCTGTGGCTTTAATGAGCATTTCCTGAAGACGAGTGAGTTTGAGAATTGTTTTCACGTTTGTCGATTGGTTGGCGATGCTCTTGAGGTTTACTGACTGTGCACATCCTTTTGTTAATTGACGAATGGCTGGGTTGTTTCTTCTTGCCCTTTCTGTCAGAGGTCTGTTCGTGTTGGAGCTCTTCACCCATTGCTTCTTATCTGCTGCAAATGTGGATGGCTCCAGACTGTCGCTGGTTTGACCTAACCGTTTTTCGTATTTTCCGTGGCGTGAAGGCAACATGCACTCAGTGGAAAGCGTCTTTGGGATTGCGGGTTTGGACCTCTTCCTGGGTTAGTGATGTGTGGTCCGATCATCTCCTATGATGTGGGGCAGCGCGGGCTCCCGTTAGCCACATGACCACAAGTGTCACCAACCCATACGCTGGTGGCCACTCTGCACCCAGGCGTCCCTCTGGCTGCCACTTCAGGACAGTATTTGGTACATTCCACGAGGCAGTCAGCACTCCTTGATCCAATAGGATTTAGGATGAACGGTCCTGCCCAGCCGTGGGCTCACACGACTGTTCTTGCATATGGAAGGCTGGCTGGACTGAGTTCTGAGGTGTGGGAGGTCAGGCGTATGCGTGCATTTTAGACTTAATGATGTTTTCAACTAAGGATGGGTTGATAGGGATACAACCCCATCGTGAGTCCAGAGATCTGTACTTATTTTTTTTACAAACACTTCATTTAGGGGCACCTGGGGGCTCAGGCCATGTGTGATCTCACAGCTGGTGGGTTTGAGCCCTGCTTGTGCTCTGCGCTGACAGCTCAGAGCCTGGAGCCTGCTTCACATTCTGTGTCTCCACCTCCCCTGCTCACACTCTGTCTCTCTCTCTCAAAAATAAATAAATAAGTATTAAAAAATTAAAACAAAATAAAACCCACAAGGCTTTCATTTACCTGTTGATGTGTTTGCAAAGCCATTTGCTATGTAAAATTTCTCATTTTTTATGCTGCCAAGTGTGACTGCTGTCTGTGCAGCATCTGAGGTCCCGTCCTGCCCAGGGATGTGTCCCTGTGCCTAGATCCTGGTGGAGTTTCTTCTGTTTCTCCTGGGAAAGCGCCTGTCCGACAGCACCCCTTAAAAGAGGCTTGTCTTTTCTGAAACATCAATTAGATCTGAAATAGGAGAAATACGGAAGGTGTAAAATTGTTGCCTGGATATTATTTTATAGCCCTGTGTCAAGATGCTAATGAGAATTGCTGGGAAACCCGTGTTGTGAGAGAACTTTGACTTGATTTTCATGGTGGATATTTGCTTCTTACCCTTTCCGCACTGAGCCCTCTTCTCTGGACAGTCTGGACAGTGGCACCCCCAATTTCTTTGGGGAATGAATGCGTCTCGGCCATCGAGGGCATTCTGGATTAAACCCATTGGTGTCCACTCTTGCCCCATGAGCTGCCTGTGCAGCCAAGCCTGGTGGAGGCCCTCCTGAGCTGAGTGGAGGGCGGGAGGGCGGAGAGTGGGCCAAGGGGCTGGGCCGTGTCTCTAAGCCCCTGTGCCTCCCCTTTTTGCCCTCTGGGGGCATGATTCTCAGAAATGGCTGGGCAGTCCCTGGCTGGAGCATCCTGCATTCAACTGTTCCTCATTCTGGGTATTTCCATGGCTCTTCCTGTCACCAGCACATCGTGATGCCCAGACACGCACCAGGCAGGTTCGCACACTGGGCCAGGCTCCGGTACAAACACTTGGCAGGCCTTGGCAGTGCAGCGGAACTCCTTTGGCTTGAACTTTGGAGACACAGGTGACTCCAGGCTTACAGCAGACCTGGACCAGGTAGTCTGCTTCCCGATATTCAGTCCAAATCCTGGAAGTTCCCTTTGGAGCAGGGGTGGACACTGGCTGAAGAGCCCTTTCTCAGGGCTGTCCCCTGGGCAGTTGGGCAAGAACGGGTGGAATAAAGTCGTCAGCCGTGGAGGGACAGACGTGCTCTGGGGTGGCTGTGGTTTGAGTGTCCCAGCCCCTGGCACCGGTGGAAATGTTCCCCAAATGTGATGAGGAAGCCCGTGCCCGAGGAGCTGGGGGGAGCTGGTAGTATCTGCATTTTGATGTTGGGTTTTCACACTGAAAGCTGTTTACAAGACATGTTCAGTCCAAATTTTTCATCTCCTCTTGGTTTACGGAGATAATGCCAAACTGTGTGACTTAGTTTTTCCAAATTCAGTGTAATGGTCCTAGTCCAGGGGATGGGAAGAGGATTTGAGTTAGTCTTGAGAGGGAGAGGGCAGGGAAGCCTTCCTGGAGGCGGTGATGACTGCTCAGAGGGAGAGAAAGAACCATTGTTTTGGGCAGAGGGAAAGACATGAGTAAAGATCCTGGGGCAGGCGGGAGTTTAGAATTCAACTGACCAGAAGCCAGTCTTAATGGCTGGAAGTCACAGAGGAAGCGGAAATACCAATTACAAGAAGCTGAAGTGGGGGGCTGGGCCATAGCATTCTGAGCCTTGTGTTTGGTACAGGACTTCAGACTCATCTGTCCAGCTGCTCACCTGCCCACCTGTCCAAGGTGTACCGAGGAGGCGGTTGTGGATATTGATCTTGTGACTGGTGCTCCCCGGGTCTCCCCTCCATACCCCAGCTTTGTCCACCGACCGGGCCTTCATGTGTCTGAATTCCCACCGCTGGCTTGCTGCCCTCCTCCCCACATCTGCCCCAGGTGCTCGCCCACAGATGCTGAATCACTCTGGGCCCCGGGATTTCCAACCTCAGACTTCGTACCAGCGGCCTCTCCACCTCCCTGCCTCCCCTCCCTTGTTGTTGTTCACTCACACTGGTCTTTGAGCCACTTTCAGTCCAGATCTTTCACGGCTTCCCTGAGTGAGGCTTGGACAGGAGCCCCTCACCAGGGGGACTGTGAGCAACCTTCCCTAAAGCGTGATCCCGTCAGACTGAGCTTCTAGAGCACAGGGCCTGGCCAGGCCCCTTCCCTGCTGTCAACTTGGTGCCCAGCGTGGTGCTTAGCACACGGGCATGCAGCGTGCACGTGACCTAGTGAGAGCCATGCACACCTGCCTCCTGCATCCCAAACCACCCCAAGGGCCCCACGCCACAAGCTGCTGCAGAAGGAGCCCGCTGTTCATGCAGATGCAGACAGACAGACAGATGCAGCGGCTTGCAGACCAGGAGAGGATGAGACACCGGTTCCGGAAGCTTTCTGGCTGCCACCATTTAACGCCCAGAGCTATTTTCAAATGCTAGACACAGACATTTTGACCCGCATTAGGATACACAGAATTCCGAATTATCTTCTGAGCAGCAAATGAGAGAACTGTCTGTCACCCAAAAGGGGAAGAAGGGAATGACGAATTTCTAAGGTACAAAACCTGGAAAGGGGAAAGTAATCCACAGGCAGTTCTGGAACTTTCTTCCACACCAGGGGGTTCTCTCTCCTGTCCTCCGTTTCCAGCCCCAGCTCCAGTGACTTGGGGAAAGTGGGAACAGATGAGGTGGAGCAAGCCGGAGAGGGGAGTTCATGCTGATGGGCAGCAGCTCAGGAAAAACAGAGCCCTGGCTGAGGACCGCTGAGGAGGCCATGGCCAACACAGCACACAGCCAGCCAGGCTCGGATACACAATCCGCAGGGCCCTTGCAAACGTGAGTTTTGCGGACAGCGTGAAAAGCATCGCACGTGCCTTCCCCTTTTACTCCCCAGGACTCCTGTGAAAGCTGGACCCTCGCCAAATGGTATCTCCGTGTCCCGCCCATAGGCCCTTGGTCACAATGACCCTCCCACTGTGGTGTCCAGCCTTAGATCATCCCCCACACCATGCTGCGGCCACACTGGCTGCCCTCCAGGTCCCTTGCAGACCAGGTGTATCCCCGCAACACACACACCACGGGGCCTTTGGTCATGCTGCGCCTGCTTATAGAAGGTCCCATTCTATTCGCCCAGCTGCACCTTCTCTCTGGTCTCAGCTTGGTTTTATCACCCTGAGAGGCCCTCCTGCCCCCCACCCCACCACTAATTTGGCCTTCCCTTTGATTCTGTTGCTCTGCCCTGTGTGGCATTCCATGTGGCGTCCTATGTGCTGTTCCGTGTGGCACTGATCACGAGTGTGGCCTCTTCACACACCTGCTCTGGCTGGTCACTCTGGTTGGTTGTCCTCACCAGAACTAACCACCACGCTGAAAGAGGCCCGCAGGCCCCCCATTGCCAAGCACAGTGCTAGGCCCAGGGTTGGGAACCCAGTAAAAGAGGCACGGACTGGAAGAAGGCCCATCTGGCAGGCGTGGGGCTGGCACTGGGGGTCTCGCCTGTTCCTGTGCCTCCTCTGTAACAAACACGCTGATCCTCACGTACGATCTTCCGCTTTTCTATCCGCTAAGTCTATCCCAACCCACAGACCAGGCAGTGGCTTTGCTTAAGGGAATATCCACCCTTTGTTCCTGGTCAGTTCTGATGTAGTGGCCACCCCGACACAAGGCAGGACACCACACAGAGAGGTGGAGGGCACTCTGGCTGCACGTGGACACTTGCGGGTGGCAGCCAACCCCAGTGCCGTGACACAGTGTCTCGTAGGGCCACGCCTGCCCACGCCTGCCCATGTTGCTTTGTCTGTCCATTGGGCTTCCCACTTGGATGATCGCAGTTTCTCGCTCCAAATGTTGGATTTCTCATGGACGTCTGCCCAGATAAGACTGGCGGTCGGCGTGGTCATTCGACATCTGTGTTGATGCCTTAGTGTGTGCTCAGAGATACAGGGCAGCAGCGGTGGCCCAGAGGTGTGTTTATGTGCTCATGGAGACAGCTGTCAGGTGAGCTCAGGTCAGCAGATGCTCAAGGTTATATAGGCGCTGCGGCTTTACCTTTGACCCACGGCATCTCTGTGTCTTTGAGCCAGGTCCTGACTCGCTGCATTCCCTCAGCTGTTCTGGGCTCCTGCCACGTGCTGGGGCTGCTTGAAACCACGCAGAACCAAACAGCACATGGCTCCCACCTTCTGGGGTTTCTAGGCCTGTGGGGACCATTAAGACCATGGACCCTGGAGCCGTATCCGCTGATGTGCCTACAGCATCCCACGGAGGGCAGATGTGGCCGCTCACTGCAGCTGGGATGGGTGGTCCTCCCCATGTTTACTTTTGTGGCAGCCACTGTACTCACAACCACCTCGTAGGGAAGGACCCATCTGTCCTCCAAAGGGCTCCTCCCCAGCTTGTGTCTCAGTCGTGGGGAGAGTCTCTCCTGGCACCTGGAGTGGAATCTACAGGTGCCGTGTGTCAGGCTCCCTGGGCGGCCACATCGGTATGCCTGCTTCCACTGCAGGCTACTGGGAAACAGGGATCGTGCGCACATCACCTTCTCTTGGTCCCTCCAGACCGCCTCCCTTCCAGTAAGAACAGCCCTCTGACAGCAGCACAGGGCTGGAGTCACCATTTCCAAAGAGGAACCAGAATGCAGACTCCTGAGAGTGCACCTAGGGACTGGTTCTGCATTAAGTCTCTGGAGGAGGGAAATCGGGGTTTTAATTGGCTGGTGGTGTTTGGGGAAGGGTCGTGGGCTCCAGGTTGTGAAAGGATCCATTCAGCTTTGGCGTCTGGAGAAGGTGTCCAGATGGTGTCGTGTCTCTGCCTGGCTGACCTTAGGTCGACCCAGAAGGCTGACGCGTCACATGAAAGATCCTGAATTGAAAGGCTCTCCGCCCACGTTGGCAAGTCTTGTCACTCAGAGCCATGCTGGCACATGAATTCTGGGGTGCCTGGTCGAGAAGACTTTTGCATGTAATCAGAAAGGGCTGAGGGCGAGTTCGGAAACTTGCCGGAGGGAGAACATGGGGGTTTGTATCAGTCCCACTCAAGGTCACATGTGTATGTGATGGTGGCTGTGCACACGGAGGGCTAACACGTGGCAGTAGTAGCCCGTCTCTCCCCAGCACCCACCCCTCCCTGCCGTCCTTGCAACCCTGCTGGCCTTCTTCCTCTTCCCAGAACATGATAACTCCCTCCTGCCCTGTAACCTCAGGACACTTGCACGTGCAACTCCACTGCCTGGGCTCCTCTTCCCCAGTTTGCTTGTTGGTCCCTCCCCATTCTTGTCTCTGCTTAAACATCACGCCCTCACTGGGCTCCGTGATGGTCACACTGGCCAGTTCAATATGCTCCCCCCCACAATCCTATATTTACAATTTGCTGCCCCCCAACAGTCCTATATTTATCTGTCTCCACGTTGACTATCTGAGCCCTCCGTGGGAACACGCTCTCCGAGAGAGGAAGGCCTGCTGCTCTTTTTGGCTGCTGTGCCTCATGGCACCTGCAGTGGAACCAGTGCTCCCTACTGAGCAAATGCATGGACAAGTCAGTCCTTTGAGATACAGATTCCCTGGGCTCAAAATTAAAGTTAAAAAAGAACATGTGGGCATCTGGGTGGCTCGGTCAGTTAAGAGTCTGACTCTTAGTTTCGGCACAGGTCACGATCTCACCTTTTATGGGATCGAGCCCAAAGCAGGCTCTGCACTGAGAGCACGGAGCCTGCTTGGGATTCTCTCTCTTTCCCTCTCTCTTTGCCCCCCCACCCAATAAACATTAAAAAACAATAAAAACTGACCTTCAAAAAGCGTTAGGAAAGGGGTTGATTTAAATTCTAAAAAGCTGACGTGTTTAAAAAAATCAGAAATTCTAGAAAACTATTGAATTTGTAAGTTACTTGGTTGCCTGATTATGTAATAGATTTTCCTCCTACATTTTTCTCTTGCACACTTGTTGCCTCCTCATGTGACAAAGATTGTGTGGTATTGTTTAAACAGAGAGAATAGAACGCCAATTCCATGTGCCTTGTAGTGTGGTTTGGTGAAAGAGTTCTGTTTTGTTTTTTAGTTTATTTATTTGTTTTGAGAAAGGGAGTAAGTATGAGTGGGGGAGGGGCAGAGAGAGAGGAGACAGACAATTCCAAGCAGGGGGCCCGATCCCATGAACTGTGACATCATGACCTGAGCTGAAACCAAGAATCAGATGCTTAGCGGACTGAGCCACCCAGGCAGCCCAAAAGTGTTGTTATTAGTATTATTATGGAGAGTGGACTGCACACAACATGCAGATCGACTCACGGACACGCTCACTGTCACATCAGACAAGTTTTTGCCCTACGGACACAAGAATTCTGATGAATTCCATTTCAGCCCATCAAAAAAATAAATGGTGTGCCGATGCTCGTATCAATGCATTACGCATTACCCCTTGCAGGAGACAATGCTCATTTTGACTAGTTGCTGCTGACAGCTGATGAGAACTAGGTCCTGTCCTCACAGTGACTTTCCTGTGGTCAGGATTTCCTGCCCCCTGGCTCCTGGCTCCACACGTCCCAAGCCTTGTTTCTCTTCTGCGGTGTACTCGTGGTTCTGAGCGCCTGTGTCGTGAAGCGGCATCTGGCCCTGGACCCCACGAGCGAGGATGTGGGAGGCTCGGCCTTGCCGCTCCGGGCTGGCTGGCATCATGGAGCTCTTCGTGGAGGTGAATTTGTATGAAGCTGCCACTAAACCCTAATAAGCTTGTCCCAGGCGTGCCAAGTCCCGTTAACACCATCTGGTGTGAGGGAGACGTGACAGAGGGGAGTCAGAGCACGAGACCATGGTCTGAACCGACTGAAGTTGAAGTGTCTCCCCCTTGCAGGTTTTGCAGAGCGTGTGACCATAAACACATTACTGGGGCTCTCCCCGCGGTCCCGGAAGTGAGGGGCTCCTGGGCCAACCTGACTCTGTCCTGTTCATCTACGGTTCCGCCCCAGCCCCTCACCCAGGAAGCTCCTACATCCATGGGCTGCCCTGCCCCCAACAAACTGACCTGAATCGGACCCCCTTCCTCTTGTGACTCTTCAAGTCTAGACTCTGACAGCATCTCCACTCAAAACACTGCATGTAAGGAATTACTTCTCATCACATGTGGAGAAAATGTGGACCCGGCTGGACTTTCAACCAAAACAGGCCATCGCCTCATTTGCTGTTGCTGCTGACTCTGTGACATCCATGGTGGAGTGGCCACAGGGGCCATCCCAGAGCCTGTGTTTGGGGCCTCTGTGTCAATATGAATAGAACGTGACTCTCACAGCCCTGGTGAAGACAAGCATGTATGGTGAGAATTCTCTGCAGGAAACAAGCAGGGGCTCAGGATGCTTTCATGGACCAGAGAGAGGAGTCCTCTAAGGGGGTCATGGTGGCCGAGTGATTACGCAGCACTTGGCAGGCACTGGGGGAGAAAGAGCTCTGTGCCACACATGCAGAAATGACACAGGACACACTTGTGACTGCCACAGTACGTTTGTAATTACGGCAACCGCAATATTCTAGACAGAAGGCCAGTCAAGGGAAATGTGCTGCCAGGGGTCAGGAAGGAGACCTCCACCTGCTCGGTGATTTCAGGACATGCTGACGGAAATTGCCCAGAAATCTCAATTCACAAAAAATAATGTAATGGAGACCTTTGCATTCCCCTCTGAGAAGCCACATAGTCAAAGATCTAAGGGTGAGGGCTCTCGTAAGGGGCACGTCTGAGCTCAAATGCCCATCGTGACACTGACTGACCGTGTGACCTAGCACTGTGTTTTCCAGACTCCGCCATATCCACACACCCCTGAGTCCTGCCTCATGGGTATGCAGCTACCGCTTACTGGGCAGACAACCCTCACCGTCCTCACATCTTCCTTCTTTGTGCCTTGGTGTCCAAACTTTACCCTTCTCAGAAGGACACCAGGCTTTGGATTAGTCCCCACCTCAGATCACTATGACCTCATCGTCACCTGGTTACATCTGCAAAGACCCTGTTTCCAAATGAGGTCAATTCTGAGGCTCCAGGTGGACGAGATGTGCTGGACATACCCCACCCCACCCAGTAGATGCGCCTTCAAGGTTTTTGCACTGCTCGAGGGAACTGATTGTGCACGTCCCTTCCTGATTCTGCCATGATGGTGCATTTATATCCACCTGACTGGGCCTCAGGGGCCCGGATAACTGGCACATACTTCCAGGTGTGTCTGGGAGAGTGTTTCCAGAAGAGATTAGCATGTGGATCCTTAGACTGAATGTAGCAGGTGGCCACCTCAATTTGGATGGACATTGCACAGTTTTTGGAGGGTCTGGGTAAGCCTAAAAGGTGGAGGGTGGATTTTTCTCTGCCTGACTGAGCTGGGGAGTCTTTGGCTCTTCTCCCCTTGGACTGGAAGTTACACCTTTGGATCTCCTGGTTCTCGGACCTTCAGGTTCAGATTGGAACTACCCCATGGGCTTGCCTGGGTCTCCTGCTTGCATGTGGCAGGTTGTGGGGATTCTCAGCCTCCATAACCACATGAGCCAATTTCTCCTAAATCTCTTAAGTAGGATAAATAATAGGATAAGTGTATAGGTATAATGGGATAAATACATTTTATGTATAAATACCGGTGTGCTTGTCTGGAGAGCCCTAATAGATTAGTGTTCAGTGATATATGTGCATAGCTGGAAATTGGTTATGGTGTGAATTTTTATCCCCAGGGAATCTGTAGTTGCTACAAGTGGGGCTTTTTTAACGTCTGGAACGCCAGTTGTTAAACATTTACCAGCACACCACTGGGCAGCAGAGTATTCCTGGGATACTATTCGCTTCACATTTTCTTCTACAAAATACACAGTAAAAAAACAAAAAAAACAAAAAAAAAACAAAAACAAAAACAAAAATACATTGATTTTGCAGAGACAACTTCAGACCAGAGGTCAGCAAACTAGAGCCTGCAGAACAAAGCTGGCCCATTGTCTCTTCTTAGAAATAAACTTTTGTAGGAGCTCAGCCATGCACGTACTGTCCGTGGCTGTTTTCAGACCACAGGGACAGAGCTGAGCAGCTGGGACAGAAGCCAGATGGCCCGCAGAGGCTGAGTGTTGACTCCCAGGCGTTTGGTGGAAAATGTGCCGGCTCCTCCTTTAGACAGGTGCTTCTCAAATGTTAATGAGCAGGTGAATCACTGCACCTGGTCCTGGGCCACAGCCTTATAGCACAACTGCCTGGAAAATCAGCAGCACTTGCCCTGAAGGGAAGGAGCTCTGAAGAGAACAGGGCAAGGTGGACTAAATGGCAGAATGCTTCCCGGAGTTGGTGGCCTGCCAGGGACTCCGGGCCGGATGTCCCTTTTTGTGGTGAAGGACATCGGCGAGCATCTGAGACGTGTTGGCAGTGAAATGAGACTTTGTCCTGCGTGTAGGAAGAGGGGATAGGAGACCACCAAAAAGGTGAAACTCCCACCCCGTGTGGTTCAGTGGCCTTCTGTGTCGCGTTCCTGTCGCCCCTCACCTCTTGCTGCCACCGGGGAGATGTGGCCACACGTGGGGACCGCGGCACAGAGACATCATTACTTATTAAAGTGATAAAGCCATCGGGGCTGACAAATGCCTTTATTTTTGGTTCTGTTTTACATTTTTCTCCTCCCAGAGTGCCACCTTCTTTCCCGCACGCTTTGAGTTTCGCCGGGGACCTAGCGTGTCTGCACGGGGACAGCGGAAAAATGGCCAAAGAGATTCTTTATCGCCCTCTCCTCAAGCTCTGCCACGTTAAACTTGAAGTCCGCAGCTCTTGAATTATTATAAAGCCTCTGGCATATCTCTAAAACTAATGGCCCAAACCACTGTGTGACAAATTAAAATACTTTCCACTCTGTCATACTGCAAACAAGAAGCTACTCCCAAGTCTTTGGAAAGCATTTGTGAGATAAAATATGTACTTGTGGGTTCTGCAGATTTAAAAAAAAAAGTCTTGAATCTTCATAGATTTACGGGGGGTGAGGGGGAGGGATGTTGCATGTAAAATGTGCTTTTCCTTGACATTTAGAGTTCTTGCAAAGTGGTTTATTATAGATCTTTTGGACATCTTGATATTTAATTAAATTTCAGAAATATATTCTCTATACTAATAAGAAGGAATATGAAGAATGTATTTATTCACTGTCTATTTGTTATTATTTTTCTGTTTCTCACACAAAATTATCAGTTGCAAGTAAGTCATCAGAGGCACTTACAATTTTTCAGGGTCCAAAAACTAATTAACCCCAGTAACTGTGCTTAAAATGTTAATATAAGACAAGTCCTTACAGGAGTCTTTGGTAATATTCAGTCTGGATGATATATTTACAGGTTTTTTTTTGTTTTTTGTTTTTTTTGGAAACTAACCTTTAATGTCTATTTTCACAGGCATGAGGAAATGGAAAGGAGATTGGGAAACAAGTCACTTGTGAGGCCTCATCCTGTACATTTCTGTAAATTATTGCTGAGTGTAAGCAGCTGAATTTGTAAATTATTTCATCCCTTTACATTTTTATATACTGAATTAAGAGCAAGTTCACAGCAAATGGACCATTCATCTGAAATAGCTTTTTCTCCCCCATTTAAACTTGAAAACAGAGAATGGAGCCCATATATGTCCAATGTACACATTTTGGGGTAAATGATTTTCACAGGTGTCTTACTGGTGGGCGTGCCTGGTACAGTTTGGGTCTCTGATGTCTCTTGACCAACTAAGCTGTTCTGGCACGTTCTTGGGTGCTCTGCTTTATTTTTCTGTGAGTGGGCTCTAGTTTGCAACAGGATGGAAGTCGAAGCCACATTCAAAGAACCATCAGGATTCAGACAATTTCTCTTCATGAGACGGAACGTTTTGCCCCCAACTTGTCAGAGGAAGAGCTGAGGGAAGTGGTTGGGACAGGGGCTCTTGGAACTTGGGGAGAAAATACAGAAGACTCACGTGGTTGGCATGGAAGGTACTGGGAGGGGTGGAGGAGCAGGAGCGAGCCGTGGGAGGTGCCAGGCAGGTAGCCTGCAAGTGTCGGTGACAGGTGAGTGGTACTGGTGTCACAAGCAGGTGGTCCACCCCTTGCCCACTAAGGCGGGAAGATTTGGGGAGGCAGAACTGAGAGCGAGTGTGGGGGCAGGCCTCGATGTCTGGGGGACAGACTGGGCCAGAAATGTCTACAGGCTGGGGGTGGGGTGGATCCTGGCTGGTGGGGAGTAGGCGGGGCCCAGGCCTCAGGGAAGGAGGGGTGGGAAGGACCCATCTCCTACGGGCATCATTAGAATTAGAAGTTTCATTGTTCATCAGAAAATCTAAGGCATCGAACCATTATTCATTTCCCATGGCTGCTATAACGGAGTTCCACAAACTCAGTGACTTCGAACAAAAATTTAGTATCTCACTGTTCAAGAGGGAAGTCTGGCACGAGCCCTGAGTCAAGTGTGGGGAGGGCTGGTTCCTTCCAGAGGCTCTAGGGGCAATCCGTTTCCTGGCCCTTTCCAGCTTCAAGAGATGCCTGCCCTCATCAGCTCGTGGCCTCTTCCTCCTTCCTCAAGGCCATGGCACTGGTCAGAGTCCCTCCTGTGCTGCCATCTCTAGAGTTCTTACTTTTCCGCTTCGGCTCCTTATCCTTAGGATTTCGTGAGGTACCCAGAAAATCTCCCCATCTCACAATCAGCTTAATGACCTTTCTGAGAAGTTTTATTTTAATTCCCGTTGGTTAACATACAGCGTTAAATTAGGTTCAGCTGTGGGGTACAGTGCTTTGGCACCTCCGTGCATCACCTGGTGCTCGTCAGGACAAGTGGCCTCCTTCATCCCCATCCTCTCACTGCCCCCCCTCTGGTGACCGTCAGAGTGTTCTCTATACTTAAGAGTCTGGTATTCTTGTCTGTCTCTTTTTTTCTTAGCTCCTTGTTTGTTTTGTTTCTTAAATTCCACCTATTAGTGAAATTATATGGCATTATTAGATTTTCTGGGATCAACTTACTTCACTTAGCATAATACTCTCTAGCTCCTTTCGTGTTGTTGCAAAGGGCAAGATTTCATTCTTTTTTTGTGGCTGAATAGTATTCCAGTGTATATATATCCCACGTCTTCCTTATCCATTCATCAATCAGGCGACACTTGGGCTGTTTCTATAATTTGGCTCTTGTAGATGCTGCCGCTATATAAACACAGATGTGCATTGTAGCCCTTTAAATTAGTGCTTTTGTCTCCTGTAGATAAATACTTAGTAGTGCGATTGCTGGAGCATAGGGTAGTTCTGTTTTTAACTTTATGAAGAACCTCCATAGGGTTTTCCAGCGTAGCTGCACCAGTTTGCATTCCCACCAGTCATGCACATGAGTGTTTTTTCCTCCACATCCTCACCAGCACCTGTTGTTTCTTTTGTTGTTGACTTTAGCCATCCTGACAGGTGTGATGTGATAGCTCATTATGGTTTTGATTTGCATTTCCCTGATGACGAGTAATGATGAACGTCTTTTCATGTGTCTGTTGGCCATCTGGATGTCTTCTTTGGAGAAATATGTGTTCATGACTTCTGCCCATTTTTAATTGTATTAGTTGTTTTTTGGGTGTTGGAGTGTAGAAATACAGAAACACATTTTGGATACTAACCCTTTATCGGATGTGTCATTTGCAAATATCTTTTTGTCCTGTTGGTTTCCTTTTTGTTGATAACTGTTTCCTTCACTGTGCAGAAGCTTCTTATTTTGATGAGGTCCCATTAGTTCATTTTTGCTTTTGTTTCCCTTGCCTCTGGTGACGTGTCTAGGGATGAGTGGCTGCGGTCCGTGTCAAGGAGGTTTACTGCTTGTGTTGTCTCCTGGGATTTTTATGGTTTCAGGTCTCCCATTTAGGTCTTTCATCCATTTTGAGCTGATTTTTGTGTATGGTGGGAGAGAGTGGTCCAGTTTCATTCTTTTGCGTGTCGCTGTCCATGTTCCCAGCACCATTTGTTGAAGAGGCTGTCCTTTCCCTTTGGATATTCTTTCCTGCCGTGCCCAGCACTAATTAGCCGCATAATTCTGGGTTCGTCTCTGGGTTTTCCATTCTGTTCCTTTGATCTCTGTGCCTATTTTTGTGCTGGTATCATACTGTTTTGATGACTGCAGCTTTGTACTATATCTTGAAGTCCAGAATTGTAATGCCTCTAGCTTTGGTTTACTTTCTCAGGGACACTTTGGCTATCCAGGGTGTTTTTTGGTTCTGTACAAGTTTTACAATTGTCTGTTCCAGTTCTGTGAAAAATTCTGGCGGTATGTGACAGGGATTGCCCTAAATGTGCAGACTGCTTTGGGTAGTACAGACATTTTACCCATGAACATGGGATATTTTCCCATTTCTTTGTGTCGTCCTCAGTTTCTTTCCTCAGTGTTTTCAGAGTATAGGTCTTTCACCTCTTTGGATAGTTTATTCCTAGGTGTTTTATTATATTTGGTGCAGTTGTAAATGGAATTGTTTTCTTGATTTCTCCTTCTGCTGTTTCATTATTAGTGTATAGACATGCAACAGGTTTCTGTACATCGATTTTTGTGTCATGTGGCCTCACTGAATTTATGTATCAGCTGAACAGTCCTCAGTCCTTCTGTAATCCTCCTTCCACACAAGCTGACAAAGGCACTGGTTCTGGGTTTCAGGGCATCTCTGGGGGCCCGTGGTTCTGCCCACCATGGCATCGTCCAGAACGAAGTGGGGGCGGGAGAAAAGTAACTAGAGCTGGAGCAAAGCGGGACGTGACTGAAGGCCTGGTTGACCACTTGTTCCGCTGTGCAGCAGACACCCCCCACGCCAGAGCTCGGGGGTCTGCAAAAGCTGTTCCATTATGCTTCCAGACATCCTTGCAGGCCACGTCAGGGACAGCCTGTCTCTGCCCCGTGCTGTCTCATTGGGAAGACTACAAAGATGAGGTTGGCTCAATGGCAGGGGGCTGGTGTCATCCGAAGGCCTCTTTCCTCGTGTGGATGAACGTTGGTGCTGGAAATTCCCTGGATCTCGGCCGGATCACCTGTAGGTGGACTGTCCGTGGACCCAGGCTTCCTGAACAGTATGGCTGCCTCAGGATATTTGAATTTCCTACATGGTGGCTCAGGGCTCCAGAAGCCAGTGTCCCAGCCACGACACGGCATCTGCATTGCCCCCGATGTCACACCGTGCCATTTCTGCTGTTGGTTATAAGCAGGTCACAAGCCCCCCTACCCTCGTCTCACAGGGACAGGTGTCAGAGCCCATCTCTAATGAGGGAGTGACACATGCAGGGTAGGAGAGGTGAGGCACCAGCCTCGGCAAAGCAACCTGCCACTCTCTATTAGATCCCAGCATGGTCGGCCCTCGGCCAGGATGCACAGGTTGTTTCTAGACAAACTCCATCCCAGGGTTGCCAGGTTTAGCAAATAAAAACACAGAATGTCTAGTCAAATTAGGATTTCAGATAAACAATGACTCTTCAGGAAACTTACGTCCATGCAACATTTAGGATATACTTAGGCTGAAAAATAGTTGTTTTTCTGAAATTCAAATTTAACTGGGTGCCTTGCATTTTATCTGGCAGGCCTTATGCATTCTGAATGTTCATTCTCACATATTTTGAGCCCGACCCCTGTAGAGGAAGAAGGTAGGGACAGTTACCAAGGGGAGGTTTCTGAGAGAGGCGCTCAGGGTGGGGAGCTAACTTCTGCATGAAGAAGCCCGGACCTGAGTGTCACTGTTCCTGACTCGCCCATTTCTGAGGAGGAAACCCGTCCCCTCTCCACTCGCCATTGGCCGTGGGACACCTTCCAGCCCCCTTGTAACAAACAGGAAGTATGGAAACTGTTCTTCCGATGAAATTTCAATCCATTAGTGTCTAATTCCCAAATGCTCATGAATAAATGACTAATTCAGGTCACAAATAGAATCGAAGACCTCACTGCTTATGAACAGCATGGTTTAGAGATGACCCCATCATCCTTTCCGTCAACCTCACCGTAGTCAGGGAAGCAGCGGCAGTCACTGAACATGTGAGCTGCCAGACGCCTCCCTGGATTCTCTGATCTCTTGGCAAACCAATTGGCTGGTGTCTGTTCTTACGTGAACCATGCAAACCAAGCCACTGGTCATCAGCCAGAGGTCACACAATGAGAAAGCAGTGAGGCTGGGAGGACAAAGCAGCACCCGGGTCCTCGCCCAGTTCTTTGCTTTTCTGTCCTGCTCACTGTCCCTTTTCTGAGGACAGAAAGTGAGCTTCTGGACAGGCGTTGGGGCTAACACATCCCTTTGGCTACGGTCTTGAGTTGGATGTTGTTTCCCAAAATGATAGGTCCAGGTGGTAACCCCTGTACCTGTGAATGTGACTTCATTTGGAAATGGAGTCTTACGGATGTAATGAAGGTAAGGACCTCGGGGTGAGAACATCCTAGATTTAGGGTGGGCCCTAAGCGCAATGACTGGGGCCCCATAAAAGAAGGGAGGGGGAAGTTTGAGACACAGACACAGAGGGAAGACAGCCGTGTGAAGACGGAGGCGGGGGCTGGAGTCACGCTTCTACAGGCTGGGGACTGCAAGGAATGTGGTAGCCACCAGCAGCTGGGAGAAAGGCAAGGGATTTGTTCCCTGTCGGAGCCTCCAGAGGGAACCAGCCACACTCAGGCCTTGATCCTGGACTTCTGGACCTCAGGGTGGTGAGACAGTAAGTGTCTGTTGTTCTCAGCCATCTCGTTGGCAATACTTTGTGAGCAACCAAAGCTGAAGAGAGGGTGCTACCACCTGAATGTTCAGTTGTCTGTCCATAGGTCTGGAGTGGCTCAGCTGGCCTGTCCCATGCCGCCGACCCCAACCAAGCCATCACGTTGCCTTTCGTCACACAAGGCACAGGTCTTTGGCCTCCCCTGTGTGTACGAGACACAAGTGGTGATCTGTGATTCTGGGCCTGCCTGCGTGGCACTGGACAAAGACAAATCATGTCAGCAAAGCCTCTGCCGGGGTCTCCAGAGGGAAATGTAGAGTAACCTGGGCTCTGTGGTCTTCTCTTGGTTAGAGAATCAAAATTACGGTTTTTATAACTGGCATGATGAAAGCGCTTGAATCCACTCCAAGCGCGAGCTGGCTGACCACTTACCCGTGTGGCTCCTGGACAAGGAGGTGCACACGTGTTTGGGGGGATGAGAAATCACTTGCTAAGTAAGAGGCTCGTGGAGTTTCAATCAAACCCAGCACCTCTGGCTTCTGACAAACTTTTAAAAGTATTACCACTCCTGCCTGCCTTGTGCAAACACCCTCAGGCAGGGGTTAGAGGCAGGACTGAATTTCGCTGTTTTCTCACCTCTTAGGGCAGATTACCCAGTGTCCCCTCCAGCCCTCACCATAGCTCAAGTGCCAGGAAATGAGCATTGCCATCTATCATCTGACCGATTCCCAGTTCCTCCCTCTGTTGGCTGGTGAGGAAGCAGGTCTCTGGCTGCAGGGCTGTGCTGACTGTCAAAAAGCCAAAAAAAATGGCTTTTTGCAAGGCCAGCTGATCTGTCATCCCCCCCACCCCACCCCCAAACTTTACAAACTGCTGGATTTACCCCAGAGCCAGCAGCAGTTGCCCTGTGAACACATCAAGGCTCTGGAAGAGGATTTAAAGAATTTGCTTAAGAGAAGCTTTGAAAACCTCAAAGAGAGCAAAGCCAGCTCAGTAGGAAGCCTGGGAGAGGAGCCCTTTCCTGGTGGGGTTTAATTTTAATTTGCAAATGTGACCAGAGGAAGGAAGGCTCAGGAGAGCAGCGCACTGATGAAATAGAAACACGTTGTTTTCTTTCATCTCCTCCACATCGAGGCAGCCAGGGGTTCTGCAAGGTGGGCGCTCTGTCAGCAACATCCGTGAACTTTGGAAATGAGGTGAAGCCACTCTTGGGTGCACAGCACGTTCTTGAGATGCCCAAACTGGCACACGCCATTCCCAGAGCCTGGCAGGGCTGGGACACATCCGAGTTGGATCTTTGGGTTTGATGCTCTTTCTCTCTGCTTCCTGCCCCTGCACACAGTGACCAGTGGGTGTAGGCGGTTGGAGAATGAGCCCAAGGCCCTTGCTGTGGCTGTGTCTATGGCTGTGTCTATGGCTGTGGCTGTGGCTGTGGCTGTGGCTGTCACTGGTTTGTGACCTGAATAAGTTCCGATCCGTTTCAAGCCCTCATTCCCCATCATCACAATGGAGACAAAGATATCTCCTTTCTGGGCTCCCAGGGTGATTTGGAACATCAAATAAGGGCACAAATGTCAAGATAATAGTACTGACCACCATTGATTGCTTGCCTAATGCCGGGCTCTGTGCTAAGTGCTTTCCATGCAGAGCACAGAGCATAGATTGGCTGCCTGCTTTGTGTAGGAGCACAGTTGGGCACAGAGTGCGAATGAGGCGCCCAAAGTCATATGGCAAAGCGATGAGTGAGGATGCCAACCCACATCAAAGCTAGTGCTCTAAGTCACTGCTCAGAGGCTTCACACATTTCTTGTAAAGACCACACAGTAATATTTTTGGCTTGGTGGGCCATTAGGTCTCCACTGTTATCTTCTCATCTCTGCTACTGTAGCACAAGAATGGTGGTAGTTGCCAAGTAAGCCAGTAAGTGTGGCTGTGTTCCAATAAAACTTTATTAACAAAGACCAGCAGAGAAATGGAGGGACGCTGCTTAAATTGTACAGGTTTTCTCTGGAGTTGACAGAAATATTTGGAACTAGATAGAGTGCTGATTGCACAGCATTATGAAAGTACTAAATGCCACTGAATTACTCATTTTTACAATGATTAATTGTACATTTTGTGACTTTCACTTCAAAGAATGAATGAAAAAAAAAAAACATTCGGGTGTTGAACCCAGTTTGCAAACTGTTCCCGGTCCCAAATCTAGTTAAATGAAGGTTTTCAAGAGGCATTGGGAATGATCTCTTTCATCCACCTGCCAGCATCTTAAACAAGCTGGTTCCTTGTAGAAAAAACAGGGATGTCCACACAGGCAGAGGAGACCACCAGCATGCTGGAGAGCACCAGGCTCAGCACATCCTGCTTCTCTTCAGCACCCGCTGAGTCCGCGTGCGCAGTGGTTCAGTCTCTCAGTTTGCTCATCTGTAGGATGGGGGTGAAGGGGATGAGCTGAGTCAGTGCGTGTGCACGACAAGAGTCTGCACGTGTTTGCCATTTTTTCAGCTTTGAGAGACGAAGCAGCTTTCCTACCCGTGAGCTACTGTTTGCTACTAAATGAGAGCTCAGCAGGCAGGTCTGGTTTTATTTTTCTTTTTTTCCTCACGTTTGTTGAGATATAATTGGCCTATACAATTGTGCAGACTTAAGGTGTACACTGTGATAATTTGATATGCCTACATATTGTGGGATGATAACCACAATAAAGTTAGTTAACACATCCATCACTTCACAGACTTCCCTTGTTTGTTATGGTGAGAACATCTAAGATTTGTTCCCATGGCAACATTTCAGTGTACAATGTAGTGTTGTCAACCATAGTCACCATGCTGTGTTTGAGATCCCCAGAACTTATTCATCGAACACCTGGAAATGTATGCTCTTTGACCAGCATCTCCCCATGTAACCAGCCCCTAGCTCCTGGCAACTGCCAGCCTACTTTGCTTCTAGGAGTTTGGATTTTTCAGATTCCACATATAAGTGAGATCACACAGTATCTTCTTTTCTCCATGCAACTTATTTTACTTAGGATGATGCCCTCAAGGTGCATCCATGTTGTTGCAACTGGCAAGGTTTTCTTCCTTTTCGTGGCCGAATAATATTCCACTTTGAGTGTGTGTGTGTGTGTGTGTGTGTGTGTGTGTGTGTGTGTGAGTGTGTGTGTAATGCTTGAGAGAGAGAGACAGACAGAGACACAGAGAGAATGTGTGTCTGCCTGTGGAGCATATTTTCTTCATCTACTCATGCATTTATAGGCACTTAGATTGCTTCCATGTCTTGACTATTGTGAATAATGCTGCAGCGAATATGGGGTGCAGATATCTCTTCCAGATAGTGATTCTGTTTCGTTTGGGTATATACCCAGAAGTCGAATTTCTGGATCATGTGGAAATAGTATTTTTAACTTTCTGAGGAAACTCCATGTTGTACTGGTAATGTCTCCATGGTAACGGCTGTACCAATCTATATTTCCACCAGTAGTGCACGAGGGTTCTTCCCATTTCTCTACATCTTTGCCAACATTCGTTATCTCTTGTAATTTTGATGATGGTCAGTCTACTCAGTGTGAGGTGATATCTCATTGTGGTTTCCCACGATGTGCATTTCCCTGATGTTTAGTGGTATTGACCACTGTTTTATGCATCTGTTGGTTATTTGCAGGGCTTCTTTGTAAAAATATCCATTCAGGTCCTTTGCCCATTTTTAAAGGGGATGTTGATGATGAGGATGATGAGGATTTTGCTATTGGGTTGTATGAGTTTCTTAAATATTTTGGATATTAACCCCTTATTTTGGACATGTTTTGCAACTATTTTCTCCCATTCTGTACATTGCCTTTTCATTTTGCTGATCATTTCTATTGCAGTGCAGAAACTTTTTAGTTTGATATGGTGCCGCTTTTTTAAATTTTTGCTTTTGTTGCTTATGCTTTTTGTGTCACATGCAAAATAGCCTTGCCAAGACCAATGTCAAGGAGCTTGTCTCTTATGTTTTCTTCTAGGAGTTTATGGTTTCAGATCTTACATTGAAATCTTTGTAATCTATTTCCAGCTACTTTTTGTGAATGGGAGAAGATAGGAACCGTAACTTCATTCTTTTGCATGAAAATATCCGGTTTTCTCAACACCATTTATTGAAGATGCTATCTTTCTCCATTGAGTGTTCTTTGCTCCCTTGTCACATATTATTACTTGACAGTATATGCATGGGTCTATTCATAGACACTCAATTCTTTTTTTTTTTCTTTGAAGGTTATTTATTTATTTTAAGACAGAGGAAGCACGAATTGGGGAGGGGAAGAGAGAGAGGGAGAGTGAGGGAGAATCCCAAGGAGCCCCCACAACACTGTCAGTACAGAGCCCAGTGCGTGGCTCAAACTTACAAAACCCGAGCCGATCGTGACCCAAGCCGAAACCAAGAGTCAGGCGCTTAACCGACTGAGCCACTCAGGCACCCCATGGGCTCTCAATTCTGTTTTGTTGGTCTATGTGTCTGATTTTGTTTTGTTTTTGTTTTGCCAGTATGATACCGTTTTGATTACTATACCTTTGTAACAGTTTGAAATAAGGAAGTGTGATGACTCCATTTTTTTTTTTTTTTTCCTTTCTCAAGACTGCTTTGGCTTTCTGGGTGTTTGTGATTCTATGTGAATTTAGGATTGTTTTCTTTATTTCTGTGAAAAATGTCATTGGAATTTTGGTAGGAATATCAGTGAATGTGCACATTGTTTTAAGTACTATGGACACTAACAATATTCTTCCCGTCCATGAACATGGGCTATCTTTCCATTTCTTCATGTTTTCTTCAGTCTCTTTCACCAATATCTTATAGTTTCCAGTACACAGATCTTTCACCTCTTTGGTTAAATTTATTGCTAAGCACTTTATTGTGTTTGATCCTATTATAAATGGGATTATTTTCTTTTTCAGACACATTGTTGTTAGTGTATAAAAATGTAATTGATTTTTGTGTGTCAATTTCGTATCCTTCAACTTTACTGAATTTAGTTTGAAGAGATTTTTGATGGAGTCTTCAGGGTTTCCTATAGGTAAGATGATGTTATCTGCAGAGACAAACTAACTTCTGATTTATAAACATTGTATTTCTTTTTCTTGACTAATTGCTCTGGCTAGGATTTCAGTACTAGGTTTAATGTAAGCATCTTTGTCTTGTTTCTGATCTTAGGGAAAATCTTTCAGCTTTTCACCATTGTATGATGCTAGATGTGGGTTTATCATATATGGCTTATATTTCGATGAAGTTCATTCCCTCCAAATCTAATTTGTTGAGAGTTTTTATCATGAAGTGATGTTGAATCTTGTCAAATGCTTGATCTGTGTCTGTTGAGATGAGCATATGGCTTTTATCCTTTATCCTGTTCATACAGTGTAACACCTGTGTCGATTTGTACATAGCGAACCATCGTTGTCTCCCAAGGAAAATCCCCACTTGATCTTGGTGTATGGCTGAGAAGGGCTGGCCATTTAAAGGTACACAGCTGGGACTGAGGTCTATGGGCCTCTTAGCCAGTGCAGATATGGGTATAACTTCTCCCAGAGCCCTTGATGTATGGGGCTGGTGACAGGAGAGATGGCAGATGGCGCTATAGCTGAGCCTGCAGGGGCATGGACCTGTTTCTGGGTATATAGTTGAGACTGCAGTCAGTGAGTCAGCCACCTGGCTATGGGCCCCCATTCTCAAAATAGCGCTTGGACTGCATACGGTTTCAGAATTTCCTACCTGGATCCCAAAGCTCCCAGAAAAGCACTGTTGTCTGTGGATAGATGCCAGGTTTTTATTGCTGAGCGGGGGGTGGGGGGGTGTGGATATGAACAGGGGACCTCCTGTGCTACCATCTTGCTGATGTCATTCTCTCAGCCTGGTTTTTAAGAGTCAGCATGGGCAAGCCCTAGATAAGCATGCTAAGGGAAGTTTAGAGGCAAATTCAGATAGATGTGGTTACTTCCCAGAATTCAGTAGGTTCTGTAAACAAAGACCACGCTTCATAACTTGTGTTTGTCATGAATATAACACAAGTGGCTCCTAACTGCTCCATTCTTTAGGGCTCACTAACTCCCATTATTGTCCAGCTGACAACAGAAGGGCCTGTTTCTTGTTTGACCACAGAGGCCAATCTTTACTAGATCAGGCTTCAGGAAGGAAATAGACCACAAACTGGCAAAACAGAAGAATCAACAGAGATATTGTCCAGAGAGCGGCACTTCGAGGAACCCCTGGGCTAGTGATAATGGAAGAACCATTTCCATCCCAGGACCTGAAGGAGTGGGGGAGGGGGCACTTGCAGGGCTCCATGGAGGAGAGCTGTAGGGAGCTACGGCAGAAGTGAGAGCTTCAGAAGGAGGATGAAGCCAGCTTGCAACAGTGGAGCAGAGAGGATACCAGAGGAATAAATAACTCAACCATTCTTCCTCTTCAGCTGGGCTCTCTCGTACATGGACCAAAGCCAGCTACCAACCCCTCTGTACTTACAGCACTTCCCAGCAACTTTCTCAGCCAGCATCTGATGGTTCCAGTGAAAGTCCCAGGGAAGCTTTGCATTGGCCAGGATCGAGCCAGTAGACCACATTCTGAGTGGCTAAGTCTGGTGTGTAAAGGGCTTCAGGCTAGAAAGAGAAGTTCTAATGCCAGAAGAATGAAGACAGGGAAGGGAACCGAGGAGGATTACATCCATTGACATCCGCTGTACTTGTTCTTCTCAGACAGACCAATGCTCTGCCCTCCACACATCACCAGCATTTTGCAGTTACATTCTCCGGAAGGGTTAAGGTCCTCCTCTGTTTCCTTAAAGTGGGATTAAATCAGCCTCCTTTCATGTTTATCAAAACTTCACGGAAAGCTTGGAGGGACCAAAGTTGAAAGAAGGCTGTGATCTGAAGCCAGGTCCACCATAGCCGCGGGTCCCTGCTAGATGTGCTTCTCTTTAACCCTCAACCTGATACCATGTTTCTGCATCCAGTGCACCAGTCCCAGGACCCACCTCTTGCCTCCCATCAACCGCAGCATTTTGGGATCAGCAGAAAGAATGCTGCCCGCTTCCCCCTAGCCCCCCACACCAAGTCCTAGACTCATCTCCCACATTACACTCCCAGCTCAAAGGTGAGTTCCATGCACAGCAGTGACACACTTCACATTATCACGCAAGGCTATTTCACATCTCCTTAGTTAGAACCTCTCCATTCCCAAATAGGGGTTTGACTTCTCCTTTGTAAAATCAAAGGGCTCATTGAAATTCTTTGGTTTGTTTTGGTTTTTGGAAATAAAGAGCAGTCTTCCCTTCCAAAGATGGTTCAGAAAATTGCTGAGAGATTTAAAATAGCAGCATGTCCCCACTCCCAGCCATCAATTATTAAAAATATGAGGGTCTAGACTCAGAGTATCCAATTTACACAAGGATACATTAAAATCAAAATGCTTTATTGCAAAAATCTTCTTCCTGCTGGGAAAAGTTGACCTGCCATGTGTCAAGGGGGAAAATTCTAGAGAGACACCATAATTTTCCCTATCCATAGGGAATCATAGCTGGACCTCAGGGAGCTACAGGTCAGGAGATCTGTCAGTTTGGCAAAATGCATTCTTTTTTCCTCTACCCACATCTGGAGCTACCTTGTAATCAGTCCCTCTTGTGTCCCGTTCTCATGTTTTCTTTTCTTTTGTTTTTAAGGTTTCTAATAGATGAGTTCTCTGCCACCCCCAGCCAAGTCCTTGCAGCTTCCATAATCACGGGGGTAGGAGATCAAAACAGAGGAGATTTTGTTCTGAGGTCCCCTGGGCAGTAGGGGACATTTTGCCCAACAGAGATTTAATTGCTACCTTTGCATTCTGAAGATAATGCTACTCCATTATCTGTTATTGTTATAAACATTTTATGATTTTAAAGAAAATCTTTCCTCTTCTTTTTTTTAATGTGCCTATGCTCAGATTTCCTTGTTGTCTGTTTTATTTGGAGAATGTTTACCACTTCCTCTGGAACTTCTGATTGTCAGTGAGGAAAAAAATAGAGATCAATATGGGCGTGAAGTATTGATCTACAAGTGAGGGCAATCCGTGGTACAGACCTCCAGGTGCTACCATGTCAATGCAGTGCCCCCCCCACCCCAATTCCCGATTCCTCCCCAAGATGCCAGGACATCCAGCCTGCATCCTGTCGAGGCCACACAGTGCCAGCGTCTGATCGTCCCCAGCTCTAGGTTCTGCTGAGCGCACTGGGAGGCTGTGATGCTTTCAGCAAGGGCACGGGCCTGCCTCAAACCATTTCAGAAGTTCCTCCTGGGTACCTGCTCTTTGTGCACAGCCATCGGTCCCAGTAGACAGCCAAAGAACTCTCTGGTGAGCACTCTTTGTTGGAGAGTTATTGACTTTCTATTCATGATACTGAGCCCAGGTCCAGTGAGCAGCTAAGTGTAAGGCAGAGACCGATTCTAAGGTGATCATTGTCCAGGGAAATCTCTCTCCTCCCATGATTTTCAATACAGGATGCTGTTTTTGGATCACAGTTGGAAGGGTCTGAGAAAGAAAATCTACAGATACGTAAGATTTTCCATGATTTCAGAAGCGCTCTAGCCTTCTTAAAGCCTCACCTTGGCTTCCATGTTCAGATCCCCTAGTCTCTCAGCTGCTCTGAGGACATGTTCATCCATCCATCCATCCATCTATCCATCCATCCATCCATCCATCCATCCAATAAATGTTGTTTTGGGTGTCTATTAGGTAACACACTATAGTGATACCTAGCACAATAAAATAGACATAGTTCCTATCCTTTGAGGGCTTATAATTTTGAGGGAGTTTCCAGACTATAGGCAAAATAAAGAAGCAAATAAAGAGTTATGACTGATGAAGGTGCTATAAGCAAACCCAAATCAACAGTAATAGAGTGAATTGGCATTGGATGTATGTGGCCATCCAGTAGAAACCTGGTCCAGGAAGTACCTTGTGAAGATGTAGCATTTAAGCCATGCAGGCAAAGTGCTGGTGAGCATGTTCTAGACAGAGTTAGAACATGTGCAAAGGCCCTGAGATAAGGGGGTAGTCAGTTTGGTCCAGCACAGAATGGAGGCCAGCATGGTGCAACCCAGGGACCACAGGGGGAGGGAAGAGATAAACAGGATCAGATCTCTCAGGTCTTGTGACACAGGTAGGAGCTTAGACTTTTCTTATAAGTTTAGTAGGAAGTTAAGCAAGGATTGGATATGACAGCCCAATCTATGTTTAAACTTCCTTTTTAACTGCAGTGAAGAGAGTGTGCTGGAAGGAGCAGGAATGGGGGAAGGCCGTTTTTGAAGTGAGAGGTGATAACTTGAAGTCAGGTGGTCATGGTGGGGACAGGGAGGGGCAAACTAATTTGGGATGTAGAAGTGGTGCGTTGGTAAGCCAGCAGTCTTAAAAACAAACATGATGAGTTTTACAATTCCATGACACAAACAACTTCACCGCTGGCTGATTGCAAGCTGCCTGGGTGATGTCACTGAACGTGGAGTCAGGGAGCCGTGCGCACAGTCAAGCTGCAGTCTGGCACTGGTTAGCAGGAGGCACCTCAGGCAGGGAGGTGGATTGAAGAGGCCAGCAAGGAGGCACTGGAGACCCCCACACGTTTTGGTTTGAGTAGCTAAGAGGATACCAGGAGGACTGGACACCTGAGGTGCATGCATGTAGAATGGACAGGCTTCTTTCCTGTGCCCTCTGGAAGCTGCCACTTACTCAAGCTACGATGCTGGAAGGTGACAGAAGGGAGGGAGACAGACAGTCTTTGGGAAGAGGGTGTGCATGACACCCACGGACTTTGAGATGTTCTGCCTGAACCCTCATCACCCTAGGGCCTTTGGATTCTGAAGCCGCTCACTTCCCTGGCCTCCTATCCAGTAACAGACACAGAGACCAAAACAGAAGATGGGGATCATGTGGAGGGTGGCCCCAGGGGGTCCTGGCCGTGGCCCTGTTTCCTAGCTTGATGAGCTCTGGCCTCCCAGACCCCAGGCCTTGGAGCCACAGCTGGAACCTGCCTTTGCTGACACAGTGCTTCCATATGTTTGATTAGACATGCTAGGTGGACCCTGATTTAAATGACAGGATGTTCAGGGCACTACTTTTGTTCACAGCATACCTGCAAAGAAGAAAAGTTGCAAGTAGGAAATAAGTCAAATACTGAGGCCAGAACCAAATCTCTGAGCAGCCTGGCAAGATTTACAGACCCTGCCTTGGGCCAAGGTCAAAGAATGCAGCTCACTTCCAAGGGCTTAGTGAGAAGCAAGGGGCAGGAGGGCCAGAGAAAGGGGCTTTGGAGGGAGGAAAGTGATCAGGCTTCATTATGCCCAGGCCCCAAGTGTGTGGTCGCCATCTCTGTAGGGACCCAGGGAGGGGCAGTGGGTGTGCTCGAATGTGGGCGAGCCGTGGGTGCAGGGTGGATGTGAGAAGGAACGTTGGATGCACGCGGCCACCTTGAGGGGGTGGGAGAAGCAGCCAAGTCTTCAATCCAGGCAGGTCTTTCTTTTAATCATTTATTGAGCACCTAGATACACTGGGTACCATTCTAGTATCAAGGCTACAAATGCAGCAGGGATTCATCAGGTTCCCAACTGTGAAGTAACACCCTTACTTTCTGGCCATCAAAGGAATGAACAAGCTGAGCCTTCATCCTTCCTGCTGAGAGGAAAATTCAGCCACACTTGTTCTTGGGGGTCAGCTTCTGTCAGGGTTTTGGAGAACTTCCCTTGTTGGAGGCTGTAGCCAGACGTGGAGGAAACTGCTCTGGCCACTGGACACTAGACCAGAGTGCTTGCGTCCCAGCATGAAGGTCCATGCTGTTTTATGCCCGTCCTGGACCGCAAGAGTCTTTGGCCAAGAGGTCTGCGGTGTGAAGCAGGCGTACTGCACAGGTGTGCCCCTAAGATACAGCCAAGGCTGGGGCTGCTTCCAGAGCCCCCCTAGTACCCTCCTCCCTGCCTTTCTGCTCCCAGAAGACACTTCTTTTCCTTTTTCCTGCAAATTCAACTCCATTTAAGCTTCTCCACCTCATCTTGTATTCTCCCTGCTCTCTGCCACTTCTAACACTTGCTGAGGTCTTCCCTGCCCCGGAGCCTTTGAACCTGCTATTTCTTTCTGTCATCAGTGCTGTTTTCCTTGGTTTAGCTCTGCCCTCCTAATTCTGATCTCATCTCAATATGAGTTTCCAAAGGGCTTCCGTGGTCACTTGATTTCCATAGTCTTCAGTCATTGTCACTTCCTGTCAGGCATGCTGTTGGCTTCTCTTTATAAAGGACATTGCCATCTTACTGTTTTAAACTTACTTCTTTGTTACAAGTCAGTCCCAGAAGAATGTAAGCATTTGAGGATAGTCTCATGCTGTCCTGTTCACCACTGTGTCCTTCTCAGTGGCCAGCATTTAGTAGTTGCTCAATAAATACCTGTTGAGTGTGGGGTGGACAAACCCAGAATGTCTGGCTTCTTCCACGCTAAGTAGAGCTCACTGAAGATTCCTACCTCCCTCCTCCAGAGTCCCTCTGATTGGGGTGGATTGACTAGAGAATAGGGCTGTTTTTATTTCTTTTCTGGATCTCATAGAATACATCTATTTCCAGCTTAATTTAAAAAAAACAAGAGACAATAAAAACGCATTGTTACAGATTGGATGGGTAAAACAATTGGCTTGACAGTAATCTAGGAATTCAATTATAGCAAAACATGCCCATGTAATACCCAGACTTGGGAAAGAAGAGTTTAAGGGGTCCAATAAATCATTGTTTGTAAAACAGAAGAAGCCTTTGTAATCGTCCACTTACTGCTGATGAGGCCATAAAGAAGGCCTAAGCAGGCTGGGCACCATGCATCGAAAGCTTTAATGTGCAGGCGGTTCTTCGGAACGGGGAGCTGCCTGGGAAAGAGCTGAACTAAGTGGTTATTTTTCTCAAATGGAAAGCAAT
The DNA here is from genome assembly GCF_024362965.1 of Panthera pardus. Taxonomy (NCBI): domain Eukaryota; kingdom Metazoa; phylum Chordata; class Mammalia; order Carnivora; family Felidae; genus Panthera; species Panthera pardus. Next base: position 587,550 of record NW_026526676.1, on the reverse strand, counting down.
CACTCAGGGTGGTGGGAGCTGTTTAGTGAAGATCCTTCATGGCCAACCGCACGGTCCCGCACATGTTTGGGCAGGAGTCTAAAGGAGCAAGGGTGGGGGGGGAGACAAAGATGGCCAAGAAGCGGTCGCAGCCCAACTTGGGCAGAATTCCCTGGTAGACGGCTTCTGGCAGCTCGCCTGCCCCCAACCGGGCCTGTGAACACATCCTCCAGGATCCACTGCCCGGCGAGCGATGCAGGTCACCAAACGCCCTTTCACGCCTCTTTGCGATGGCACCTCCTTCATGCACCAGCTCCTCAGAGAGCCCTCTTGCCTGTCCATGTAATGAACCTGCTGCCACCTCCCCTCCCCCTCCCCCAGTCCCTGGTTGATTTTCTTCAGAGCATTTATCACCATTGGAGAGTGTCTTACCTGAGGGTTTGTTCACACATTATCGGTCCCCGTAGTGTAACGTAAACTTCGAGAAGGCGGGGGCTAGCTCACATTGCCAAAGCCCCACATCTGGTACCTGGCACGGCGCCAGGCCCGCTAATGTGTGCGTAGCCCGTGGAGCGGTTCTCTAGCTGACCCAGGGACAGGATGTCCTGCCACCCACCCCCTCTTCAAGAAAGTGAGTGTGGAGAGGGCAGTGCAGGGGCGTTAGACACTGCCCAAGGTCTGCAGAAGGACCTGTGGCTTGGGATCATAATTCATTTTTAGTTTTTTAAAGTGCTTATTGTGGACTAAGCCATGTGAATTGACTCCTACTCTCACATACATGTGCACACACACCACACATATGCATAGAGGGGAGTATGCGTGTGCACGTACACCTGTGCATGTAAGTATATGTACATGTAATGTTATCTGTATACACAGGCAATATGATATGTATACATATACTACATATTATTATTGTTTATGAGTGCACTAGTCGTTAGTACGAAGCAATACTCATTTCTCTGTAGATGGTAGAAATACATCTATGTATATGGTCCCTGGTGTGTATCTGCTAGAGTTACCTTTCCTGGCATGTTCCCTGTTGTGGGGGGGAGGGGTCAGGTGACCACCCCAGGTGGCCCGGGAGTTGTGAGTGGAGTTGGCATGTGTCACTTCCACTGCTGGTGTGACATCCACGAGGCCCTCCCTCCCTCCACTGCCTTGAGCAGCAGAGGTGCCGGAAAGGGGTCCCACTGGAGAGCAGAGCAGAGCTCCCACACACCCGCAGACAGCGTGTTGCTTCCTCAGACACAAACCTTTGCTGTTTTAAGCCCCCATATTCAGGAAACAGTTTGTTAGTATGGCATGTAGTTAACAGCCTGGTCCGTCCTGACTTGCAGTTTTTTTGTTTTTTATTTATATAAAAATAAAGTACAAATTTCAAATTCTCATATCACAGCAATTAATGGAATTCTTCCAGGGTGCATGTGTGTGTGTGTGTGTGTGTGTGTGTGTGTGTGTGTGTGTGTGTGTACACACACCATACGAGGCAGGCAGACATGCCTGTGTGTCTATATGCTGGACTCTATCATCACGCTTAGCGCTTCTACTTCCTGGTCTTCCAACCCTAACAAGTGGGCACATCTGAGCCCAAGGCAAGGTCTTCATGCACTGAAGGTCTCTGCACTGAGGAACAGAGCTGACTGGGCCCCAAAGTAGATCTTCTGACTCCCCAAAGAGGACCGAACCGCCCACCTAACCATTTCCATCATTTCTCAGTTTCTCCCAGTGATGGGGGTTTTCCATTGTTTTACCTCGGAGCATGGCATCGGAGGTATTTCAGGCGTCTTCATTTCTCCTCAGTAACAGAGCCCTCCTTCATCTTGCATCACACCCTTCTTTTCCTCTGATTCTGTGCATTGCATATATATCCTCGGGCTGTTTTGTTCTTCTAAAGATATGAAACAATTTCCCAGGCCCTGGTCACTTCTCCATGGATTCAGCCTGGCTTTTTCAAAGCACTGTTCAAGGGCCACGTGCGTCAGCATTATGTGGGACGTTGGCTGCACACTCAGATTCCTGCCTTGTCCTGCGGACCTCCTGCAGAGTTGGGGCCCCGGTTCTGGGCATGTTGAGGGGTCCCCTCCAGGAGGAGGTCTGCTCCCACCCTGAATTGGACACCATCGAAATGATTGTTAAGCATGCATAGTCCTGGGCCCATCTTTCTTCTCTGTAAGGTAATCATTAGGCAACTGGGGGAAGCAGGGCGAGATGGGACTTGGTATTGAGGAAGAAGCTGAGGTGTGGGAGTGACAGTAAAGATCTGATTTGTCCTCCAGTGTCTTTGACACGGTTGGTTCAGCGGGTAGGTATGCCCTTCCCCTACAGTGGACACCGCTCCTGGGTGTTGGGGTGAGGGTACTCACAATTTCCTTTGGGGGACCACTCTGTGCCCACACTTTGTCTGCGTGGCTTGGGTGGGGCTAATTCCACCCCAGCCACAGAGAGCCCACTTGGCCCAGGCCTAGCCAGACAGCTTCTTCCACTCATTGGCCTGTTAAGTGGGCCCTGGGACTTGTGCTCAGCACCCAGGAAAGGCTTCTCTCTTCACCTGGACAGGAGCCAGTGCACTGTGTCACCACCAGGGGAACTTCCCCAGAGTGTAGTCCATGGATGTGAACATAAACCTGACAGCAGAGGTTGGCCCCCTGTAGCCAGCCTGGTGCTGAGTCGCCGGGTCATGGGAACCAATAATATTCTTGTCTTTAATAAACCCGCCTGTGTTTAGTTTCTGTCACTTACAACCAGAAGGGTCCTGGTAATGCTGGGGCGGCCCCCTCCCCATCCTGGTTCCACAAATGCCTGGGATGCTTGACCAGGGGCTGTGAGCTGGCAGTGGTTTCGGCAGGAGGTGATGGGCATTCCTGCAGGGCCTGATTCCAGTGACAATCAGGCCAAGCGACTCTCGATGCCAAACTCATCACCGGGGACAATCACACACAGGTGGTTGTTTTGTCTCAGTGGATGCTGGTAAAGGCCCCCTCTGAGCCAATACCATGAGCCTAGGATAGACCAATCTGTCTGCCCCATCTCCTGTCACTTCCCGAGGACCTAGGGACTCCTGCTTGGAGGCCTTCATGATGTGCCCAGAGGGCCTGCTGCTCATTTCCTACTGATCATGCAGACCCTGGCTCCAGCACACAACTTCCTGTCTCCTCCCCTGAGGTGGGGAGGGGGAAGGGAAAGTGCCTACCCAGGTTTTACTTTGTCTCCAGTTTTAAGGATAGGGCAAAGCAAGAATGCTTCAAGGCATTCTACTTGCAAAAGATAAAACAGGAAAACTTCTCTTCCAAAAAAAGACTGAGTTGTGTGTTTCCAATAGGTTGGGGAGACACTGGTTTAAAAAGAAGTCAAATAGGGGCACCTGGGTGGCTCAGCTGGTTAAGCGTCCGACTTTGGCTCAGGTCATGATCTCACGGTTAGTTCAAGACCTGCGTCGGATTCTGTGCTGACAGCTCAGAGCCTGGAAACTGCTTTGGATTCCGTGTCTCCTCCTCTTTCTGCCCCTCCCCTGCTCATGTTCTGTCTCTCAATAACAAATAAGTGTTAAAAAATGTTTAAAAGCAGTCAAGTAGATGTTGCACAACAGGAAGATGCTGAATTGCTAACACACCACGTGCTGTGACCCAAGAAGTGTATGTGACTGCCTTTGTTAATCTCACGTGCTCCTAGGACCTCTGTTTGGGGAGCATCTCTTGGGATCTTGTGTTCTGCAGAAGACTCCTGGGGAACGTTTTAAGGAGAAAGGTGCAAGAGTCTTCTCTCTGTCTTTGGCTTGGAAGTTCTGCAGGGTTACTTTGTGGGACTGGACCCCGTGGTATGAGGAAGAGATGCTCATTGTCTACACACTGGTTCATAAGCTTCAGGTTGCCTGTCTGGTTCACCACTCTGTCTCCGGCACTGACCGCGGCGTCTGATGCATGGTGGGCCCTTGAAGCGTTTGCCGGATCAGGGAATGAACAGTGTGTGGTCGAGGCCACATACACCCAGCATGGGGACAAGGTGGAGCCAGAGAGCTTGCTTTCTGCCACCTCTGAAAGTCTTGTATGTGAAAGGAGGGATTATTTGTTCCCCTTGTGGTTTTAGAAAACAGAGCTGGAGTTGGGACATGTAGCTGGCTTAGTCAGTTGAGTGTCTGACTGTGGCTCAGATCATGATCTCACGGTTCATGGGTTCAAGACCCGTGTCAGGCTCTGTGCTGACAGCTCGGGGCCTGGAGCCTTCTTCGGATTCTGTGTCTCCCTCTCTCTCTGCCCCTCTCCTCCCCCTCCAAAATAAAAAAAAAATACAAACATTAAAAAGAAAAGAAAAAAAAAAAAAGGAAACCAGAGCTGGGGTCCAAGGGTGGAGTTGGCACCGAAGAGGAGTTCAGCCAGGAGGGAGAAAAGCATCTCCAGCAGTCGGCAGTAGCTCAGCAAACGGTAGGCTGTCTCCAGAGGCAGGGGCCCCCGTGCGTTACTGCAGATGTACTCACGCCTCAGATGGGGGCTTGCCCTGTGTGGTCTCCAGGGGCAAGTCTCTGCATTGCGTGCGTGAAATAGTGACATGTTCTCCCTGTGTGACTTCCTCAGTGACGAGCCTAGCTGCCTCCAGAAGCTGTTGGCGCTGACCTCCACAGTTCCTGAGCTGCCTTCAAATATTTGAGGACATTGGGAATGTTTCTTATTTGCCATGAGAAGCACTGGGTGTGCTTTCCTTTCATAAATTCAACCTAGATAACAACACAAGAAGGAAATAGAAGACCGGAAAGAAAAGCATGTCTTGCAATTGCAAGGGCTCATTTGTGGAGTGACCTCTCTCTTGGTGAGGTGCATCTTGGGTCAGGGTGTCTGGAAGCACACTCTGAGCAGAGGATCCATGAGAAGGTGCTTCAGTAGGAAAGTGATCCTAGGGAGACTGGCAGGAGCAGGGGGGAGGGGGCTGGGCTGGGGTGGGAAGGGAGGGAAGAGGAACCCTTCCTGACCCCACAGGTGGGCCCCAAGTGCAAGGGACCAACCTGTCAACATCAAGGCCAGGGATGTCACTGGAGAATGCCCTGGGTCTCAGAAGGTGCTCAATGCTTAAGTAACAGGGGTAGAGGATGTGGTGTCTTTAAGGAGCTTTCTAACAATTCAGCCTAAAAGAAGAAAAGCGCCTTTATGTATACACACATACACGTGATTCTTCTGTTAAAATTCCCTACGTAATTATTTTATAAATATTTATATATTACATTTACATAATTTATATATATTCATATATAATATTTCTATATACATACTTATAAATGTGTTTCTATATACATACTTATAAATGTCCCATATCTATATATCCACGTAGATACATAAAACACACGCAAAAGATGCAAGTGAGTGTTGTACTTTTCACTCTTCTATAGGCTTGAAATTTTTAAAACAAAATGTTGGGGAGAAAGTGAACCACAATTCCACCTTCCCAAACTAAACACTGCGTGAGTCCTGTTAATGTTTCAGTCTGTGGTTCTTTCCTCGCAGCTGCGGGCACATGTGTCCAGGCACGTGCTTGCAAGATGCCTCGAGAGTCTCTGTTAGCCTGGGGAGTTGGTTCAGGGATTGAGATGTGGTTTGCACACAGGACCCTGGGCTGCCCAGACACTCCCCGAGCCCAGGCGCTCATGTCCAGAAGCCCAGGCACAGAGCACCAGTGAGCTGGCGCGGGAGGGTGAGGGAGTCTCCCTTTCGTGCAGGTCCCCTGGAATGCCCAGCTCCCCCGCGAATGACACGGGCTCCCACGGTCTGGGGAGGCCAATGGCGGCCTGGCCCCTGGCTAGGCAGTATGCATGTGGTAGAGCCCCGCGTCCTCCTGGAGGGGTGGGAGGCCCAGCGCCACCCCTCCCCAGAGGCTGAACACTCAGAGGGAGAGAGAGACACACGTTTCTCACCTTGACGGTAGAAGACACAGAGGGAAGCCAGTGCTGTGAGTTCCCCATCTGAAGAGGCACCCGGCCGTCACTCCTACACTTAGGTGATTGTTTCCAAATTTCCGGCGGAGTGTCTGTCCTCAGTCCTCAGTCATCCTCCTGGAAGGTGAGGGTGGTGGGGGGTTGAGTGAGGAGTCTTGATGTCATCAAGGCGACAGTGGAACAGGCAGCGTGATATCCGTAACCTCCTTTATCATTATTTTAAGTAATGGACTCATCGAGCAGTTTTAGTTCACAGAGAAACACGTGGGGAGTGCCAAGGCTCCCCCTGTATGTTCTCCCTCCTGCTCCCCCATTCCTCCCATTGGCAGCTTGCCTGGGAGGGTGCAGGAGGTATGGGCGCTGGGTCGGTGGGGATCCTCTGTCATTAACCGTAAAGCTTGCACTTGGCCTTAGTGTTCATTTTCGGTGTTGTACATCTGCGGACTTCCACAGACGTGCAGTGACATCCATCCACCATTACAGTGTCACTTGGAGTATTTCCCTTGAGGCTCACCTGTCCATCTTTCCTCCAGAACCCTTGGGAATCACTGACCAGTTTGCTCGGCAATATACCAGGAACATTTTCTCATGCCATTAAATTTTCCTAAAAAGTGAACTTTTTAAAAGGTATTTTAATTTGACATTCTCCAGTTTTTAAATGCATTTAAAGCAAGTCTCTATGTTGGGAAATTTAGGCCGTTTCCTTTTTTTTTTTTTTCCTCTGCCTCAACTGTGAAATCGTTGCAATGAACACAATTTTGCATCACGGTTTCTCACAACAGCACTGTTGACACTTTGGGCAGGATTACTTTTTGCCACGGGAGCTTTTCTGGCTGCTGCAGGATATCTGCCAGCATCCCTGGCCTCCACCCAGCAGATTCCAGCAGCGTCCACCCCCAGCAGTGCCAACAGAAAATGTATCGTCGCGCCACCAAGTGCACTGATTTACCTCTGTCTTTCTGCACGCATCCGGCTGTTTCGGGGGCTAGGGCCTCATCGGTGGGATTAGAAGTTGGGATTGTTGCAAGACTAATGATTTCAGGAGCATGTGTCATACTGCCCTTCCCGGGTTGCTGGGTGGCTCGTGGCTACAGAGAGTATCCTCTCTGTTCCCCAGGTCCTGGCTTAGAGGTGGACATGGGGAGAGTCTAACGTCCGAGGGGATGTAGACTGTGCCGAAGGACCCTCCCTCCAGGTGCGGGAGGGAGGCTCCAGGGGAAGATCGAGTTCACCCGGGAGTACCTTTGCCAGCAACTGGCCTGAAACCACAGAGAGTTGAAGATGTGCCACACAGTCATCATGACTGCCGGTGGGCCTCCCTTCCCCTGTGACCATCACATCCTGCTGCTGATGGGACCCTCGGGGAGGTCAGAGAAATGGGGGGCTTGCTAGTGCCATCCCACAACAGGAAGCGGGCACTGGGTGAGTGGGTCCTGCCAGTCTCCAGTGCCAGGTCCAGCAAACACGAAGATGAGAGTGTGCGGACAGCCTGTGCAGGAAGTTGTTACAGTGAAGCAGAAGAACAGGTCTGCCTGTGGGTGGCCCCCGACTTAACCCAGTGCGGACCCCCAGGCTGCCCTGCCTGGTGAACAGCCCTCTCTAAAGGCCTCCCTCAGGGCCTCCAGGGTGGTCCTGCCTAGCTGGTATTTTCATCCATGAACGTGTGGGTTTGCTCACCATTAAATCATTTCCATCCTGAGGGGGTTGGTCCCCAGGTAACTGAGAGAGAAGGAAGTCTGGCCCCAGCTGAGTGCCCTTTGCTCTCCTCCCTGCTTTGGTCTTCAAGACATTTCTGCAAGTTTGTGCCAGTCCCTCCTTGTCTGGCTGGTTTCTCTTTAAGTTTCCACTGGCCCGTCCTGTTCCTCTGAATCTATGACTTAGTCCACTCTCTTTCTACCAACTGTGAAGCTTTTCCTCTGCGAATGAACAAATTCCCCTTTAAGGAACATATTCCGATCTGTTAGAGTCTTGTGTTTCCATGTTGTTTGCAAGGCTCCGTGAATATGCACGAATGTGAATTTTCCTGGCCCACCGTCGCCTGCTGGATAATTTGCTGCCCAGCATTGACAGCACATCTGACTCCTTCCTTTCCTCCTACAGAGGGACGTCCCCCGGGCCCCAGGCCCACCACTTCCATCATAATTCACCAGCTGAAGGGAGGTGGAGGCCACTGAGCCATCTTTGGTTGGGGGTCTGGGAGAGTCAACATGGGCCAGACTCATAGGGCAGAGCGATGGGGACAAACTGCCTCCCTACCCGGCCTACGCCTTCACGTCACCAAATGCCTGGGCCACCAAGCGCCCTCCGTGTGACACAAGGGGGCAGATGCAGCCTGTCTTGTGACTCCAGCTGCAGTTCCCCACCTGGACCCCTGCCCAACCCTGCTCATATCCCCCTTCTCTCCCGGACCTCCTCCTTTGAGCCCTCCCCCACCTGGAGAAGTGTCTTCCCCTGCATGTGAGTGGCCTTCCCTGTCTGGATGGGTCACCTAGTGCTATGCTAAGCCAGGTCCTTGTCTGCTGACTCTTGGAGCTCAGCGGTACTATCCACAGCTACTTGTCAGCTGTGAGGACAAAGGTCCCACCTCTGGCTTCTCAGTAAACCCCAATTGGCCATTTACATAGTGAATGCTCAATGAGTGTGTTAGTGAATTCATGGGAGAACTGTTTTATCTCCCAGAGGACAGGACAAGCCCCGTTGCTATGCTGTGTCCATGTAACGGGCCCATCCGATGTCTAACAGGATGAAATACTTACTGTGCCTTGCTGGAACAGTGTGTTGGAGATGGACAAGTCTGAGCAAGAGTCGTCATTATACACAGTAGGAAAACGAACCCCTCTGTTGGGCAGGAAAACCGGTTCCTACTTCACATTCTTGTCGACAGACAGGCCTGGGGGCCAGAACAGGGTTCCGGGGTTCCCCGCCTCACCACAATTTCCATGCAACGACTGAGGAGTGGAGAAGAGCTCACTTTGCCAGCAGGGAATTGGGGAACAGTCCAGCTCCTGTGTTCTGGGGCTTCATGAAGCAAAGTGCAAGGAGGAAACCAAGTTGTGGGATGCAGTTGCCTCCACAGCTGCAGTGGTGAATCCCGGAGCTGGGAGAATTAAGATGGAAACTGTTTGGGAGGGTCTGAGTGGCTTAGTCGGTTAAGCATCCGACTTCGGCTCAAGTCATAATCTCGCGGTCCTTGAGTTTGAGCCTGGTGTTGGGCTCTGTGCTGACAGCTGGGAGCCTGGAGCCTGTTTCAGGTTCTGTCTCCCACTCTCTCTGACCCTCCCCCATTCATGCTCTGTCTCTCTCTGTCTCAAAAATAAATAACCATTAAAAAAAAAAAGATGGAAACCATTTGGCCTGTGGCCTCAGAGCTGGTTTTATGGCCACGTGGGGACCGAGACATGTCCTGGACCCGGCCTGAGCCAGGAGGAAAAACTCTGAGCAAGTTTTGTAAGTTCCAAAACCATGTAAATCCCCATGGTCCCTCCATCAACTTAGTCCCTGCCATACTGCCTGCCCCCGCATGGTGTGGGATGGGTGGGGAGAAGCATGGAGAAGCATCAGTAGAGAGATACCACAAACCTTCACAGCTTCTCCTGAGTGGTCGGAGCTCATTTTTTACTGTTGCAAATAAGCCATGTCCAGACTCCCTGTGGCTCCGTGCTGTACCCCCAAATCCTTAATTGGAGGTGGAAAACCCAGCGGTTCTGAAGATGTGGTGCCCTGGGTGTCTGAGGACCACGCTTTGAAAACAAAAGACTTGGTCCCATCAGGACTTTTTCTCTGACACTGGGCATCGTGTGGCTTGAGGAAGGTCAGGGTGCATTAGAAAGAAGCACCTCTCTGCTCACTCCCCCTCCCTGAGATTTCATGGCACAGGCTTGTGGGTAACTGGGATGGCCCAAAGCTGGCCTGGGAGATGGCACCAAGGATGATCATTTGGGGAGGAATATCTCGTACTGTGCAGGGAGTGAAGGTTCCATCTGTTCAGTCTGAAAGCAGGAACTATATGGAAACAAGGCACTGCTGTCATAATCCACAGAAGCGTCTCCCATCTCTGGCCACCCTCCCTCCATCCCCGTGACACTGCACTGGCTTCTCTTGAACATCTGGGACTCCAAAGAGTGTTCATATCTAAGCTACCACGAGGAGTGACAGAAGAAGCTAGTTACTCATTTAGAGGATGGTTATCAAGTTGCAGCCTGCCAGGAGTCAGTTTTTATGGCTCACTCCTGATCCCCGAAATGCAGACTTGAAGATGACAGTTTTTTGGGCAGCGTTTGGAGTTCCGTCGCATAGCAATAAAGAAATCTGAGCAGAAAGCACTCTCCTTCCCAACTAAGCCCCTCTGTCAGCAAAATTGCGCAAGTGCTTTTTCATAAATAAAATAATTCTGTGTTCCAGCTGAGAGTGCTGTGCACACCCTCCCTAGTTATGTGTCCACAGCCTGTGTTTTCACTGCTGGGCAGGATCTGCTGATGGGCACTTTATCACTAAGTGTGTTGTCCCTTTGGGAGAAAAATAATTTTATCCCAGCGCGTGCCTCATCTCCAAGTCTACTGATCAGTGGTGTTATTATACTTGCAAGAGTCATTTGTAAGCTTTTCAAATGATATGTCAATATGTGTGTGTGTGTGTTTTTTTCCAGGTAAAGGAGAGGATACGCTAAAAGCAAAACCCTATATATCTACGGGGGCAGGGAGGTGGGGTAGAGGGCGTCATTCCAACCAAATCGATGTTTATCTTACAAGCACCGTCTATCCGAAAGGCCTGCTGGCTACTTTCTTGTGCATGTTCCAGAAGCAATCCTGACTATTAAATAAGATTGGGAAAGTGGAATTGGAGAACTCAGCGCCCATCACGCTCCTTCTCAGCTGTCAGACCAAGGAAACATGGGTGGAAGATTTCAAGCCTTTGTTTTCTCATCTGTGAGAAGGGGGCAGTGCTGATGCTTAGTTCTTGAAATGGTTGTGGAGATTCAGGGCCATGATGAAGGATGAGAGGCACAGAGTGCCGTTCCGGGTTCTCGGTACATCAGGAAAGTCTCTGTGATAGTCTCTGCTCTTGTGTTTCTTGTTCACTATGAGTTTGGCAAATCTCTCAGTATTTCAGGTGTGGTTGGTGTTTGAGACCACTCCTTCTTACCTTTACTGGTGATCTTAAACCAGTTTGGGGCAGAGATAGCATCAGTATCCCTTTCCCCCCCTCAAAATCCTGCAGTTTGTTAAACACATTTGCCTGGAATTCATGCATCGTGTGCTCAGAGCTGACAGCATTGTAGTATCCCAGAGAGCTGTGTGTGAGTGTGTGTGCACACACATACACCGGGATGTTCTCAAGAGCCTCCCATAGAAGGATGAACTCCTACTCAGGGGACAGAGAAGCCTGCCTTGGGCTGACTCTCACATACCAGTCAAATCTGGGCCCTGAAGACTAAGGGGTCCTGCCATCATCTCCACCAGTCTCCAGATCTTGAACCTGAATGAAGGTTGTCCAGTTTCATGACACGCAGGCCAGATGGGGGATGGTCTTGATGATGGCTGGTGGCATATTTGTGGAGCCCCAAAGAGGCAGGTGTGACCATCACACAAGTGTTCTGAACACAGAGTGTGTCACCTTCAGCCAGCGTGGCTCCTGTCCTCACAAAGGGAGCTGCCACTTTTCTGCTGGTGGCTGGGGATGGGGGCGTGGGTGGGGATGGGGATAGCACACGGCAGTGAGCTCTTCACTTGGTTGTCGTCTCCCCAGGGCTGCCATGAGGATGCTCTTCCCACAGGTGAGGTCGTGTGGGCCCCTTCTTCACTCGTTTGTCTCGGCTGTCACCAGACCTAGCTGGGCCGGTCGGGTCGGGGTGGGGTGGCGAACAGAAAACAATTCTCTTTCCACCAGTGAAACACAACATACAAGCCTATTTTTCTGTTGCAAAACCTTGTATCCAGTACTTCTAAAGAACTGAATCTAGTACAGGGAATGTGCCCCGGAGTTGCCAGTTACCTTGCAAACCACCACAGTGCTCTATGGTTTTCAGGGTGTGTGCGGTTCAAGCTCAGTCCCTATCAAATGACTATGAAACTGAGGGGCTGGGGGCTTCTCTGCCCAGCTAGAAAAGACTGGCAATCTCTTACTGTTTCTGATGCAGTGCCTCTCATCTTCCAAATCTGTGATTCTCCACAGGAGGTGAGGCCTCCTCTTCAACCAGGAGACATCTGGTAACATCTGGAGACATTTTTGCTGGTCACCACTGAGGGAAAGGGGTCCTCCTGGCCTCATGTGGGCAGAGACCAGGGAGGCCGCTGAGCACCCTCCTATGCACGGGACGCCCCGTAGCAAAGGTTACCCAGCCCTACATGGCAACACTTCAAGGATTGGAAAGTCCTGGCCTGAGTTTAAAATCGAAAGGGCGAGTGGGGCACCTGGGGGGTTCAGTCGGCCAAGTGTCCGTCTCTTGGTTTCAGCTCAGGCGTGATCTCACAGTTCATGGGATGGAGCCCACGTCAGGCTCTGTGCTGATAGATGGGATCCTGCTTGGGATTCTCTGTCTCCCGTTCTCTCCGTCCCTCCCTGACTTTCTCTCCCTCCCTCCCTCTGTCTCTCTCTCTCTCTTTTTCTCTCTTACAAGAGTAAATAAATAAGCATTAAAAAAATAGAATACATAAGATGATCAGGAAATCAACTCCCAGCTGGATGTTTTGCTATGTTAAGAGATTATTACTTTCAGTGCGGTATAGTCTTGAGATTGCATGTAAAGGAGCCTCTATCTTTTGGAGATACATTTTCACATATCTATAGATGAAATGATTGTTTGAGTTCTGTTTCAAAATAATTTGAAGGAGGAGTGTTTGTGGATGCGGAAGGAATCAAATTGGCGTGAATTATTAATTGTTGATCCCCGTTGATGGATGCATGGGGCTCATTTTTCTGTTCTCTCTATTTCTGTCTAAGGTTGGAATGTTTCATAAAACAAAGTTTTCAAAAACAGTGCCCAAACCCGCAGAGTTCCACCCGCCAAATTCTATTAGCATAACTAATGGCATCTAATGCCACGGGACTTCACACACCTTCCCCTTGTAGCATCCCACAAAATGGTGGTGGGCCTTTGACGGTTTGCCCGGGGGAGCCTGAGACTCAGAGATGAAGCAATTGCCTGGGGACATGAGTAATTTAGCGGGGGGGGGGGGGGGGGGTGAGACAGGAATTCAAGCTCAGGTCCTTCTGACCCCGAGTGGTGGGTGTCTTCTGCCCTGCCCCACTGGTGTCCAGTCCTGTGCAGAATGCCGGTGCTGGAGAACAAATTTGCAAGGAGTGTATCTGCTCTGCAGGTGCACATGCTAATCAGCCCCCTTCCAAATGTGCACACAGCTCTCTGTGTCAGCTGCTGTTTGGACAGTTGAATCTCTAAGGAGCCACATCATAATGCCTGATTCCTACCCTGGGAGTTAGAAAGTAACCCCAGGTTGGAAATGTAAATATTTTCCCCATGGGCAAGAACTGTTTTTAGCTGATTATAAATGGAAAAGTCTGGCAGCTGTCAATATTGATGGTTATTCCTTGAAAAATGATTTCAAGGTACTGCTAATCAATTGTCTCTCAGAATGAAGAATGGAGCACACAGCTCTCTGGGAACCTCAACATGTATTTATAAACAGATGCTTTATCGAACACACAGGAAAAATGAGCCAAACCTTTGGCATTATGATGAGTTATTCAGAGTAAATACAACAATGATTAGCGTCTATACTGGATTCAAATTGACAAAATTCCTTTAAAAAATGGCTGTTGCTGCTGTTTTGTGTTTCTGTTATTTAGTGTTATCATTGCTACAGTGAAGCATGCTGCTTGGCACTGAGCTGAAGACTTCACAAGGGCCGGGATTGTTTCTTTCTTACTCAGTAAATAAGTAGCTTTCCACTTGGCTAAAAACACCTGGATGATTTAGGCACTGGCTAACAACGTTTGCCTTGCCGTGTCTTCCTAAAACTGACGTTGGCATGCAAGGTGCAGGAGAATGCGTGTTTTACTGTGAGGACTGTGGGTTCTTCTTCCTCAGACCCTTTGCTGGGGACTGGGGTCTAGAGGCATGGCAGGCAGAGTAAGATGACCTCCCGGAACTCATGTCCCTGGAATTCCCTTCCCTCTAGTGTGGACGTGATCCGTGGCTTGCTTTCAGCCACCGAACTTGGCGAAGATTGGAATGTCGTTTCTGGTATTGCCCTACAAAAGATTGTGACATCTGTCTGGTGAGGAGGCTGTCCCTTGTGCGCTGTATTGAAGAATGCCCCGCTGCCCCCAGGGAGCCAAGGTGGCAGGGCACTGAGGGCAGGAACCCTGTCTCAGCAGGAAGCTGAGACCAGTCTGCCAGCAGCGAGGGGCTCCCCAGCTCACCTGTGGCCGCTTTTGGAGATTGCTGATTGACCCTTTGTTGCAGTAAGCCCTGGAACAATGATTTCAGAATCACAGCTTCCACTCCCCAAAGCGGTTGGATACCCTCCACTACTCTCCCATTCCGTGCCAGGATTGGCTGTATTCATCCTGAACCATGGAAGGTGAGGGTGGAAGAATCACAAGACCTCACACAGGAGCCTACTCTTGATTCCAGGACTCATTTCTTAATTTATAACCCGGGAATTTTTAAAAACCAGAATAAATGAGTATTGTTTCACTGTTGCATCAAAAGACGCAGAAGAAACTGTGTGTCATGAGGTCAGTGTCATGCCTCCTGCCCCAGGAGCAGACTCACAGTGAAGCCTCCAAAGTATCATGAGCTTACGGTGAAGCTGATAGCACAGTCCTCCACATCAAGGCACCACAGACCTGTGAACGTGAGGCCAACCAAGAAGAAAACGGGCTGTTCACGGAGAGCTGCAGACACATCACACACTCTCTGAATTGACTCACCCAATGTACGTAGACGTGGGATGCTCTGCGTGGTGTCATCCTTGCCCACAGAGGGCACGGAGGTAAAGGTCCTTCTGGGCAGCTGGCGTCCTCCCTGGGACAGTGCCCTTCACACCTGACATTCAGTCTTTCATTTGATGCACTTATTGGGCACCAGTTGCATGCCATATGTGACATAGATGCTGAGAGGAAATCAGTGAACAGATCATTTCCTCCCTTCCTAAGAGGGGACGGCGGCTGAACTTGTTCTGCTCCAGGATGCAGAGGGCTTCCATCCTGTAAATTCACTCCACACATTCTAGTACTCACCGCACTAGACGCCTTTACCACAATTAACGATGTTGGCCATTCCTCCTTTTCCAAACACCTGTCCCCTTGGAACTGTGAGAATGAAATGACCCATGTGGGAATCCAGTGGCCAATATGGAGAAGTTTTTGCAAGTTAGTGGGAATACAGATCAGGAACAGACTATGGTCTGATTTGTTCTTGGTTAAGACACTCTGGCTTCAGTGTGGAGGCTCATGAGAGAGAGAGGAGGTCCTTCTGACTGACTTCCAGATGGGAGACATGGGAAGTTCTCCTCACTGTCTTCTGGATGAGAGAGTGGTGGTTCTCCAGACCGACTTCCGGATGAGAGAGAGGGGAGGTTCTCCTGACTGACTTCTGGACAAGAGAGGAGCGTTCTCATGTACGAGAGAGAGGGTAGTTCCTGCTGACTGAGTTTTGGACGGGAGAGGGGAGATTCTGCTGACTGAGTTTTGGACGAGAGAGTGGAGGTTCTCCTGACTGATTTCCTGGCTTGAGAGAGGAGAGGTTCTCCTGACTGTCTTCTGGACCAGAGAGTCGAGAATCTCCACACCGACTTCCAGATGAGAAGGGGAGGTTCTCCTGATGGACATATGGATGAGAGAGGGGAGGTTCTCCTGTCTTACTTTTGGACGAGAGAGAGGGGAGGTTCTCCTGACTGACTTCTGGACGAGAGAGTGGAGGTTTTCCTGACCGACTTCCTGATGAGAGAGAGGGGAGGTTCTCTTGATTGACTTCTGGAAGAGGGAGTGGGGATTCTGCTGACCGACTTCCGGATGGGAGAGTGGGGAAGTTCTGACTGACTTCTGGAGGAGAGAGGGGAGGTTCTCTTGACTTAATATTGGAGAATAGAAAGTTAGGTTTTTCGGACTGACTTCTGGACCAGACAGTAGATGTTCTTGAAGGAGAGACAGGGGAGGTTCTCCTGACTGGCTTCTGGGAGAGAGAGGGGAGGTTCTGCTGATCTACTCCTGGACGAGAGATAGAGGATGTTCTCCTGACTGATTTCTGGACCAGAGAGTGGAGATACTCTTGACAGAGAGAGAGAGGGGAGATTATCCTGACTGACTACCAGGGAAGAGAGAGGGGAGTTTCTCCTGACTGATTTCTGGACCAGACAGGGGAGGTTCTGCTGATCAACCTCAGGACGAGAGAGAGGAGCGGTTCTCTTGACTGATTTCTTGATCAGAGAGTGGAGGTTCTCTTGAAGGACAGAGAGGGGAGATTATCCTGACTGTCTTCCAGGAGACAAAGAGCAGACTTTGTCCTGACTGATTTCTGGACCAGAAAGGGGAGGTTCTCTTGTCTTACTTCTGGATGAGAGACAGGAGAGCTTCTCCTGACTGACTTCTGGACCAGAGAGTGGAGGTTCTTGAATGAGAGAGACGGGGGAGGTTCTTGAAAGAGAAAGATGGGAGGTTCTCCTGAATGAGATTCAGATGAGAGAGAGGAGAGGTTCTCCTGACTGACTTCTGTACGAGAGAGGGGAGGTTCTCCTAACTGACTTCTGGACGAGAGACGGGAGGTTCTCCTGACTGGCTTCTGGACGGGAGAAGGGAAGTTCTCCTGAGTGACTTTTGGGTGAGAGACTGGAGTTTCTCCTGACTGACTTCCGGACCAAAGAGTGGACGATCTTGATTGAGTGAGAGAGATGGAAGGTTCTGTTGACTGACATCTGGACAAGAGAGTGGAAGTTCTCATGAATGACAGAGAAGGGAGGTTTTGCTGACTGACTTCTGGACAACAGAGAGGAGAAGTTCTCATGACTGACTTCTGGACCAGAGAGGGGAGGTTCTTGAACAAGAGAGAGGGGAGGTTTTCCTGACTGGCTTCTGGATGAGAGAGAGGGGAGGTTCTCCTGGCTGACTTCTGGACCAGAGAGGGGATGTTCTCCTGACTGACTTTTGGATGGGAAAGAGAGAATGTTTTCCTGAGTGAATTCTGGACCAGAGATGGAGGTTCTCTTGAAGGAGAGAGAGGGGAGATCACCCTGACTGACTTCTAGGTGAGAGAAGAGGGGAGGTTCTCCTGACTGACTTCTGGACCAGAGATGGAGTTCTGCTTACCGACTTCCGGACGAGAGAGAGGAGAGGTTCTCCTGACTGACTTCTGGACCAGAGAGTGGACGTTCTGCTGACCGACGTCCAGATGAGAGAGTGGAGGTTCTCTTGACTGATTTCTGGACAACAGAGGGGAGGTTCTTCTGACTGACTTTTGGACGAGAGAGATGGGAAGATTACCTGACTGACTTCTGAACCATAGAGTGGAGGTTCTTGAATGAAAGACAGCGGAGGTTCTCCTGACTGACTTCTGGATGAGATAGGGGAGGTTCTCCTGACTGACTTCTGGATGAGATAGGGGAGGTTCTCCTGTCTGAATTCTGGACCAGAGAGTGGAGGTTCTCCTGACTGACTTCTGGATGGGAGAGAGGGGAGGTTCTGTTGAGTGACTTCTGGACCAGAGAGGGGAGGTTGTTGAAGAGAGAGAGGAGACATTCTTCTGAATGACTTCCGGATGAGAGAGCTGAGGTTCTCCTGACAGAATTCTGGAACAGAGAGTGGAGGTTCTCTTGATGTAAAGAGAGGGGCTATTCTCCTGACTGACTTCAGGCAAGAGAGAGGGGAGGTACTCCTGACTGATTTCCGGAGCAGTCAGGGGAGGTTTCCCTGTCTTAACTTTGAACGAGAGAGAAGGGAGGTTCTCCACACTGAATTCTGTACCAGAGAGGGGAGGTTCTTGAGCAAGAGAGAGTGTAAGTAGTCCTGAATGACTTCCGGAGAGAGAGAGGTGAGATTCTCCTGACTGACTTCTGGACGAGAGAGGGGAGCTTCTCCTGACCGACTTCTGGATGTGACAGAGGGGAGGTGGTCCTGAATGACTTCTGGATGAGAGAGGGGAGTTTCTCCTGACTGACTTTTGGATGAGAGCGAGGGGAGATTTTCCTTACCGACTTCTGGACCAGAGAGAGGAGTTTCTTGAACAAGAGAGAGGGGAGGTACTCTGAATGAATTCTGGATGAGAGAGAGGGGAGGTTCTCCTGACTGACTTCTGGATCAGAGAGGGGAGGTTCTGCTGACCGACTTCTGGATGAGAGAGGGGAGGTTCTCTTGCAGGATAGAGAGGGGAGGTTCTCATGACTGATTTTCAGGCGAGAGAGAGGGGAGGTTCTCTTGGCTGATTTCTGGACCAGACACGGGAGGTTTTCCTGTCTAACTTCTGGACAAGAGAGAGGGTAGGTCTCCTGATTGATTTCTGGATCAGAGAGGGGAGGTTCTCCTGACTGACTTCCAGATGAGAGAGGGGAGGTTCTCCTGACTGACTTCTGAATGAGAGACAGGGGAGGTTTCCCTGAATGACTTCTGGACCAGAGAGGGGAGGTTCTTGAACGAGAGAGAGGGGAAGTTCTCCTGAATGACTTTCAGACGAGAGAGAGGAGAGTTTCCCCCGACTGAATTCCAGATAAGAGACAGCGGAGGTTCTTCTGTCTGACTTCCAGACCAGAGAGTGGAGGTTCTCCTGACCGACGTCGGATGAGAGAGAGGGGAGATTTTCCTGACTGACTTCGAGGCGAGAGAGAGGGGAAGTTCTCCTGACTGATTTCCGGACCAGACAGAGAGTTTCTCCTGTCTTACTTCTGGATGAGGGAGAAGGGAGGTTCTCCTGAATGACTTCTGGACCAGAGAGGGAAGGTTCTTGAATGAGAGAGAGGGGAGGCTCTCCTGAATGACCTCCAGAAGAGAGAGAGGGGAGGTTCTCCTGACTGACTTCTGGATGAGAGAGGGGAGGTTCTCCTGAGTGGCTTCTGGAAGACAGACTGGAGCTTCTCCTAACTGACTTCTGGACAAGAGAGTGGATATTCTGCTGACCGACTTCCAGATGAGAGAGAGGGGAGGTTCTCCTGATTGACTTCTGGATGAGAGAGGGGAGGTACTCCTGACTGAATTCTGGATCAGAGAGTGGAGGTTCTCTTGCAGGAGAGAGAGGGGAGATTCTCCTGACTGAAATCCAGGAGAGAGAGAGGGGAGGTTCTCCTGACTGATTTCTTGACCAGACAGGGGAGGTTCTCCTGTCTTACTTCTGGATGATAGAGTGGGGAGTTTCTCCTGACTGACTTCTGGACCAGAGAGGGGAGGTTCTCCTGCCTGACTTCCGGAGATGAAACCAGGCAGGTGCTCAGCATGGCTATGTCAGCTCGAGGAAGCATCTTTACATTTGAAGGTGCTTGGGGAATGATGGCAACAGGGAAGTGCCAACTACCTCTTCTCGGGTGTAACAACAGTTGTTGTAGTATTTGCTCATTTCACCTACAGGTTGACTTCACTGAGCAGATTCAGACAAATTGTGCCCAGCCAGTTCCAGGGGGCTGGTGTGAGCAGGACTCTGTCAGGATGGTCAGCAGGTGTGAGCAGGTGACCCACTGGGATGGTCAGCAGTTCTGAGCATGTGCCCTGACAGGATGGTCAGCCGGTAGCATGTTGCAAGGGCCTGGCAAGGACAGTGTAGGTGAGCAGTGTTCCGGGGATTATTGCTGGGGTCCTGTCTTTCAAATGGGATGGATGTTGCAACTGCTCACAGACACACTCCAAGGGGAATTACAGGGGATTTGGAAAAAGTTGTAGGGACTAGCAGTCCCAGAGGGTCTCAGGGCCTGAGTGGATGGTCTGTCAGCCCAGGTCATGTGTCAATGCTTTCAGGAGGTCAGTACTTACCTGGGACACCCTGGTCCTGTGTTTAGAGGATGGGTCAAGGGCACAGTAGGAGATGCGAGCTGCAGATCAGAGGAGGGGGCTGGACTGGAGAAAATCATGTGAGAATCACACATTCCTGTGTGGCTGAGGCCAGGGCCTGGGTGAGGTTCCAGAGCAACAGTGAGGAGGTCACCCATGAGGGAGTGAGGCCCACCATCTATCTGTCTCTCACTCCACTCTTCTCTCTGTCTCTGTCTCCCCCATGTCTCTCCATGTCTCTGTCTTCTGTCTGTCTCTCTCTCTCTCTCTTTTGCCTCCCTCTGTCTCTCCTCTCTCTCCCCTTTTCTGTCTCTTTTGAATGCCATGGCTGCCAGCTGGGTAGAAGAGACTATGCCTTACCAGCAGGCTGAGGAGCAGCGGGAAGGACACTGGAGACTATAGCAAAGGGAGGAGTGTTTCTGGAACGAAGTCAGCTCTGGGAGGTCCAGCAAGGGTATGGAGGATGGCGGTTGGGTGTGGGTGGGTGGAGGCCTCAGGAGACCCTGTGGAGGTTCCTGGGCCAGCCGAGGGGTAGGAGCAGCGTGGAGTGGACGCAGCAGTGAATGCACCTGATAAGCTGGTCTGGCGCCCTCAGATGCCTCCAGAGTCTGTAGCTGGGGGAGCACTCGAGAAAAGTGGGAGGAGTTTTTAAAGGGAAGTACTGAAGCTGCCTACAGGTTGATGCAGCCAAGAGGGGAGTTTAAATGTGAAAGAGAGAGAGACAGAGACAGAGACAGAGACAGAGACAGAGAGAAGGGAAACAACAGAGTAACGACCTCTGAATGTCACTCTCCCACTAAGAAAAGATGCCGAAATGGTCAGAAGAAGCTTTTCCACAACTCTAGAAATTAATCAAAGTCTTCCAGGAACTTAACTTTTTCTGTGTTCTAGTTTTTCATTGTTGTTTCGAGGAAAAACAGTTGAATTTTGTTAAGAACGGTGAGATTTCTGACTTTCCCCATATCGCTCCTGCTCTGCAACTCTGGGTGACCTTGAGCACCAGCAGTGCCACCCAAGGGGTGAACAGAGCTGGGGCTCGCCGAAACCTCCTCCTCAGAGCACTGCCCTCACCATACGTGTCCTGCAGTTGCTTGGACGCCTCTGTCTACGAGGCTGTCGGTTTGCCTTGACTGGAGCTCAACTGGGGTGAAGACAAGGAGGGGCAAGTGACAGACAGAGAGCCGGCCACTCAGTGACAGAACACAAGAGCATTTCAGGTGGAGGGCACAGGTGCAGGCCCTGAGGCTGGAGTGAAGCTTGTTGGGAGCCAAGAAGGAAGATCGGGGGTGGGGCAGGTGTGGGAGTGCCAGAGAGGAGGACTGGGGACCCTGGATCTCACCCCAGGGGCACTGACGAATTCTGGCTGCGTTTTGAGTTTGGGAAACCGCTCTGAGGTGGGGTGTTACTTTGTCTTTGAGCCACGATCCCGCTGGCCTGTGAGCGATGTGGGAATAGAGACTGCCTCTTACATCCTCAGGACAGAAACCTGCCACCTGTCACAGGTCCTGTCGTAGGGGCAATTGGGGAAAGAAAGAAGGAAGGAAGGAAGGAAAGCTAGCCAGGTGGCCGGAGCTCACGCTGTTGCGCCTCTGCCCTTAGCATGCTGGAGGGGGTGCTCTGATTTGGGATTTGAGGCCTTTCCTGTTTAGTTAAGCATCTGTGCCTGTTGGGCCTGACATGCTTCTAAATTCAATACACTCTTCCTCTCATATTTTATGCCAAGTTTCTTTACCTTGGAAATTCTAGATCCTTTCTTCTGGGAAAAAAATTGCATGTTTTTGATGCCATAAAATATAATTTACTGGGAGTTACAGATAGCTTTTCCATTTAATCATTATTCATTTGTTCAATTTTACATTTCTTCTATCAATTTTATACCACTGCGTTTCTCTTGGTTGTTAGTTAGAGCCAGTCTGTATTCTAGGCATTCCTGGAGTCAGAACACACAGGTTCGTTGTTTGCAAAGGGGAATGGGAGTTGCCAGCCTGTGCCTGCCCCCAGTATGCCCCAGTATGCACAGTATACTCTGCGTTTGCACATTCTCAGAAGGCACCATATGTCCCCATATCTGGCTGGAGAAGCCGTTGGTGGCAGTGATGGTCCTCACCTGGTGATGATCTCTTTACTGCGTCTGTTAAATAATGTAGTCACTTTTATTAATTCTCAGTACATCTATGCAGGAGAAAATACCTGAACAGGCATATGATTGACTTTAAGAAAAAAAATAATGTTTATTTATTTTTAGAGAGAAAAAGAGAGAGACAGAGCGTAAGTGGGTGGGGGCGCTAAAAGGGAAACACGGAATAGAAGCAGGACCCAGGCTCTGAGCTGTCAGCACAGAGCCTGACACGAGGCTCAAACCCACAAACTGTGAGATTATGACCTGAGCTGAAGTCAGACACTTAATCAAGCGAGTCACCCAGGCGCCCCCATATGGTTGACTTTTTAATGGTTGCAAAATTCCTTTTTTTTTCTTTTATGAAATTTATTGTCAAATTGGTTTCCATGCAACACCCAGTGCTCATCCCAACAGGTGGTCTCCTCAATGCCCATCACCCACCTTCCTCTCGCCCCCACCCCCATCAACCCTCAGTTTATTCTAAGTTTTTAAGAGTCTTTTATGATTTGGTTCTCCCCCTCTTTTTTTTTTTTTTTTTTTTTTCCTTCCCCTCCCCCATGGTCTTCTGTTAAGTTTCTCTGGATCCACATATGAGTGAAAACATGTGATATCTGTCTTTCTCTGCCTGAGTTATTTCACTTAACACAATACCCTCCAGTTCCATCCACGTTGCTACAAAAGGCCAGATTTCTCATTGCCAAGTAGTATTCCATTGTGTATATAAACCACAATGTCTTTATCCATTCATCAGTCAATGGACATTTAGGCTCTTTCCATAATTAGGCTGTTGTTGAAAGTGCTGCTATAAACATTGGGATACAAGTGTCCCTATGCATCAGCACTCCTGTATCCCTTGGGTAAATTCCTAGTAGTGCTCTTGCTAGGTTGTAGGGTAGTTCTATTTTTGTTTTTTTGAGGAACCTCCACACTGTTTTCCAGAGCGGCTGCACCAGTTTGCATTCCCACCAGCAGTGTGAGAGGGTTCCTGTTTCTCCACATCCTCGCCAGCATCTAGAGTCTCCTGATTTGTTCATTTTAGCCACTTTGACCAGCGTGAGGTGATATATCAGTGTGGTTTTTGATTTGTACTTCCCTGATATGGAGTGATGTGGAGCATCTTTTCATGTGCCTGTTGGCCATCTGGATGTCTTCTTTCGGAAAGTGTCTATTCATGTCTTCTGCCCATTTCTTCACTGGATTATTTGTTATTTGGGTGTGGAGTTTGGTGAGTTCTTCATAGATTTTGGATACTAGCCCTTTGTCTGATGTGTCATTTGCAAATATCTTTTCCCATTCTGTCGGTTGCCTTTTAGTTCTGTTGATTGTTTCCTTCGCAGTGCAGAAGCTTTTTATCTTGATGAGGTCCCAATAGTTCATTTTTGCTTTTAATCCCCTCGCTTTTGGAGATGTGTCAAGTAAGAAATTGCTGCAGCTGAGGTCAGAGAGGTTTTCTCCTGCTTTCTCCTCTAGGGATTGACGGTTTCCTGTCTCACATTCGGGTCCTTTATCCATTTTGAGTTTATTTTTGTGAATGGGGTAAGAAAATGGCCTAGTTTCATTCTTTTGCATATTGCTGTCCAGTTCTCCCAGCACCCTTTGTTAAAGAGACTATCTTTTTTCCATTGGATATTCTTTCCTGCTTTGTCAAAGATTACTTGGCCGTACTTGTGTGGGTCCAATTCTGGAGTCTCTATTCTATTCCATTGGTCTATGTGTCTGTTTTTGTGCCAATACTATGCTGTCTTGACGATTACAACTTTGTAGTAAAGGCCAAAGTCTGGCATTGTGATGCCTCCTGCTTTGGTCTCGTTCTTCAATATTACTTTGGCTATTTGAAGTCTTTTGTGGTTCCATATACATTTTAGGATTGATTGTTCTAGCTTCTAGAAGAATGCTGGTGCAATTTTGATTGGGATTGCGTTGAACGTGTAGATTGATTTGGGTAGTATTGACATTTTAGCAGTACTTATTCTTCCAATCCATGAGCATGGAATGTTTTTCCATTTGTTTTTATTTTTCTTTCAATTTCCTTCATAAGCTTTCTATAGTTTTTAGTGTACAGATCCTTTACATCTTTGGTTAGGCTTATTCCTAAGTATTTTATGATTCTTGATGATGATTGAAAAATTCCTGGTGTCACATGAAAGATTCTGGATGCGTGCACATTATGCCTGATTTTCTGCTAACTACCAAACATAGTTCAAATCCCCTCCTGGGGGACCTTTACTACATGGCTCTGTATTTAAGAAAAGGGGAGGGGGGTTCCAGAAGATGGCAGCGTAGGAGGACGCGGGGCTCACAGCGCGTCCTGCCGATCACTTAGATTTCACCTACACCTGCCTAAAGAACCCAGAAAACCGCCAGAGGATTAGCAGAAGGGAGTCTCCGGAGTCAAGCGCAGTCTAGAGGCCCATGGAAGAGGGTAGGAAGGGCGGCGAGGCGGTGCGCGCTCCACGGACTGGTGGGAGGGAACCGGGGCGGAGGGGCGGCTCGCCGGCCAAGCAGAGCCCCCGAGTCTGGCTGGCAAAAGCGGAGGGGCCGGACAGACTGTGTTCCGACAGCAAGCGCGACTTAGCATCTGGGAGGTCATAAGTTAACAGCTCTGCTCGGAAAGAGGGAAGGCTGGAGGACAAAGGAAGCGAGAGCTGCTGAGCCCCCCGGACAGCAGAGCTCAGCTTGGCGGGGAACAAAGGCGCCAGCGCCATCTCCCCTGCCCATCCCCCAGCCAAAATCCCAAAGGGAACCAGTTCCTGCCAGGGAACTTGCTCGCTCCGCGCAAACACCCAACTCTGTGCTTCTGCGGAGCCAAACCTCCAGCAGCGGATCTGACTCCCTCCCGCTGCTACAGGGCTCCTCCTGAAGTGGATCACCTAAGGAGAAGCGAGCTAAGCCTGCCCCTCCACCCCCCCCCCCCGTGCACCTTGCCTACCCACCCCAGCTAATACGCCAGATCCCCAGCAACACAAGCCTGGCAGTGTGCAAGTAGCCCAGATGGGACACGCCACCCCACAGTGAATCCCGCCCCTAGGAGAGGGGAAGAGAAGGCACACACCAGTCTGACTGTGGCCCCAGCGGCGGGCTGGGGGCAGACATCAGGTCTGACTGCGGCCCGCCCACCAACGCAAGTTATGCAAGACAGCACAGGGGAAGTGCACTGCAGGTCCTCACCACACCAGGGAGTCTCCAAAATGACCAAACGGAAGAATTCCCCTCAGAAGAATCTCCAGGAAATAACAACAGCTAATGAACTGATCAAAAAGGATTTAAATAATATAACAGAAAGTGAATTTAGAATAATAGTCATAAAATTAATCGCTGGGCTTGAAAACAGTATACAGGACAGCAGAGAATCTCTTGCCACAAAGATCGAGGGACTAAGGAACAGTCACGAGGAGTTGAAAAACGCTTTAAACGAATTGCAAAACAAAATGGAATCCACGATGGCTCGGCTTGAAGAGGCAGAGGAGAGAATAGGTGAACTAGAAGATAAAGTTATGGAGAAAGAGGAAGCTGAAAGAAAGAGAGATAAAAAAATCCAGGAGTATGAGGGGAAAATTAGAGAACTAAGTGATACACTAAAAAAAAATAATATACGCATAATTGGTATCCCAGAGGAGGAAGAGAGAGGGAAGGGTGCTGAAGGGGTACTTGAACAAATTATAGCTGAGAACTTCCCTGAACTGGGGAAGGAAAAAGGCATTGAAATCCAAGAGGCACAGAGAACTCCCTTCAGACGTAACTTGAATCGATCTTCTGCACGACATATCATAGTGAAACTGGCAAAATACAAGGATAAAGAGAAAATTCTGAAAGCAGCAAGGGATAAACGTGCCCTCACATATAAAGGGAGACCTATAAGACTCGTGACTGATCTCTCCTTTGAAACTTGGCAGGCCAGAAAGGCTTGGCACGATATCTACAGTGTGCTAAACAGAAAAAATATGCAGCCGAGAATCCTTTATCCAGCAAGTCTGTCATTTAGAATAGAAGGAGAGATAAAGGTCTTCCCAAACAAACAAAAACTGAAGGAATTTGTCACCACGAAACCAGCCCTACAAGAGATCCTAAGGGGGATCCTGTGAGACAAAGTACCAGAGACATCACTACAAGCATAAAACATACAGACATCACAATGACTCTAAACCCATATCTTTCTATAATAACACTGAATGTAAATGGATTAAATGCGCCAACTAAAAGACATAGGGTATCAGAATGGATAAAAAAACAAGACCCATCTATTTGCTGTCTACAAGAGACTCATTTTAGATCTGAGGACACCTTTAGATTGACAGTGAGGGGATGGAGAACTATTTATCATGCTCCTGGAAGCCAAAAGAAAGCTGGAGTAGCCATACTTATATCAGACAAACTAGACTTTAAATTAAAGGCTGTAACAAGAGATGAAGAAGGGCATTATATAATAATCACAGGGTCTATCCACCAGGAAGAGCTAACTATTATAAATGTCTATGCGGCAAATACCCGAGCCCCCAGATATATAAAACAATTACTCATAAACATAAGCAACCTTATGATAAGAATGTGGTCATTGCAGGGGACTTTAACACCCCACTTACAGAAATGGATAGATCATCTAGACATACAGTCAATAAAGAAACAAGGGCCCTGAATGATACATTGGATCAGATGGACTTGACAGATATATTTAGAACTCTGCATCCCAAAGCAACAGAATATACTTTCTTCTCGAGTGCACATGGAACATTCTCCAAGATAGATCATATACTGGGTCACAAAACAGCCCTTCATAAGTTTACAAGAATTGAAATCATACCATGCATACTTTCAGACCACAATGCTATGAAGCTTGAAATCAACCACAGGAAAAAGTCTGGAAAACCTCCAAAAGCATGGAGGTTAAAGAACACCCTACTAACGAATGAGTGGGTCAACCAGGCAATTAGAGAAGAAATTAAAACATATATGGAAACAAACGAAAATGAAAATACAACAATCCAAACGCTTTGGGATGCAGCGAAGGCAGTCCTGAGAGGAAAATACATTGCAATCCAGGCCTATCTCAAGAAACAAGAAAAATCCCAAATACAAAATCTAACAGCACACCTAAAGGAAATAGAAGCAGAACAGCAAAGGCAGCCTAAACCCAGCAGAAGAAGAGAAATCATAAAGATCAGAGCAGAAATAAACAATATAGAATCTAAAAAAACTGTAGAGCAGATCAACGAAACCAAGAGTTGGTTTTTTGAAAAAATAAACAAAATTGACAAACCTCTAGCCAGGCTTCTCAAAAAGAAAAGGGAGATGACCCAAATAGATAAAATCATGAATGAAAATGGAATTATTACAACCAATCCCTCAGAGATACAAACAATTATCAGGGAATACTATGAAAAATTATATGCCAGCAAATTGGACAACCTGGAAGAAATGGACAAATTTCTAAACACCCACACTCTTCCAAAACTCAATCAGGAGGAAATAGAAAGCTTGAACAGACCCATAACCAGCGAAGAAATTGAATCGGTTATCAAAAATCTCCCAACAAATAAGAGTCCAGGACCAGATGGCTTCCCAGGGGAGTTCTACCAGACATTTAAAGCAGAGATAATACCTATCCTTCTCAAGCTATTCCAAGAAATAGAAAGGGAAGGAAAACTTCCAGACTCATTCTATGAAGCCAGTATTACTTTGATTCCTAAACCAGACAGAGACCCAGTAAAAAAAGAGAACTACAGGCCAATATCCCTGATGAATATGGGTGCAAAAATTCTTAATAAGATACTAGCAAATCGAATTCAACAGCATATAAAAAGAATTATTCACCATGATCAAGTGGGATTCATTCCTGGGATGCAGGGCTGGTTCAACATTCGCAAATCGATCAACGTGATACATCACATTAACAAAAAAAAAGAGAAGAACCATATGATCCTGTCAATCGATGCAGAAAAGGCCTTTGACAAAATCCAGCACCCTTTCTTAATAAAAACCCTTGAGAAAGTCGGGATAGAAGGAACATACTTAAAGATCATAAAGGCCATTTATGAAAAGCCCACAGCTAACATCATCCTCAACGGGGAAAAACTGAGAGCTTTTTCCCTGAGATCAGGAACACGACAGGGATGCCCACTGTCACCGCTGCTGTTTAATATAGTGCTGGAAGTTCTAGCATCAGCAATCAGACAACAAAAGGAAATCAAAGGCATCCAAATTGGCAAAGATGAAGTCAAGCTTTCGCTTTTTGCAGATGACATGATATTATACATGGAAAATCCGATAGACTCCACCAAAAGTCTGCTAGAACTCATACATGAATTCAGCAAAGTTGCAGGATACAAAATCAATGTGCAGAAATCAGTTGCATTCTTATACACTAACAATGAAGCAACAGAAAGACAAATGAAGAAACTGATCCCGTTCACAGTGTCACCAAGAAGCATAAAATACCTAGGAATAAATCTAACCAAAGATGGAAAAGATCTGTGTGCTGAAAACTATAGAAAGCTTATGCAGGTAATTGAAGAAGATATAAAGAAATGGAAAGACATTCCCTGCTCATGGATTGGAAGAATAAATATTGTCAAAATGTCAATACTACCCAAAGCTATCTACACATTCAATGCAATCCCAATCAAAATTGCACCAGCATTCTTCTCGAAACTAGAACAAGCAATCCTAAAATTCATATGGAACCACAAAAGGCCCCGAATAGCCAAAGTAATTTTGAAGAAGAAGACCAAAGCAGGAGGCATCACAATCCCAGACTTTAGCCTCTACTACAAAGCTGTCATCATCAAGACAGCATGGTATTGGCATAAAAACAGACACATAGACCAATGGAATAGAATAGAAACCCCAGAACTAGACCCACAATCGTATGGCCAACTCATCTTTGACAAAGCAGGAAAGAACATCCAATGGAAAAAAGACAGTCTCTTTAACAAATGGTGCTGGGAGAACTGGACAGCAACATGCAGAAGGATGAAACTAGACCACTTTCTCACACCATTCACAAAAATAAACTCAAAATGGATAAAGGACCTGAATGTGAGACAGGAAACCATCAAAACCTTAGAGGAGAAAGCAGGAAAAGACCTCTCTGACCTCAGCCGTAGCAATCTCTTACTCGGCACATCCCCAAAGGCAAGGGAATTAAAAGCAAAAGTGAATTACTGGGACCTTATGAAGATAAAAAGCTTCTGCACAGCAAAGGAAACAACCAACAAAACTAAAAGGCAACCAACGGAATGGGAAAAGGTATTTGCAAATGACACATCGGACAAAGGGCTAGTATCCAAAATCTATAAAGAGCTCATCAAACTCCACACCCGAAAAACAAATAACCCAGTGAAGAAATGGGCAGAAAACATGAATAGACACTTCTCTAAAGAAGACATCCGGATGGCCAACAGGCACATGAAAAGATGTTCAACGTCGCTCCTTATCAGGGAAATACAAATCAAAACCACACTCAGATACCACCTCACGCCAGTCAGAGTGGCCAAAATGAAGAAATCAGGAGACTATAGATGCTGGAGAGGATGTGGAGAAACAGGAACCCTCTTGCACTGTTGGTGGGAATGCAAATTGGTGCAGCCGCTCTGGAAAGCAGTGTGGAGGTTCCTCAGAAAATTAAAAATAGACCTACCCTATGACCCAGCAATAGCACTGCTAGGAATTTATCCAAGGGATACAGGAGTACTGATGCATAGGGGCACCTGTACCCCAATGTTTATAGCGGCACTCTCAACCATACCCAAATTATGGAAAGAGCCTAAATGTCCATCAACTGATGAATGGATAAAGAAATTGTGGTTTATATACACAACGGAATACTACGTGGCAATGAGAAAAAATGAAATATGGCCTTTTGTAGCAACATGGATGGAACTGGAGAGTGTGATGCTAAGTGAAATAAGCCATACAGAGAAAGACAGATACCATATGGTTTCACTCTTATGTGGATCCTGAGAAACATAACAGAAACCCATGGGGGAGGGGAAGGAAAAAAAAAAAAAAAGAGGTTAGAGTGGGAGAGAGCCAAAGCATAAGAGACTGTTAAAAACTGAGACAAACTGAGGGTTGATGGGGGGTGGGAGGGAGGGCAGGGTGGGAGGGAGGGAAGGGTGGGTGATGGGTATTGAGGAGGGCACCTTTTGGGATGAGCACTGGGTGTTGTATGGAAACAAATTTGACAGTAAATTTCATATATTAAAAAAAAAAAAAGAAAAAAAAAGAAACCAATTTGACAGTAAATTTCATATATTAAAAGAAAAAAAAGAAAATATAAATTAGAATGTCACCACCAAAAAATAAATAAATAAATAAATAAAGTGTTAAACTTAATATTCTACTTGTTTGCTAAGTACAATTGATTTTATTTATTTATTTATTTATTTATTTATTTATTTATTTATTTATTTATTTTTATTTTTTTTTTATTTATTTATTTTTTTTTTGTAGTGAGCTTGTATCCTGTGATTCTGCTAAATTGTCTTATTAGGTCTAATTGTTTGTTTTTTTTTTGTTTGTTTGTTTGTTTTTGTTTTTGGTTTTGGTTTTGGGTTTTTTTTTGTAGATTCCTTAGGATTGTCTCTGAAGCAGTCTTTGTCCCACTCACTGGCCCAACACTGCCGTCTCATGTAGAGCAGATTTGGCGGAATTGGGTATGTCTGCCTTGCTCCTGATCTCACATGCGCTAGCCTTTCATAGCTCACAGGTATGATGTTAGCAGTAGGGTTTCTGAGATGCTCTTCAGTAGATCAAGGAGACTCTTTTCTGTTTCTGACTGGTTGCTGACAGTTCTTAATCGTAAATAAGCACTGAATTCTGTCAAAAGTTTTGTTCTTTATCGTACTGATAGGGTAAATTATGTTGACTTTGGAATGTGAAGATGTATTTGTGATCCAGGGATAAACCACATTTAGTTGTGACATGCCTCCCAGTTTGTGTATTTCTGCATTCAAGGTGTTCATGTTGGCCAAGGAGTGTTACATTCACGAGGGATATCGGTCTGTAATTTCCCTTTTTTATATCATCTTCATCAATTTTTGATGTCAGGGCTGTGCTATCCTCATAACGTGATTTGGAAATTAATATCCTCGCATTATTATTTTCTATAAGAATTATGTACAAATTGTGCTATTTCTCCCTTAACCTTTTTTAAATGTTTATTTTTGAGAGAGAGAGAGAGAGACAGAGAGAGAGAGAGAGAGAGAGAGAGATACACACAGAGTGTGAGCTGGGGAGGGGCAGAGAGAGAGGGAGACACAGAATCCAAAGCAGTCTCCAGGCTCTGAACTGTCAGCATAGAGCTCAACACGGGGCTCAAACTCACGAACTGTGAGATCATGACCTGAGCTGAAGTCAGACACTTACCTGACTGAGCCACCCGCGCACCCCTCTTCTTTAAATATTTGATGAAATTCACCAGTGAAACCATGTGGTCTTGAGGTTTTCTTTGTACACATGGTTTTGCTAACAAATTCAGTTCCTTTTAAAAGACAGAGATCTACCCAGAGTTTCTGCTGCATCTTGCCTCAAGTGTGCTAAATTTGCATTTTCAGGGACTTTGTCCAATTCATCTAAGCTTTCAGATTTCATTCATGCAATGTTACTTCCAGTATTCCGTATTTCCCGTGTACACTTGTAGAATACAAGTGAGGATGGCACTCCCTTTATCTCTGGTATCAGGAGCAAGCGTGTGTCTCTCTCTTTCTCTGTGGACCAGTTTAGGTACCACCAGTTTTGTTCACCTTTTCAAAGAACCACATTTGGGCACTATGAAATGTCTCTATTGCTCATCTGGTTCCTGCATCCTAGATTTTTATTGTTATCCTTATAATTCCTGTATTTGCCCAGCACTCTGTTTTCTGGGTATCCACAGGTGGAAAATTTAGGTCATCAATTTTAGACGTTTCTTCTTTTCTAATAATATAAACATTTAAGGCTATCCATTTCCCTCAAGTACCACCTTATCTGATAGGTTGTATGTTTGTTTCCATTTGATTTTGAAATACTTCCTAATTTTTCCCTTGACCCATGGATTAATTAGAGGTGTGTTGTTTAATTTCCAAATACGGAATTGTGTTTTCTAGGAATCTTGTTGTTGATTTTTAATTTAATTCCGTTGGAGTCAGAGAACATACTCAGTATATCTCAGTACTTTTAAGTTAACTGATACTTAATCTGTGGCCCAGTGTGGGGTCTGTCTCGGGGAGCTCACTGCATGCCCTTGTAAAGAACATGCCTTCTGCGGTTGTTGAGTGTGGTGTTCTGTAAGATCCATGAAGTCAAGGTGTTTGCTAATGCTGCTCGTATCTTCTAGTATGCATTTATGTATTTGGATGGTTTTGAAATTCCCAAACTGTGTCCAAACTGATGACCTCGGGTGTTGTAATGAACCCACAAGTGTACCCTGGCATATTTAAACATGCTGACGTCTGTCAGACTCTGTGTGCGTTAGTGCTGGTGAGTCTTGGGGCCGATCTCCCAAAAGTGGACATAGACCATTATACAATATCAAAATCTCATATTCATCAATATCACCACTGACTTATTCAGAAAAATCATTCAGTATTGGGAAGCTGTAAGGTTCATGGAGAAAAATGGAAGTTTTCCAAATTCTTCTCTTTTTCATTTTTTAAATTTTTATTTATTTTTGAGAGAGAGAAAGAAACAGAATGTGAGTAGGGGAGGGGCAGAGAGAGGGAGACACAGAATCCGAAGCAGGCTCCAGGCTCTAAGCTGTCAGCACAGAGCCTGATGCAGGGCTTGAACTCATGAAACACGAGATCATGACCTGAGCCGAAGTTGGTCGCTTAACCAGCTGAGCTACCCAGGTGCCCCGACATGTTCCAAATTCTAATTCTGATATCGGTTCCATACACCTAGGTCTGAAACACCACAATTTGTCTCTCAGTCATTTTTTTTGTTTTTGTTTTTCAAGCAAGAATAGTGGTCTCCAAAAAGGCATCGGTTTAATTAGCAACTCACACAATCACACAAATGTGTTTTCTTAGACAGCTGCCGTTGCTGCAGATGTGTTCCAGAAGTACTTTCTGTCACATGGGCAGCAAAAGGGTATGTAGTCAAGTTTTGAGATATCATAAAGTTAATATACCCCCAAACTACTCATCTCTACTCCTTTTTCAAGAACATTTTCAAGAGACAGCAGCTGTGTGTGCCATTGCACGGTGAGTGTGTGGCAATGTGGAGTGATTGCTGGCAGTGCAATCAGGAGGGGCCCCTGCCACATCAGATCACCTCTGGTTAGAGTCCATGAGATGTGGGTCCAGTCTTGGCCTCGCTCACCAAGAGTGTGACCTTGGGCACATCTTTCTATGCCGAGACATAAATTTGCACCTTACACAACATTTGTGAACATTAAGCATGCAAAGTATATCAAATATCCAGCAAAGAACCTGATTCATATGAAAAAATTGAGAACTGGTGGTAGTTCTTGGTGGTTTAAAATTAACAAAGGGAGGGGTGCCTGGGTGACTCAGTTGGTTGAGCTCTGACTTTGACTCAGGTCATGATCTTACTGCTTGAGAATTTGAGCTCTGCATCAGGCTCTGTGCTGACAGCTCAGAACCTGGAGCCTGCTTTAGATTCTATATCTCCCTCTGTCTCTTTCTCTCTCTCTTTCTCTCTATCTCTCTCTCTCTCTCTTCAAAATAAACATTAATATATATATATATATATATATATATATATATATATATATATATATATATATATATATATATAAAGTGATCAAGAGACTGGACATTAGACCCAGACCATCAGAGTTTGCACCAAGTCCCCTTTATTTATTAAGTGTAACTTTAGAGAAGTTACCTAATTTCCCTGAACCCGAGTGTCCTCATTGGTAAAGTGAGAAACAGTCATATGTATTGCATGAGATCGTTGTGAGGGTCGAAGTGGTTAACATTCTGGAATGTTAGAACAGGGCCAGCCCACAGGCAGAGCCGTGCATGTGTTAGCAGTTGCTGTCGCTAGTATTATTAAAACCATCATTGTGCTCTTGTTTTTGGCACCAACATCATCATCGTCATCTAGGGTGACCAGTAGTCCCTGCTGGGCCCAGACTCTTCTCTGGTTTTAGCACTGAAAGTCTGGGGTCCCAGGAAAGCTCTCTGTCCTGGGAAAACACTCCATTGGACGAGAGTGGAGCCCTGGGCCATGCGAGGCCATGCCGTCGCTTTAGTGCCCACCTCCTGTCATCACAAACCAGAGAGAATCATCATGGAGTTCATGTGGGCAGGCACCCATGGATGTGCCCCCCCCCTCACACTCTCACACACCGTGACAAGGGCTCTCAGCCTTCCCCTGGAGATGTCCAAGATTTACTGGTCATCTGGGCACCTAGAAGGAAATATTATTTTGCCGTAGGAACATTTTAGCGTGATAAACCCTGCAAGCGAGTCTTAGTTTCTGCTCCTCTGTTCTGGAAGGAAGCACCATCATTTAGAGGAGGCCAACAGCTGTGAGTTTCACTCTTGCAAACCAATCATTTCCAAATAGAGCAATACCACAATCTTAATTTTCCACTCAACGGTGAAAGCAGTCACATTATTCAAAATTATTCATCAGCACTTAGTAATTCACATTCTAGAGCAATCTCAGAGTTCTTTAATGTATATATTACGGGCGAGATTTATGGTGGGAATTACAGTATGGCAAAGCATTCTTTAAAATGGTGCGTAAATCACACAAGTTTAAAATACTAATTATGTAAAATATATTCTGAATTTTTAATTTCTATCTTTATTTAACAATATTCTCATTACCAGTGTTGGAAACAGGATAGGTGCACCTTCAGAAGCACTCAACCCTGAACCCATCTGTAAGGCAAACAACTTAGTGTTTTCACAATGCTGCTTGTGCCCCAATGCCCCCATTAAAAAAAAAAATAGTGAATACTGATCATGTAAAAGTTACAATCATTGCAAGATAATGGGGCATGAAATTCCATTCTGAGACAAAATCATCTTCTACTAACGACGTATCTCTGGGGAAAAAAAACAAACAAACAAAACATTATCTTCACTTGATTTCTTTTGTGCACCCACAAGGAGAACCTCTGGGAGATCTAGAACCACTTAATTTTCTGTAGCCATTTGTGACAGCCTGGTGGGCTTCTGGGAACCCCAGAGGGTGTTCATGGCCTTGAGGCTGGAGTCTGGCCAGAGGCCACGTTTATACACCTCCTGTCCCAGAGAACCACTCACACACACTGAAGACCAGGCTTTGTTTAAAGCAGCTCTTTCTTCGTCATTGCCAAGTAGTATTATTCCATTGTCTATATAAACCACATCTTCTTTATCCACTCATCAGTTGATGGACATTTGGGCTCTTCCCATAATTTGGCTGTTGTTGAAAGTGCTGCTCTAAACTTTGGGGTACATGTGCCCCTGTGCATCAGCACTCCTGTATCCCTTGGGTAAATTCTTAGTAGTGCTATTACTAGGTCGTAGGGTGGTTCTATTTTTAACTTTTTGAGGAACCTCCACACTGTTTTCCAGAGTGGGTGATCCAGTTTGCATTCCCACCAGCAGTGCAGGAGGGTTGCCATTTCTTCACGTCCTCTCCAGCATCTAGAGTCTCCTGATTTGTTCATTTTAGCCACTCTGACTGGTGAGAGGTGGTATTGAAGTATGAAGGGAGGGCGGGGGAGAGGGGAAATGGGTGATGGGCATTGAGGATGGCGCTTGTTGGGATAAGCACTGGGTGTTGTATGTAAGCGATGAGTCATGGGAATCTACCCCCCAAACCAAAAGCACACTGTATATGCTGTATGTTAGCTAACTTGATGATATATTTTTAAAAAAAACAATAAAGTAGCTCAAGTTAGCCCCCTGCCACAGCTCCACCCCAGGCCCACTGTCCAGTCTCTTGGAAACATGGGGATTGATTGCACATTGGTGGGCAGGCTGTGTCAAAGTCATGCTTCTCCAAGCATCAGTGTCCAGAACACAATTCTGTTGGTGGAGGGGAAGTTGGGGAGGGATATAATAGGAATAATGAAACCCACCCACATTACTTTTCACAGTGGGCTCTTCTAGAAAGGTGAGCTCTTCAGATGACAGCCAGTGGACAGGGATGCCACCCACACATAGAGTAAGCATTTAAATCGTTCTCCACAGAAAGGAGTAGTTTAATGCAAGGGTTTCACGAATCCTGAGGATGTGTCTGAATCTCTGTGCAGCCCTACAGCCCGTTGGATGCTCCAAACAGGATTCCCTTCGGATCTCAAGAGGCTGAAGCTCCTTGGGTAGGAGTGGAAGCCAAGTCCGGAAGCCAGCTGGCCCTTCATGCTGCTTCTTCATTAACTTTGATGAAATCCCTGGCACATCGTGAAATGGGTTAGGAGGGCTTCAGTGGAAGAGAGCCCCTGAGAAATAAGTCTCCGATTTTCTCTCCCAGTTTGTCAGTTTGTTAATATTACAGAGGCCAAAATAGACCCAAAGTGAAAGTGTGTGTGTGTGTGTGTGTGTGTGTGTGTGTGTGTGTGTGTGTGTGTGTTACCAGCAGGAACATGTAGTGTGAAGTGCTCCCACCTTGCCAGGAGTGCTCTCCACACACATTTGGGGCATCATTGACAGCCCCCACTCCGGGCAGCCTCCTGAGGGACAGGGGTCTTCCCTCCGTGTGGGGGCTCTCCGGGAGGCCCCTTCACCAGTGGTTATGCAGGGGATGGTCTGGCTTCCCCGGTGGTGCTGTCACTCAAGACTCCACTTCTTTTGTATACGAGTCTCCTTATGACTTTAATTTCTAGCTTTGGGGTATTTCTTAAGAAGCTGGAAGGAACAAAGTAAATTCAAATTCTCTGTCATATCTAAACATAAGGCCTGGGCATTCTTGTTTTTCCTCCACCATATTGTTGAATTGGGGGAATTTTTAAACCGACGTCAACCTGATCATCTTCTGCAAGATACCAAGAGTTTTCTGATTTTTCTTCGCAATAGTTTCTCCACTTTTTTGTGAACACATACATTTAGACACTATATACGCACAGCACCCCCCACACAAGCGCATGCACCACCTCTTCTAATATTAGTACTGTTTCTTATTTAGCAGAATATTCCCTTCTTAGAATACGCTCTGAAAATTATTCACACCAAAAACCCTGCAGCTTTTTAAAAGATGTATTTCATTTTTCTCCTTGTGTCGCACAGAATTAATCAAGGTTCTGATGATTGCTCTGCAGGTGTTATTTCAAAAACAAAAAGTACGCCCAAATCAGTAAGTTGACAGGGAAACTTTTGATTACAGGAGCTGATGACTATTGTTTCTAAAATAGAAGATGTGAAGTGTGACAAAAATCAATGACACCGCCATTAGGTTGGAGCTAAATTTATCCAGGTTTTACATTTGTGAGGTTCTTACCCCCTTCTCTGCAAATAGTCACCATGTTGTGACTTGTGAGTGTGTACACTTAGATATTTCTAACTTATCCTGATGATTTGGGGAAGAATTTGAAAGAATCAATGCCCAGAGATCTACTCAACATTATTACTGAGGAGCTGATCAGTGCAAGGCTTGACCCTGGGCCACAAAGGATCTGACAGAGGGCTCTTCCCAATGGATTTTCCATTTGAGAGAAGAGACAGACATTAAGCCCACAGGTACCTGCGTGCATACATAATCCCAGGATTGATAAGAAATACACGTGGGCACCTAAATATGGGAGTCATATTATGGGAAGAGGCCCCAAGGAACAGACGGAGGGCACACCTTGAGTTATTTAGGGCGTGGAGTCTTACCTAGGAATGTGGTTGCAGAGAGAGAAAACTAATCTGCATTTTAAAAAACTCTCTTTACCCCAAATCCTCTTCCCTCATGTCAATTTCCAGGACGGCGTGGAGAGCTCAGGTTTCAGGGTTCTTAAAATGTGTTTTGTTGCACACCATTATGAGAAGGCAGGGACTTCCTTTGCACAACATTCTACAAGTGTGTCTCTACTTTGCAAAACTCACATGTCCCCAGTGTCAGGGGCTGTCAGCAGGGTGTGTCTCTGCCCCTGCCCCTGCCCCAGGGGATGTGTGACAATGTCTGGAGACACTTTCTGGTGGTCATAACTGGAGGGGAGGTGGTCCTGGCATCTAGTGGGTAAAGACCAGGGATGCTGATAACCACCCTGTAGTGCCCAGGATGGTGACAGTCTCCCCCCGCCCCACCCCCAACCCCCAGGACAGAGAATCATCTGGTGTGAAATCTCAGTGACCCTTCTTCTCTTGTGTCCCTCACTGGACTGCAAGATCCTCGTGGACAGCACAGCAGGTACCACGGAAGTGGCCAATCACACGTCTGCAGGTTCTGTGGGAGCCACTGGGCAGCTCCAGCTTCTGTCCTGCCGCCTACCAACTGTGCATGCATCCCGAAAGCTTAAACTCTCACCCCTCCCTTTCCTCCTTGGGAAAATAGCAATGCCTGTGTGGCCACAGGAGCTGAAAGTAACTCCTGGGTGGGCTCCTAGTAAGTGCTCAGTAAATACTGCTGGTCATTGCTAACCCTGGAGAAGTTCACAGCTTCCAAAGCCTTATCTTAAGCCTTGTCCTTCTCCCTTTGAAAAGCCAAAGAAAAGCAGCACATGTTCCCACATTGGAGTTGAAGTGAGAATGTAAAATGTTTATTGGCCTTTGGAAAGGCTCTGGGCCTGAAGGGGGCACAGGTTAGAGATAAGGATTATCAGTGTCTCCCCCCACTGGGGTCCTGGGTGCCTCCTCCGGATGCCTGTCATGATCACTGCTGCAGGCCGCCCCTCAGATTCTTTTATGTGCACACCTCTGAGATCACACCATTTGGTTAAAGACTGTGCAGTCACACTTTGTCCTCAGAGCTCAGGGGGCTGCCTCACAGCCCCAGACACACAGCCTTCCCCTCTAGGCCTGAGCCAGCCTCCTGCTGGAGAGAGAAAGAGAAGGGAACTCGTGACTGAGCCCCCCAACCCCCGCCCCGTTCCCCTGACTGTCGTGCCTTCAGCATCCATGTAACCACAGCCTTCTGCAGGTGTGTGGGTACGTCAGGGCTCCAAAGCTCAACCCAGACCCTCTGTGATGTTCCAGACCCTTGGCCAGTCCATTTGGGGCCCAGGGATCCAGTTGCAAATTAGATCTAGCTCTGATGTATACAGTCCAGAGCAAGGGAAAGGATTAATTTTGAGGAAATCAGCCAAATACATGTAAAAAATGATAATTGGACCAAGTGCTATGGAGAAGGGCAGGTGTTATAGGTACAGGTGACTATGGTCTGATGCAGCGAGCTCATGGGGGCCCGGCCTGAGTGCATGGCCATGAAGGGGATTGGCCAGGAGA
Organism: Panthera pardus; assembly: GCF_024362965.1. Lineage (NCBI taxonomy): Eukaryota > Metazoa > Chordata > Mammalia > Carnivora > Felidae > Panthera > Panthera pardus. The sequence continues at coordinate 548,300 of NW_026526676.1, read as the reverse complement.
CCTGGAGGAGTCAGGGGAGGAGAACGCTGTGTGGGAGGTGAGGCTGGCGAGAGCAGAATCCCCTACTGGGCTGCCACAGGCCAACGCCACTGACCAGCATCTCCATCCGGGATATGATAGACAAGGGTTTTCCCCATCAGAGGAGAGCCCCATGTAGACTTGTTGTCCTACCCCTCTAATCCCTTCCTCTCACAGATGTCACTCTTCGGATCCCACAAGCAAGGGCACAGTGGAGTTTCTCCAGCAGAGGGACATGACCAAACCCATGACTGAAAAATTCCTGGGTGCTTCACAGGGGCTGGATTGAAGCTAGGCACAAGTTGGGTGCCATTCGGGAGGACGTGATGGTCCTCTTGATTGGAAGGTGGCTGTGGGGGGGGGGGGGGGCGGGCGGTGAGAAGAGGCACATTTCCCAGACTTCTGGGAGTCAGAATCCTTGGACTCAGCGTTTGATGGATTTAGAGGCTGCGGGAAGAGCTGGAAAGCGTGACGTCCAGGTTTTGGGTTTCAGCACTTTGGGCACAGTGGCTACATGGACTAGTGTGTGGAGGGCTCACCGAGAAAATCCCCTAGAGCAATGCCATGTTGGGGGAGGTGGGGGAACTCCAGAGGCCTGCTGGGGACACGCAGTGCAGTCTCATCCCTATACATCATGTCCTAGACAGAGTCCATGCCTCCCCAGCTGGCCCTCCATCCCTGCTCAAAGTACACCTCCCTTGCCTCCCCGTCCCCATGCACTGACCCTGTGTTCCTCCTTCCTCTTGCTTCCTGCGTTCTGCACGAAGCCACCCTGCACACCTCCAGCCACTTGTGGACTCACAGGTCCATGTTATCTCAATAGAATTTTGGGGCTCAAAAGAACTCCAGGTCACCAGTTGTCATGACCTTTTCCAGTGCTCCACTCCTCAAGGTCAGCGGCCATGGATCCCGTCGTGTCCCATAAAGGACAACTATGGAGTTGTTCCCTCTTCCCCGCAAGAATGTCATCAAGTCTTCTCTGCCAGACAGTCACCTGGCCTCTGCTTGTGTGTCTGTGGATGCTGGAAAGTTCCCCCTTGGGTCTGTTCTTCCCCAAAATCTCAGGTGTTGATCTTCTCCCACCAAGTGGAGTGTCTTTTCCAATTGGGACCTTAGGAGTTGGCCGCCTTCTCTGTGGCAGGACCGGCCTTTCCCCAAGCAGGAACCAGGGGACTTGTTACTTGGTAAGTGGTCCTAACGCGGAGTTGTCCCCCAGCTCCTGAGGGCAAGTCCCCTTTGTGCCCACTGTTTGCTTCTGGGCTGTCCTTGTGTGTTGCTCCTGGAAAAAGGGGAACAAGCAGGGGAATTTCACTGACTAATGCAACCCCAGTAGACCCAGAGGGGTTAGCCCAGTGACAGCGTCTGTCTCATGTCTCCCTGCCCATCTCATGGGGACCTCGCCTCACATGATTCTGTGTCCCTAGAGCACATCCCTGGAACACGGTCAGTACACAGTGAATGTTTGCTGAGCCTGTGTCTCAAGAAGGAGGAGATTCCAGATAGTTGAGCATCTCCAGTCCTCACCGCAGCACAGCCACCTCCAGGAGGATCCACATTCTAGCACATTCTGTTCATTACAAGCAAGCCACTAAGTACACCCCATGCTTAAGGAGACAGGACCCCACCTTTTAACATGAGGGTTATCAAAGGGGCTCTTGTGGACGTCCTAACAAGAACAAAGGGCCCAGACATGGAGGTACTTCCTTGTAGAGATCTGTCTCTTGGTCCTTCCGTGCTCTCCAGACTCCATCCTCATGTGAATCAGAAATAAATCCTCTCATCTTTCCAGGTGTGCAGTATGGAAATTGAGCTTCCCCATGCTTTAAAGTTGGCCCCAGCAGATCTGAGCTGTGAACTCTCCCTTTGCTGACCATTTACATCGCGGACCATTCAATCTGCCCATCAGAGTGTGCACACAGTACTCACCTGCCCACAGCTTAGCAGCTGAAATTTAGACAGCCACGCCCAGGGACCTCCACCCTGCTGGTAAGGAGTGTGCTCTAGCCTGTCCAGTAGGGAGCGGGAGGATTTCTCCATTAAACAAAGAGGCCAGCCCTCCAAAGCAGCGATAAAGCCAAAGCCACACTTGATATTTGCTGATCGGTTTAGCAAAGGCGTATAAGTTCTCCCAGGTCCCGCTGGAAAACACCACATTCCCACATCTCGCACCATGGATTTTGTTGACTGCCGTGGGTTTCTGCCTTGGATGGTGTCCTGAAGGCCTGAGTTCTTCTCCAGAGAATCATGCAAGGGCTTCAGGAACTTTCTGAATTTTTATGCAAGCTCTGTGTTCATTATATCTATCTATCTATCTATCTATCTATCTATCTATCTATCTATCTATCTATATCTATCTATATCTATATCTATATATATGTAGATATAGATAGATATATAGATATATATAGATATATATAGATATACAGATATATAGATGTAGATATAGATATAGATATAGATATAGATATAGATATAGATATAGATATAGATATAGATATAGATATAGATATATAGATATAGATATAGATAGATAGATAATAGATGGAGATAGAGATAGAGATAGATATAGATGATGATAGAGATAGAGATAGATATAGATATAGATATAGATGATGATAGAGATAGAGATAGATAGATTAGAGATAGAGATAGAGATAGAGAGAGATAGATAGAGATAGAGATAGAGATAGAGATAGAGATAGAGATAGAGATAGAGATAGAGATAGAGATAGAGATAGAGATATTAATGGAGAGTCAAAAACTTTTTCAGATCCTTTAGAATCCCTGATGAAATCCCACTGACTGTCCCTCTGTCCCCCATCCAGACACACTCATATCAAAAACAGTAGGTAAGTAAGTGACCCCCCCCCCCCCAACCGTGACTCTCTAACAGAAGACATGCTCTCTGTCCTGAAGTTTGCACCACTGGTGTGTCTGGCCAGTGGATGTGGGTCGACGCTCTGAGAGAGTTGTAGCAGCTGCATTTCCCCGATCCCCCGCCATGGAGTCATGAGCTTTGACGGAAAGGGCCATGACTGCATCTGCTCTTAGCTGTGGTTTCTCAGCACATGGCTCTTTGTGGAACAGAGTCTCCACGACCTTGCCAGAGCTTGGCTTCCAGGAGCTGGTTCTGGGCACAGTTGTTCTTGGTGCCATATGCTGGTATCACCCAAAATAGAGCAGAGTGTTTGCTAAATGGCTATCAGCTTGTCATGTGCAAAATAAGCAAGATAAACCAGGAGGCAGATCCAAACAGAATCTAGGAAATAAATGTGATGTTACGGACTCGGCCCCCTTCTGACTGCGGAACTGTCACCTCCTTCCTTCCCTCCTCCCCCGCACCCTCAGCAAAACTTACCCCGGATTCACCCAACACTGTGCAGAGGGCCAGGAGCCTGGGACAAACGGGGCTGTCTTGGATGTCCCTGTATGGAATGGGGGACGTAAGGAACCACCCAACACCATTCATAGCCTGAGAACACCCTGGAGGCAGGAACTTGGTACATCCTTGCCCTGCCCTGTGATCTGATTTCAACATAGCAGCCTGAGTGTCCTTCAGAATGGGTTGGACCACGTCACTTGTGTGCTTAAAACCACCGGCTGCTGGATAACACTCAGAGCAAAAACCACATTCTTATGCCAGCCTGCAGGGCCCACGTTGTCCCCTTCCCTACCAGCTCCTCCTCCATCCCCCCCCCCCATCGTCTACCTCTCTGCTCTCTCCCCTGTCTCACTGCTGCCCAGCCCTCTCCTCCCCTCCACTCAGTTCCTTGAGCACTTTGTCCTGGGGCTTCCTCCTGCCCCAGGGCCTTTGCGTTGGCTCTTCTCTCTAACTAGCATGTTTTTCCCAGATGTTATTTTCTCTCTAGTTATTCTGTTCTTACCTCAAAAGGCACCCCTCATGGAAGCCCTCCCTACTTTTTATTTTCCGTGGGACCCTCTCACTCCATCACTCTCCGGCTCTGTTAACCTTTGGCTGTATCTGTCCTTGCAGGTACACAGGCTATCTTGGTTTTGCACATGTCAGCTACTGGAACACCATGCGGGGTGGGGAAGGGCAAATTGCTTGTTCACATCCGGGTCCTCAGTGTCCAGACCGTGCCTGGCAGTGAGTGGGTTCTGCTTAGTGCCTGAGGAAGGAGAAAGGGGGACACCGTTATTTGTGATTCCCATTCCTGTCTCCTCCCACTGCCCGCTCCACCCCTGCCCTACTTCCCTTCTAGAAGGTGCAGCTGGAGTAAGAAACCCTCACATTTATACACTTCTGTTTTCAATCTATGATGTCGACACCCAGAAAACAGGAGGTGCTCAGTGGGCATTAGTAGGATGAGTGAAGGAGTGAATGAGTGAAAGAATGCACAAAGTTTAATCAGAGCTCGCAGATTCCAGCCAAGGGAGTCAAGGGGCCTTCCTAGGAGAGCGGAGTTGAGCTCTTTCCTGAGGGAAGACCGAAATCGGCCTGGGAGCTGTGCCCAGGTGTGCCTGCGTGTCCCCTGCACTGGTGGGTCAGAAACCCTCTTCCTGTGTCCTCCCTCTGCCTTGAATAGCTCAGCCTTCCCCTGTGCTGGAAGCCCAGCCCTGCCCTGGCTGTGCCTCTCTCGCTGGCCCATATCACTCCTTTCCTGCTCTCTGAAGTGGACGCCCCCTGGGGCTTCCCTCTCCTCCCCACCTGCTCCCTCCTGAACTGCTTAGAGCATTTCTCCCGCAGAGACATTGTTCTCCTTTGGAACATGAACCCTGTGGAGTAAAGGTGGGCAGGAGAGCTGAAGATCAAGAATGTCTATGAAGAATGAGGGTGAATTTTGAAGACACTGAGGCCGTGGAGATTGAAGCGGCAGAAGGATGCTGCCTACGACCATTTAGGAAGGCGGAAATGGGTCCCCTGAGCCCAGGGAAAGAGGCCACCATCCCCATTTCTGAGAGGCAGTGTCTATTGTTAGTGTTCTGGGGTCAGGTGCCTGCATCAGGCCCTGTGATGGGGAGGAGGAAGGAGACTGTGTGTATAAATAGGTAGGTGCGTGAGCACGTGTGCACAGACACCCACAGACACACACGGCATAATTGTATGTGTCAAGCTAGTGCTTTAAAGCCGTAGATCTTGCCTACTATTGCTTCAAATGTAAAGGTATCTGCACAGTTAGATGCAGAAATTCTACTTCTAGTTATGTGTCCTAAAGGGATACTTACGTATGTATGCGAAGATGGGCAGTCAACAATGTTTATCGTAGCACGGTTGTAATAGCCACCACCATGCCCCCTGATCCACAGGAGACTGGGCAAGTCCAGGTCAAATGAGATGAATAAGTACAAATAAGTAAGCTGTCAGTGATGAGGCAAAAGCATTGACGCCAATACAGGAATATCACCAAGCACCATCACTTTGTGAAAGAAAACAAGGGACGTTTGCATGTTTGAAAAGCTGCTGGGGGTAAGCATCCTTTTGTTTAAATTTCCACTACTTTAAAAAAATTGTTATTATTTACTTATTTCTGTGAGAGATACAGAGACAGAGTGCGAGTGGGAGAGGGGCAGAGAGGGAGGGAGACACGGAATCCGAGGCAGGCTCCAGGCTCTGAGCTGTCAGCACAGAGCCTGAAACGGGGCTCAAACCCACGAACCGTGAGATCGTGGCCTGAGCCAAAGTCAGATGCTTAGCTGACTAAGCCAGCCAGCCCCTCCAAATTTTCACTACTTTCTTGTAATAACGTAAGAATGTCCAGTTTTCTTAGGTAATTTAAAGTCACCTCTCCGATGGCAGAGATCGAGGGGATGGTTGGGGCTGATGTGAAGCCATGTGCACGCTCAGTGAGGAGATTCCCCAGAAGCTCTTTCTGTTGGTATTGTTTACAAGGAGGAGCTATGCAGGCTTTGGAAGCAAAATGGAGTAGATTCTTGCCTGTCTTCATATTTGAAGGAAAAGGCTCACCTTTATGAGGCTTCCCTCGGGGACACAGCCTGTCCTTTGGGTTTGAAAATCATTCAGCCTCCACAAGTTAGAGGCTCGTTCAGACAAAACTACCACATGCCTCGTGTTCCAAATCTCCTTGTCTGCTGGTTGTCCAGTGCACATCTTTGAGCACTTACTAAGAATTGAGAACTAGGCTAGGAATAGAATATGAGCAAAATTAAACATGTCTTTGCCTGCAAAGACGCTGCAAATACGTGTTCATAGCACACGCTAAAAGCGTGCTATGGGAATGAGTCACAGAAGCTCTGAAGGGGGCAACCTGCACGGTTGTGTGGTCTGTGTACTGACCAAGGGCTTTCTCAAGAGGGTACAATGAGAGGGGATTGAAATCTAGCCCACACTTTGCTGACCAAACCCTGCGCCCTAATGTAGGGCTGTATCCACCTGCTGGGGGCACCACCATCCCTCCCCAAGCCATAAGTCCCCAGGGCTATGTGTGGCCAGAGGCAGCATCCTTCCTAATCGTCTACCCAGAAGGGGAGTCACATATTAATGCTTCCACTATTATCTGTAGGCTAGATGTGTCTGTGTATACGGCCTCGTCAGGGATATCAGGGAGGGCTTCCTGGAGGAAGTGACACATGCTCTCTGGATGAGGAATGAGAAGAGATCTCCAGCCAAGAACCAGTGGAGGCCGAGGGTGGGAAAGGTCACGGTCCACGTGGGTGATGGTGATAGGAGGGGCATAGCGGCAGACGCTGCCTGAGCATCCCTGCCTCTCTTGTCTTTCACACACTTGTGTGAGCATTCCGCATGACAGATGACTGGACACCGAGCTGCTGACTAAGAGCCCGCACTTTCTCCGAATGCAGCAGAAGTACAGAGGACTTACCAGGAGCCTCACTGGGCCCCTGTGGAACAGCTCATCCTGACCCCTGCTGGCCAGAGCCAAACCAAATTTCCCCACTGGCCTGAAACCTCATCGTCTTGTTCTTCCAGGGCATTCTAGTGAACAATTTATTTTATCTATTTTTAATTTTTTTTAATGTTTATGTATTTTTGAGAGAGAGAAAGAGACAGAGAGAGAGAGAGAGAGAGAGAGAGAGAGAGAGAGAGAGAGAGAGAGAGGAAGTGGGGGAGGGGCAGAGAGAGAAGGAGACACAGAATCCGAAGCAGGCTCCAGGCTCCCAGCTGTTGGCACAGAGCTGGACGCAAGGCTCGCACCCAGGAACCTGGAGATCATGACCTGAGCCAAAGTCAGATGCCTGACGGACTGTGCCATCCGGGTGCCCCTCAAAAACTTTTTTTTTTTAAAGCACCCTCTGAGGGGCGCCTGGGTGGCTCCGAAGGTTGAGCGTCCGGCTTCTACTCAGGTCATGATCTCGCAGTCAGTGAGTTCGAGGCCCGCGTGGGGCTCTGTGCTGACAGCTCAAAGCCTGGAGCCTGTTTCGGATTCTGTGTCTCCCTCTCTCTGACCCTCCCATTCAGGCTCTGTCTCTCCCTGTGTCAAAAGTAAATAAAACGTTAATAAATAAATAAATAAATAAATAAATAAATAAATAAATACACCCTCTGAGCATGGCTTGTGTGCACCGCTGGAAGTAAAAGAGAGGAACCCCCTTTGACCATCAGTTAAGTAGCTACAAAGAGGCGTCAGAAGGTCTCACTATGGAGAGGTGCAGATGGCAGTGTGGGGAGAGCTGGAGGTGTCTTCGCATTCTACAAAGTCAACCCCATCGGTGGGCGGAGACTTACTGTCGGGCTACAGGGCACATCAGAGGCACGAAGCCTGTGACTTGCCCAAGGTCCCAGAACTCTGCAGAAGTGCCTCCAGGGAGTTTGGGGGAGGACGGGTGTTCCTGGCTGTTTCTGCTCAATCACAGACACTCTTAATTTAGCTCCCTCCACGATGGGGTCCCCTGGGCATGATGTTTTCAAGTCTCACTGCACAAACAACTTTGTCAACTGATGGAATCCACCTCCCTTGTTGTATGCAGAAGAGTAACCGAGGGAACAGGGAAACGGAGGTTGTCAGTATCACAGGTGATTAGTGGAAGAGCCGAGGCCGGGACCCAGAACTGTTTAGAAGATGGAAGTTTTTGTACACTTGAGTTCTGAACCCTGGCTGCACATGAGAATTACCTTGGAAATGTTTTAAAAAATGCCATGTCTGGGCCCACTCTGCTCAATTGCATCAGAATCTTTAAGGGTGACACGCACATTCGGTATCTTCGAAAGCATCCCAGGATATTCAAATGCACAGCTCCGACAACACTGCTGGGTAGAAACCTTCAATGGGAGGAGTCACAGGTCCTCTGGATGGAAAAGTAGCACTGCTGTCCTGCTGGACTTTTCAGACGTTCTGTTTCTACTTGTGACAGTTTTGGTAGGTTGCGTTTTCTTTTTCATCTAAGCTGTCAAATTTATTGGCATAAAATCATTTAAACATTTCCTTGTCCATTTATCTATTTATCTATCTATCTATCTATTCATTCATTCATTTATTTTATTGACATGTTTTATTTTTTATTTTATTTTTTTAAATTTACATACAAATTAGTTAGCATATATTGCAACAATGATTTCAGGAGTAGATTCCTTAACACCCCTTACCTATTTAGCCCATCCCCCTTCCCACTGCCCCTCCAGTAACCCTCAGTTTGTTCTCCATATTTATGAATCTCTTCGGTTTTGTCCCCCTCCCTGTTTTTATATTATTTTTGTTTCCCTTCCCTTATGTTCATCTCTTTTGTCTCTTAAAGTCCTCATATGATTGAAGTCATATGATTTTTTTCTTTCTCTGACTAATTTCACTTAGCATAATATTCTCCACTTCCATCCACGTAGTTGCAGATGGCAAGATTTCACTCTTTTTGACTGTCAAGTAATGTTCCATTGTGTGTATGTGTGTGTGTGTGTGTGTGTAACACTTCTTTATCCATTCATCCGTCGATGGATATTTGGACTCTTTCCTTGTCCTTTCAATGTCTGTAGGGTCTGTAAGGATGTACATATTTTTATTCCTTATATCAATAACTTATGTTCTCTTTCTCTCTCTCTTTTTAAAATTAATACAGTATTGGGCACTTGGGTGGGTAAGTCGGTGAGCATCCGAGTCTTGATTTTGGCTTGGGTCATGATCCCAGGGTCGTGGGATCAAGACCCATAGTCAGATCCACACTGAGCCTGGAGCCTGCTTAAGGTTTTCTTTCTCTCTCCTCTCTCCTCTCCCCCTTCCTGCACTCATGCTCTGTTTCTCTCTCTAAAATTAAAAACTAAATAAATAAAAGTTAAATTAAAATACATTAATACAGTATTATTAGGGGGGTCTAGCAATTTTATTACTCTTTCCAAAGAAAAACTATTCAATTTGTTAACATTCTTTCTGCTTTTGTCTATTTCCTATTTTACTAATTATTGCTGTCCTACTTATAATTTCCTCAGGTAAGTCAATTGATTTCCTTAGTTACTCCCCATTGGTCCCCTCCCACCAACACTTGGCAACCACTAATCAATCTACTTTCTGTTTCTGTGGATTTTCTTATTCTGGACATTTCATATGATAGTCATAGAAACTGTGGCCTTTTCTTTTACATAATTTTTTCAGGGTCCATCCATGTTGTTGTAGCCCTGCATTCCTTCATTAGCCCTTCAGTTCTTTTTATGTTCCACTGTATGGAAATCACACTTTATCTTCTGATATGTTGATGGACATCTCAGATTGTTTCCACTTTTTGGCGATCATGAGTAATGCTTCTAGGAAAATTTGTGAACAAGTTTTTGTGTGGAAATATGTTTTCTGTTTCCTTAGACATACTTTGGAGTGCAATTAATTGCTTGTGTCATTAGGAACTCTATGTTTAGCATTTTGAGAAAAATGTCAAAAGGTTTCCAAAATGGCAGCGGTTCCATTTTACAATCACATAGCAAAGTCTGATCGTTCCAATTTTGCCATATCCTTGTCCAAGCTTGTGATGTTGTCTTCTTCCTTTTAGCCATCCTAGTGGGTGTAGAGTGTTATATCATTCAAAATACTCTGTTTCACTTGTGATTTATTCCTTGGTCTCTGGCTTGTTTCAAAGTGTGTTCTCCAATTTATAAGATTTTAGAGTTTTTATCAGGTTATTGATTGACATTAATTTCTGTTTTAAATATAATTTATTGTCCATTAGGCTAACATATAGTGTATATACAGTGTGCTCTTGGCTTCGGGAGTAGATTCCCATGATTCGTTGCTTACGTACAACACCCAGTGCTCATCCCAACAAGTGCCCTCCTCAATGCCCATCACACATTTCTTCCTTTCTCCCCCACTCCTCAGCAACCCTCTTTGTTCTCTCTATTTAAGAGTCTCTTATGGTTTGCCTCCCTCTGTTTGAAATTATTTTTCCCCTTCCCTCCCCCATGGTTTTCTGTTAAGTTTCTCAAGTTCCACACATGAGTGAAAACATATGCTGCTTTCTGTGACTGACTTATTTCACTCAGCATCATACCCTCCAGTTCCATCCACGTGGCTGCAAATGGCAGGATTTCATTCTTTCTCATTGCCAAGTCGTATCCCTTTGTGTATATAAACCACATCTTTATCCATGATTGACATTAATTTCTCACCTAATTCCAGTGTGGTTAGAGAACGTACACTATATGCTTTAATTCTTTTGAAATGTATATATTTAAAAATTATATAAATGGAATAATTCACTATATAGCATTTTGAAATTAGATTCTTTTACTTAATGATATGCATTTGAATTCTTCCTGTGTTGCACGTGTGAATAGTTTCCTATTGCTGAGTAGTTTTTCATGGTGTACATAAACCACAATTTATTCATCTATTTGGGTTGCTTAACAGTTTTGACTCTAAGGAATAAAGCATTTATGTAGAACTCTTTATGTGGACACACAGTTTCATTTTTCTTAAAAACCTAGAAATGGAATTGTTGGGTCATTGATTGAATGCATGTTTATACTAAATTCACAAGGAATTTTCTAACATAGCTGACATGCTTTCCATTCCACTGGCAACATTTAAGAATGTCATGTATTCCAACACTCTACAAAATTCGAAATTCTCAGTCTTTCTGTTTGGTGCTATTATGTTAGTTGTGCACTGGTATCTCGTTGTGGTTTTAATTTTCACTATCTCTAGTGATCAATACTGTTGAATGTTCTTTTACCTGTGTCTTTAACCATATACATGTTCTTTGGTGAATTACCTGTTTGTGTCCTTTATTGCTTGTTTAATCTTGTTATTATTGAATTGTAAGTATTCTTTACATATTCTGGAAACAAATAATTTGTCAGGTAAAAGTTTTGGAAATCCTTCCTCCTACTCTGGGGCTTGGCTTACATTTTATTTTCCTAATAGTGGTCTTATGAAAGCAATGTTCTTAATTCTGATATAGCCCAATATATCTTTTTAAATTAAAAATTGTATTTGAGATACATGTACATTTGAGATTGTAAGAAATAACACAGTTGTCAGAAATAATACAGAGAAGTCCCGTGTACCCTTTACTGAGTTTCCACCAAAGGCAACACTTTGCAAAAATATACTTCAATATAACCACCAAGATATTGACATTGGTATAACCAAGGTACAGAACATTTACATCCACAGGGATCCCTCATGTTGCCCTGATGTAGCTACTGGCACTTTTCTTTTTCTACCTCTGCCTGCTTAACTTAACTCCGGAAATGTGTTCTCTATTTCTATAATTTTGTTATTTTGAGACTGTTATATAAATGGAATCATACAGTATGTAACTATTTTGAGATGAGCTTTATTGCACTCAGAGTAAATCCCTTGAGATTAATCCGAAGGAGTTGCGAGTATTCCTTTTTTTATTTCCCAGTAATATTCCATGGTATGGATATACCACAGTTAGTTTAACAATTAACCCACTGAAGGATATTTAGGTAACTTCCCATTTTTCACTGTTGCCAATAAAGCTATGAATTGTGTCTATAAGTATCTACATGAACATAAGTTTAGAATTATTTCCCGGGAGTATTGTTGCTCGATCTTTGATAATTCCATCACTAATTTTAAAAGAAACTTTCTAATTATTTTCCAGAGTAACTCCACCATTTTAAATTCCCACCAGCAATGTAGGAACAATTCAGTTTCTCCAAATCTTTACTAGCTTTTGGTGTACTCACTATTTTTAAAATTTCTGTTGTGTTGATGGTGTGGATTTCAGTATGCTTTTAATTTCCATTTCCTTAGTGGAAAAGAGGCTGCACATTGTTTCATGGGCTGATATGACATCTTTGTATCCTATTTAGTGAGATGTCTGTTCCTGTCTTTTGCTCAGTTTTTAATTGGATTTTTTAAATGTTGACTTTCACAGATTCTGTATATAGTTTAAAATAAGGCTTTTGTTGGAAATATAATTTGAAAATATGTGTCCCAGTCTCTAATTTGTCATTTTGTTATCTTGACAGGGCCTTTTGAAGAGCAAAGTGCTTAATTTCGATGAAGTCCAGCAAATTATGCTGGTGTCCAGATCTTTGCTTAACCCTAAATCCCCAAGTGTTTGTCCCCTACTATAGTTCTTCAAGGTTTAGTTTTGTGCTTTATATTTTTTACCCACGATTCATTTTTATTCATTTCTGTGTAAGTGATGTGAATCAGGTCGACTTTCAGATTCTGTGCTATTGTTGTTGTGTATTTTACTCTGCATGTGTTACAAACACCACGCCTCAGTATTGTTATTCTTCTCTAAGGAGCTAAAAGTCTCTTAAAGAGACTTGAATAATAAGTAAATATATATTTTCTCACTTATTCCCCACTTGTGGTCTTCATTAGTTTTCACGTAAATCCCTGTTTCCATCTATTATCATTTCCCTCGTTCCCAAAGAACTTCCTTTACTATTTCGTGTACCAGGTCTGCTCATCACGAATCCTTTCAACCTTCCTTTTACACATAAATTGTCTTTATTCCAGCTTCACTTTTGAAATATACTTTTGTTCTGATTAGTATCCTAAGTGGACAGGTTTGTGTTTGTTTTCCCTCAGTGGAGATGCTCTCTCCCGTCTTCTTCCCTGGGGTCTTTAGACTTACCTTTGTTCCTGTTTATGGAATGTTTCTTTGTTCCCTGAATGCTTTTTTTTTTTTTTTTTTGCTTTTTAAAATATGTTGTGTATTTTTCTCAACTTAATATGTTTTTATTTATTTATTTTTAAAATTTTTAAATGTTTATTTATTTATGAGAGAGACAGAGACAGAGCGTGAGCAGGGTAGGGGAAGACAGAGAGGGAGACACAGAATTGGAAGCAGGATCCAGGTTCCGAGCTGTTGGCACAGAGCCTGACACGGGGCTTGAATTCCCAAATGAGATCATGACCTGAGCTGAAGTCGGATGCTCAACCAACTGAGCCACCCAGGTGTCCCATCAACTGGGTGTGTTTTTAAAGATTCTACCACAATCTGTACATTTATCTGAAGTTTTCTCTTTTTCATTCCTAGATTACATCTCCATCTCTGAACCTGTGCTCTTTGTTAACTACAACTTAGACGATGAACCTGTGAGCTATTTTTAGTCTAGAATCTCTGATTGCTTTTAGAATTTTTCTCTCCATCACTGGTTTTGAAGAAATTAGTTATGCTGTACCTTTGTGTGGTTTTCATGTTTCTTGTGCTTCAGGGCCATTGAGATTCTTCCATCTGGGAGTTTATAGTTTTCATCCAATTTAGAAATTTTTCACCATCATTTCTTCAAATATGTTTCTCTTCGAACTGCTTCTTATTCTAGGGCTCTTAATATTATTAGGTAGCTAAATACTCCATTTTATGTTTTGAATCGTTTTAGTCCCTGTGTTTCATTCTTCAGAGCTGGTATCACTGTGTCTTCTGGGTCGCTGATTTTTTCTTCTGTGACATCTACTTTGCCACCCACACATGTGTCATATGTTGACCCTGATTTCATGAAATCCATAGTCTGTTCAAGTAGACCCAATTCTCTTGCCCATGTTTGATGTGAGTTTCCTTTCTTCCGTCCCCTGTAATCTTCTGAATACAGAACCTTTAACTTTGAAAGCATATGTTCCCCCTTACTAAATCAGCCAACTGCTTCCTCTAAGACAGAGAGAAGGTTTCTTTGTAATACCGTAATAATGAATGTGGCAAAAAGTATCATTTCTTGATTTTTAAAGTTTATTTAGTATATACAGAGAGAGAGAGAGAGAGAGAGAGAGAGAGAAACCAAAGCAGGCTCCAGGCTCTGAGCTGTCAGCACAAAGCCAGTCAAACTAAAAACTTTGAGATCATGACCTGAGCTGAAGTCTGACACTTAACCAAGTGAGCCACCCAGGGACCGTGTCATTGTTTCTACACTGAAGTACCTTCCTCTTCACCACAGTTACCTTCCTTGTATGAACGTGCTTCAAATTCTGTGCCTCTCTCTCTCTGCCCCTCCTCCCACTTGCACTCTGTCTCTGTCTCTGTCTCTCTCTCTCTCAAAAAAAAAAAAAAAAACATTAAAGAAAAAGATGCATAAATTCTAGGAATCTAATGAACAACGTAGTGATTACAGTTAACGGTACTGTACACTTGAAATTTGCTAAGAGAGTAGTTCTTAAGTGTCCTCGCCTCACACACATGATCCTAACCGTGAGATGTTGGGGTTTTTAACCACCTTGACTGTGGTGATCATTTCACAATATATCCTGCATTAAACCAACAGAGTGCACCCCTTAAAAATAAGGTACAGTATGTATTTCAATAAAACAGCCTGGTGTGGCACGAGGGAGGCAGAGAACCTAGAGGAGACTGTCAGGGGTGCATAAAGGGAGATTGGAAGCAGACAGAAGGCCCTTACTATGTTGTCCCAGAAAGCGTGGCCAGCATCGTTGCTCATAGAAAACAGAAAATGGTTAGTGCAGTTCTTTACCAAGTGAGTTTTCAGGCCGTGTGTTCACAGGAACCCTCATGTTTTTTTTTTTTTTTCCAGCTAACTTTGGTCAGAGGAGCGAAGGAAGAGATGAGCTTTTAAAATAATTTATCAGATGGAGAGGAATCGGGACACGGTGGGTCCCAGATTCAGTACTTTCTCATCCCAGCCCTCTCAGAGAGCCCACAAATCTCAACTCAAGCTATAGCTTCCAGGGAAACCAAACCCAGGAGCCTGTTGTTCAAAATCATGGTGTAAAGAAACAGCCATGGATCTGACTTTAAAATTTCCTTGTGGACGCAGAAAGATTAAAGACACTTTGCACAGACCACGGCCTCCAAGGCCCTCCCTTTTGGACTGTCATGTCCCCAGCCACCCCCAGGGCATCGTAACCAGGCCGCCTCAGCTCAGATTTCCAGGCATGGCTTCTGTCAAATGGCATGAACTCCAATAAGGTTCACAAAAGATGTGCAGGGTATTGAAGAGCATTCTGTGCACATAAATGCTGCCCACGAGGACTAACAGGAAAAGACACAGTGAAAAAAAAAGAAAAGAAGGTTTTGAATCCCAAACATGTTGGCTCAGGAAGCAAACAGAGAAACCAGCTGCTGTAGATGTGAGCTATATATTCATGCCAGGGAGGGACAGTTGGGAGGTCTACACTGGGAGCCCGTGGGCAGAGCCAGGGACTGGGGACAGCCACTGAAGGCAGCAGGACCGGGCAGCCTGTCTCTATGGTCTGCAACATCACCCTATTAACAGGAACGTAGTAGAAGGGGTGGTGGCCCCGTGCCTCCTGTGGGCACGATCAGGGGTCTTTGCAAAGAGAGCTGGACCAGAGGAGTGATCCAAGAGCAGCCTCATCCAAAGCTGGACCTGATTTGAGGTCAGGGTCCTGGCCTCCAGCTTGAGCCTAATGAATGATAACAGCTTTCGACAGGTATGGGGGACAGTGCGTGGATTTGGCGTGTGGGAGGAATATACGTAATTTGTGACCTGAGGAATGACCACAGGGGTTTCGAGACAAGGCCCCAATTTCTTCATTTCTCCCATTAGTCAGTGGAGGGGTCTGACGCCCCTTTCCTTTTCACATGGGTGGTCGAGGACCTTGCTGGTCATTAATGGAATACAGCCAAGGTTGACACTGAGGCCTGTTTAGGAAAGTGAATAGAGTATCCCTGCCGTCTATCGGGTTACTCACTCTTAGAACCAAGTTGCTTTCCTGCAACTCATACTGGGGTGGGGGTTGAACGTTGTGTTGAAAGGTGTGATTATGAGGTCTGAGTGAGAGTTTCAAGGTGTCTACAATCTAAGTTCTATCTATGAAATGAGTCATTTCCCAGGGAAAGGTGAAAAAGATAGGTTGAGGGAAATGATGGAGGTATGGAATAGCTGCTGTGGGGAGAAGACCGCTTAAGATTGGCAAGAAGCTGTGGGGGTAGGTTGCCATCAGCAACCATTAAATCATAGTGAGTGACCCTAGTGACTGTGAGTCCCTGTAACAGTTCACTGGGCTGAGTGAGACAGAGGATGGGCTGACAGAGTGGAGGACTCATCCAAGCTTCAAGGCCACCTAAGCCGATGCAGCAGAGGACTAGGAGGTTCCAACACAAAGTGACATACTGAGGTGTATACACTGCATTAGGAAGGGAAGTGGAGCCACAAGGGATGATATACAGGGAAATGAGAGGGAGGAAGTAGGGACCACAAGTCTCTATCAGGCTGAAGAAGAGCAGTTGTGAAGTCAAGTAGTGAGACACCTGGTTAGGGGAGGTTATCTTCTGAGATATTGGCACGTTAAGTTTAACATTCTAGCAGGAGACATCTGGATGATCATAGAGCTCAGAGCACCATCACGGAAGTTAGCTACTGGAGGAAACTGACTCTTAAGGTTGTGGGAGCCAGAGAATTTAAAGAACACTGAAGCTACGTTGCTAGAGCAATTTTACCGGGATTCTGAAATTGCCCACAACAGAGGCAGGAGCAACATGAGGAGAAAGAAGAGTAGGAAGGGATTCCAGAAATGTCCATGAAAAAAAGGGTGGCGCTCTGGGATTGAATAGATGGACTAAGGAGGTGAAGGCAGGAATTTCAGGGGAGTAGAAAGATCATGGCCTGGAGGTGGTAACAAGGGGCCTGAGGATCACTATCCAGCCTCTCCCTTAACCCTGAAGGAACTTTCTCTCTGCTGGAGCAATGTCTCCAACCTCTACAACCTAGACAGCATTTATCTTTGTTCCTCATTCTGGCATCTTGATTCTGCTTGCTGAGACGTCTCTTAAATGGAGTCCCCTGTCTGATTCTTTTTTTTTTTCTCATGGGCATCACTACACGTCCCAGAATGTTATGACATCGAAACGAATACGGCCTGGTTTTCATTCCTTCATGTGACCAATAGGACCAACTCTACTGGACGTAGACTGAGTTTCACTCCAAATGATGATGGACTCAACATGCTACTTTGCCCAAGAAATATACTTGTATCTCAGAAGATCCTGCCAGAAGTAACAGTGATATCCAACCCACCCAACAGAGCTGGCAATTAAGGCAGCCTGCTAAGAACACATCAAAATGCAATCATGTTTTCTAGCGTTGCATCTTTTAGCATGTAGGCAGTAGTCCAAAGCCAAAGAAGTAAATTATTTTAAGTTAGGGAATGAAAGGAAGGTAAACTGCCATTAACGTATTTTAAACTGTTGGGAAAAAGGAGTAGAATATGAGTGTCATAAACTCACAATCATTCATACAGGACATCATACATATGTTCCAGGAATTTTAAGATAAGTAACATGTGGTTCATATAGTAGAGAAAGCTCCACTATTGCCACTCTCTTGATGATCTGCCAATACGTGGTCACCATGAAAGCTGCCTGACACCTACTAAAAAACCCAATGAATAACAGATGATAACAGGGCGCCCATGAAATACCATGGTAGACATATGTGGGCAGAGGTTATGAAGCCCAAGACATGGTCCCTGCCCTTAAGAAACCTGAACCTTAAGGGAAAGTGAAGTGAAACCAGTAAGAGTTATAACCTGTGTTAAAATAACTGGCTGACTTCTAGTCAGCATCAAGAATCAGACATGTGATTTCTGTGCAACTGTGAACATTGCCTCTGTGTTAGAAAGTTCTCTTGAGTTGTATAATGTTGCGAAAAACTGGCCTTTTCTGAGCCTGGGCAATTCCCACACTGGTGCATTGTGACACAAGCCTGTCAGATCAGTGGGCTCCTTATATGCTGCTTCCTGCAGAATGAGCTGGCCGTTTTCTCTGTCTTCCACACCACCTGGCTTAGCAAATTAGATCATATTAGGGCTATTGTCTCAGAGACAATAAGAGGCATCTGTAACTGAAAGAGACCAGGATGATATCTTCCAAAGAGACTTTGAAGAGTAGAAAGGTCAACAAAACGAGTATAACTATAATCATTTTTTTTTTATTTTTTTAACGTTTATTTATTTTTGAGACAGAGAGAGACACAGCATGAACGGGGGAGGGGCAGAGAGAGAGGGAGACACAGAATCGGAAGCAGGCTCCAGGCTCTGAGTCATCAGCCCAGAGCCCGACGCGGGGCTCGAACTCACGGACCGTGAGATCGTGACCCGGGCTGAAGTCGGACGCTTAACCGACTGAGCCACCCAGTCGCCCCTATAATCATTTTTTTAACACATCCTTCTCTTCCTCTGTTATACATGCCATCCTTTAGTAAAATATGTAAACTCAACACATTTCTTTAATCTTGGCACAGAGTGTTGTGAGAAAGAGTATCTTACATTATGCAGCACATTTTTATGTACAAAATCCTTCTGCATATATGAACTCTTTTGGTCCTCGAAGCAAACACTATAGAAGTAAGAATTGTTGACGCAATTTACAGAAGTCCATTTGGGGTTTCGGCTCCATTCACTCCACCACTACAGGTGAGTAAACAGTTACCTTTCCCACTCTCATGAGCAGGAGTTCCCCTCCTTATAGATCAGACAAGTCTTGTTCTAAATGTCACCACTCTTTCTAGGCTCTGCCCTTCCTACCTGTCAATTCCTTCTGCTCATTCTCTCCATGCAATTCAATTCAATTCAATTCAATTCAATTCAATTCAATTCAGTACATTCAATTCAATACATTCGATTCGATTCAATTCAATTCAATTCAATTGAATTCAATTCAATTGGCAATTAACAAAGGCTAACCACAAGTCAAACTGTATACTAGGAAGTGCAATGACCAAATTGACACCCTCAAGGAGTGGCCAAATTATCTAGGGAGACAGGGACGCAAATTATTACAATATGGCAAAAATTACAGTACAGGGTACTGCACATGGTACCACAAGAGTTCCAAGAAGGGACTAATTCACTCTTCCTGGTGGGATTAAGTAATGGTTGAGGCAAATTTGAAATATGAGTGATTAGGGTAGACAGGGCTTCTAAGGCAGATGCAAACTTCCTATGCAAAGGTAAAGTAGTGGGGAACCACGGGAGTTCAATCTACTTCCTACACATAGCAACATCCAATGTAATTGGAGAAAAGCAGCACAAAAGTTACTTGATGGCCACTGACCAAAGTGAGGTCAGAAGGCTACTTACTCACACCCCTAGACCTCTATTTCACAACTTCCTTCTCCACAAACTTCCAACTGTTCCCAACGCTTCTTCACTCTGGTCTTATAACTTTGCCTATTACCGCACTGAGAAAACCAGGTCAGTGAAAAGAGAATTTGCAAAATCACCTATCGCATCTACCATTCCATCTACACCTATTCCCTTGTGCTCTGCTCTCACCAACATTAATATGAAGGATCTGTTCATTCCTCTCCGGGCCAGTTATCTTTTGGACACTAGACTGAAGTTACTCTCGCCCTGTTAAGAACATTTCTGTCAGCAGTTCTCCACCACTCTGCCATATCATCATTTCCATCAGCAATATGGAAATTACAAAAATGCCCCCTCCTCCTGATTCTTCTTCCTTTGTTTTCTGTGTGCAGGAAAACCCCCACAGATATGGCAGCTGATGATTGTAAATTTCCTGCTCCACTTGCATTCAGCGCTCAGAAGTTTGGAGAAACAGGGTCCTCTGAGCCCGCCGTTCCACCAAGTACTGCAACCCAAAGAAGATCTCTGAGTGCCGCTTGGTTTTTCGGCCAGCGTTCCAGCCTGGTTTTGTAACATTATAAACACAGAAGTGACCAAGGCAGACCAAGTCCCTTCTTATACAGTATAAGGAGGCAGAGGACCATTAACTGGTAAACAAGTAATTAACAAGTGTACAAGGGTAATGGGGTGCTGGGACTCAACCAGCTCCAAGTTGTCTAAAGGAAACATATGTTATATCACCCACCTCATATATGGATCATAGTTCTAAGTGTTGTGATGTTTATAATTGATACACGTGATAACTGCCAGTGTATTTCCCCTTTTCCCAAGTTACATTTATTTTGAAGAACTTATGTGAATTAATGAAAGATACTGGGGATTCCGAGAATCAGTAGATGCTGGTGGACCATGTTTGAAATAGCAGCCCCAGAGGTCAAAAGACACAATATCTAATCATGTCTTTTTTTTTTTAACAACTTCATTAATGTTTAACTGATATACACAAACTGTACATATTTAAAGTACGTAATTAGTGGAGCACCTGGGTGGCTCAGTCACTTGAACATCAGACTCTTGATTTTGGCTCAGGTCATGACCCCAGGTTCGAGCAAGCCCTTTATTGAGCTCCATGCTAAGCATGGAGTCTGCTTAAGATTCTCTCTTTCTCCCTTGCCTCTCTCCCCCAGTTATGAATGCTTCAGCTCTCTCTCTGAAAAAAAAGCCCTATGGGGCGCCTGGGTGGCTTAGTCAATTAAGCGTCCGACTTCGGCTCAGGTCATGATCTCACGGTCCGTGGGTTCGAGCCCCGTCGGGCTCTGTGCTGACAGCTCAGAGCCTGGAACCTGTTTCAGATTCTGTGTCTCCCTCTGTCTCTGCTCCTCACCTGTTCATGCTCTGTCTCTCTCTGTCTCAAAAATAAATAAACGTTAAAAAATTTTTTTAAAAAGCCCTAATAAATAAATTACTTAATTAATAATTAATAATTAATACTAATACTAATAAATACAATTGCATAATTTGGTAAATTTTGGTTATATATACACCAATGTATACATAACAACAAGGAAAAGAATATGTGTGTCACCACTAAAAATGTCCTTGTATCAGTGAGATATCCCTCCGTCCCCCACGTCTTCCCGATTCCCATTCCTAGGCAATCTCTAGTCTGTTTTCTGTCCCTACATATTATCTTGCATTTTCTAGAATAGTATACAAATAAAATTATATAAGACATAGTCTTTATTTTTTAGGGGTGGGGAGTTGACTTCTTTCACTTGGTATTTTGAATATTATCCATAGTGTTATGTGTTCCAATAGTCTGTTACTACTTGTTTATCCGTTCACATTTCAGTGGACATTTGTATTATTTCCACATTTGGCGTATTTATTTCTTTTTATTAGAGAGTGAGGGGGGGGGAGAAGGAGAGGGGAGGGTGGAAGGAGAGGTGGGGGAGAGATAGGGAAAGGGAGATGGAGAGGAAGAGGGAGATAGAGAGGGAGAGGGAGAGGGGGAGGGAGAGAGAAAGAGAGAGAGCAGAGGGAAAGAGAAAAAGAATCTTAAGCAGCCTCCATGCTTAGTGTGGAGCTCAATGAGAGTCTCAATAACACGACCCTGGGATGATGACCCAAGCAGAAATCAAGAAATCAAGAAATCTACCAACTGAAGCACCAGCTGCTCCTTATCCTATTAAAAACAAAGCTTCTATAAACATTCATTTTTTTCTTTTCTTTCATCTCTCTCTCTCTCAATCTTTTTTTTTTGTTTTGTTTTGTTTTTTGTTTTGTATGATCGTAAACTTTGATCTCTCTAGGGAAAATATTTGAGAGTAGTTTTGGCTGAATCATAGAATAGGTTGCATGTTCAGCTTTTTAGGATACTGTCAAACTGTTTGCCAGGGTAGTTTTATCACTTTTACATTCTCATCAGCAGTATGTGAGAATTCCAGTTCTTTCATATCCTAGCTAACACTTTGGAGCCCTGTCTTTTGATTTTAGACATCTCGTAGGTATGACGTAGTAGTTGATCTCATTGTATCTCATTTATCTCATTGTAGTTTATATTTGCATTTCCCCTCATGATGCTCAACACATTTGCATGTGTGTATCTGCTGTACATATGTCTTTTTTGGTAATGTGTCTTTTCAAATCTTTTGCCTTTTTTTGGATTATTTCGCTTCAGAATATTGAATCTTGCGGATGGCCCATATGTTCTAGATATAAGTCCCATTTCACATAGGCGATTTGTAAATATATTCTCCCAGTCTCAGTCTTCTATTTCACACTCTTTGTTCTTTGAAAAGCAAAAGTTTTGGTTTGATAAAATCCAATCAATCATATTTTTTTCTTGTAATGAGTCATATTGTTGGTGGTGTAGCTAAGAAATGTTTGCCTAATCCAAGATCATAATGGTTTCCTACTTTAGGTACTTTAAAAAAGCTATCGTACTGTATTCTAGATCGCATTGGTTCTGATGAGAAGCCTTTTTCCTCCCTTTCTCTGGATTAAAGCAATTTGATTGTGGGGTGCCTTGGTGTAGTTGTCCTCCTATTTCCTGTCCTTGAGGTTCATTGAATTTATTGGAACTATATATTTTTAGTTTGCATCAACCTTAACAACTATAAATTCAAATTAGTTTCATTATTTACTGAAATTAGTTTTCTTGTCTGTGTTCCTTGGAGATACAATTACATGTATATTGGATGATTTGCAGTCACATTTTCTCCGTGTGTTTCATTTCAGATGATTTCCATTGCTATGTCTTTAGGTTCATCAAACTTTTTTTTCCCTTCACTGTCTATATGCCTTTAATTCCATTCAGTAATCATAGACCAGATTTCCTATTTTAGTCATTGCTTTTGTCATGAGAAGTTTGGTTTAGGTCTTACATATCACTTGCATGTCTCTATTTAACATGCTCATTCTGCCCTATAATTTCTTGGATATACTGATAATAGTTATAATAACTATTTGAATGTTCTTATGTATGAATTATATCATTTGTGTAATTTCTGGGTCAGTGTCAGTTGAGTTCCCCTTCCTTACGTGTCTTAGTTTCCTGCTTCTTTGCATGCCTGATAATTTTTATGGGTTGCCAAACATGGTCAGTTTTAGCCTGTCAGAGGCTGGATACTTCTAGATGCCTAAAAACATTCTTGGTTTTTGTTTTGGGACATAGTTTAGTTACTTACAAATAGCTTGATCCTTTCAGGTCTTTCTTTAAATATACTTTGGGCAAGGCACAGGCAGCACTTAGTTTAGGGATAATTTTTGTCCAGTACTGACACAAAAATCAAGTATTTTCCAAATGGCATGTAAATTGTGAGGTCTTCCACACTGGCTGTCAGGCATTATTCCTGACCCTGTATGGCAGTGGGTATTGTTCCTTCCCCTGGTCTCAGTTTCCTCATACACAAGAGTTTATCAATATCCAATTGAATACTCAAGGCAGGCAATCTGTTGATCTCTGGAGTTCTCTCTGTGAACAACTTTCTCTTCTTTGGTACTCTGCTCTGTGAAATATAGCAGTCTTCCTGAATCAGTGACTACCCCCTCCACAATTCAGGGAAAATGTTGGGCTATGCCAGCTTCCTCCTCTCTAAACCACAGACTCAAATCCCCGCCTAGTCAATAAGCTAGGACACTGTAGGAACCATTTCATTTATTTCCCAATATCAGGGATCACTGCTCTTCACTGCCTGATGTCTGATGTTTTGAGAACAGCTTCTTATATATTTTGTCTACGCTTTTAGCTGCTTCCATAAGGAGTATAAATCTAGTTTTTGTTATTGCATTTGACTGGAAGTAGAAGTGTTAACACCAATTTACATTTTAGTATTGAGTCTTACTTCTCTGGCTTTGTTCTTTTATCTTTTTATTCTTCTTTGATGATAGATTTAATGTGGACATATGGAGAATGGCCATTGCTAGACATAGGGAGAAACTAGGGATGAGCTGGCAGATTGCAAGTATAGTTAAAAAAGAAAAAAAAGGAAAGTGTGAGAATATGCAGTCAAATCTTGAAGAAAGGAATTGATGGCGATTGTCAAAGCCATGTGAAATCCCAGCTTCCACTTTAACACCCACAATATGAGAATTCAAACTAATGTCTTCAACTTGGAAACCTTAATCTGCCAGTGAGCTTTACTAATTTCTACTGGTCTTCATAACTCCGTAACAAAGGCCGAGGTTTGGAATTTCTCACCTTTGTTTCTCAGAGAGAAAACACACCAAATTCACCCAGAAAGCAGTGCTTGGGTGAAAACTAGACGTCTTAAATGATTTTTTTTTTTTTTTTTTTTTTTTACTGCTTTGCTCAAATGATTCTTTAGCAGTGTTCGCCTTGGAAGAGAACAAACTGTGGCACAGAAGAAGACACATTGGACATGGAGTAGAGTCTAGGGTTGTTGTCTAACACAGTCATAAACAAGTTATGGGGAAGGCACTTGACTTTCCTAGGTCTCAATTTCCTCACCTGGAAATTGGAATAAGGACTCCCATATGAAGGGCCATTGTGAGATTAAATGAGATGATGCATGTGCCAGTTTTACAGAGCCTAACACTTAATATTACATGCAAGCATCTGTGTATTATTTCTTCTAGAGGGAGGGATTTGCATTTCTTTTAGTGGAAGGAAAGAGATGAATATACAACTGGACTATCAAATAAGAGGTGGATAGAGGACTGGCTTACTGGTGTACCTCCTTGTACTCATTCAGCCATCCTGGCCCTGGGCTCCCTCCAAATTAAAGAATCAGTGTCAGAAGACCTGAGATCCACCCGTAGGTATCTGACCCCACACAGAATATTAGCCTGTCTTAGCTGTTCAAATGAGGATAATGATGGCTATCATCGGTGGAGCACTTGTTCCGTGTTGTCAGGTGTTGGATTAAGCACCTTGCCAATACTGTCATTTAAACTTTTTGACACTTTGTTATTATTTCCATTTTATAAATTAGGCAGCTGACTTTCAGATATGTTAAGTAATTGGTCCAAGATAACACAAACACAAGTGGTGTGGCTGGGATGGGCACCAGCTCTGCTCCTATGCCAACATGCATGCTCTCACCCATGTTACACTGCCTTCCCATTAGCATGTTAAGGGTTTGGAAAGCTGAGGGCCAACCCTGATAAAGTACCATGGAGTATGTTGGTGCCCTAGCTAAGATCTTTTTCCCTTACCTGACCGGAAACATTTTCATATTAACTGAAACACTAGTCCCTGCATAAGACAAGTTTCCTCAAATTTCTCTTAACGCTATACACTGGTCAGAATATAAAAAGCAACGACTTCAGAACTTGAAAGTTAGCAATAGGAGGTGAATGAGGGAAGGGAAGCAAAACAGGAATGACCGTGTGATGGTTATTATTACGTGTCTACTTGAGTTGGCCGTGGGGTGCCCCAGACTAAACATTTTTTCTCTGGATATTTGTAGAGTGTTTCTGGGTGAGACTAGCGTTTGATTTGGTGGACTCAGTAAAGCAGACTACCGTCGCCAGTGAGCGTGGGCAGCATTCAATGTCCTGAGGTCCTGAAGAGAACACAGGGTAGAAAAAGGAGGAATCCATGCCCCACCGCTTCTTTTCTCAGCCTCAGAAGGTGATCCCGCTTAGAGGCAGAGCAGTGGGTAGGGTTAGGGTTGGTTCTCCTGAAGTGCCTTTGCTCCAACAACCCACAGTGATGTGATTTCCCTGCAGGACTGAAATGAGGGCCCATGTGCGGTTATGGGTCAGGGGTAGCGTTGGAAGAGCGGAGCCAAACATATGGGTGGGCCAGACTGAAACTGTCTCAGGATCTCCTCCTCCATCTCCATCATGGCCATGGAAATGTCAGGGAGAGGGTGTGACTTCCACACAGGATTTTCCCCAATGGTAATTGGCCCCAATCCGTTATTTCTCTCAGACGTCCATGCTAGGTCCCTTTAGGGCCAGAGCCCAGGCCAGCGTTAGGGTTAGGTCCTAGCTACCTGCATGTAGATCTCCTGGTTTCCCAGTACCATTTGTTGAAGAGACTGTCTTTCCCCCATTGTTTATTCTTGCCTCCTCTGTTATGATGTTATGATAGTTATGAGTAATATGGACATTTTAATGATATTGATTCTTCCAATCCATGATCATGGGATAGCTTTCCGTTTGTTTGTGTCATCTTCAATTTCATCATTGACTTATGGTTTTCACACTACAGATCTTTCACTTCTTTGGATAAGTTTAGTCCTAGCTATTTTACTCTCTCTTTTTTTGGTGTGATTAGGAACGGTGTTGTTTTCTTAATTGCTCTTTCTGTGACTTCATTATTATTATATAGAAACCCTACCAATTTCTGTGTATCAATTCCGTATCTGCAACTTTACTGAATTCGTTTATTACTTCTCGTAGTTTTGGGGGAAAGTTTTAGGGTTTTCTAGCATATTCTTATGTCATCTGTAGATAGTGACAGTTCAGCTTCTTTACAAAGGTAGATGACTTTAACTTCTTTTTTCTTATCTGATTCCTGTGGCTAGGACTTCTAGTGTTATATTAAACAAGAGTGGCAAAAGTAGACATATTTATCTTGTTCTTGATCTTAGGGGGAAAGCTCTCAGTTTTTCACCATTGAGATGTTAGGTGTGAACTTAATATAAACAATATATAAAATAATATCTTTATGTGTTGAGGCATGTCCGCCCCCCTGACTTTGTTGAGAACTTTTACCATGAATACCTGTTAAATTTTGTCATATGCTTTTTCTGCATTTATTGGTATAAACATATGATTTTTACCCTTCGTTTTGTTGAGTTGGGATATTATGTTGATTGATTGGATGAGCCATCTTTGTTTCCCTGGAATAAAAGCCACTTAATCATTTTAGTGTGTTGTTGAGAGGAGTTTGCTAATATTTTATTGAGGATTTTAAAGTCTATTTGGTTTGATATAGGTGTTGCTACCTGGTTCTGAGGTGTTGTTGTTGTTTGATGTTGTTTTTGTTGTCCTTGTTGTTGTTTGCTTTCATTTGCACGGGAAATGTATCTCCATCCCTTCACTTTCAGTCTGTATGTGTCTAGGTCTGAAGTGAGTCTGTGCTAGGCAGCATACGGATGAGGGTTGTTTTTTGTCCATCCTGTTACCCTATGTATTTGGACTGGAGCACTTCAGCCATTTATTTTTAAAGTAATTGTTGACCGTTATGTACTGATTGTAATTTTGTTATTTGTTTTCCGGTTGCTTTTGTAGGTCTCTGTTTCTTTTTTTCCTTACTCTCTTTCTTTCTCATAGATGGATTTGTGTTGTGCTTTACGTGGCTTTCTTTTTCTTTATTTTTCATGTACTTTGTGTTTTGAGTTTGTTATCACAAGGCTTACATATAACATCCCAAGGAAAAGGCAGTCTATGTTAATTTGGCGGTCACTTAAATATAAACACATTTGAGAAATTTAAAAAGACTAACCTTTGGGGCAAGTGAGTGGCTCAGTCAGTTAAGTGTGCGATTTGGAGCTCAGGTCATGATCTCACAATACGTGAGTTTGAACCGCACGTTGGACTTTGTGCTGACAGCTCAGAGCCTGGAGCCTGCTTCAGATTCTGTACCTCCCCTTCTCTCTGTCCCTCCCTGTTAACACTCTGTCTCTCTCTCTCAAACATGAAATAAAACATATATTTTTTTGTAAAATAAAATACAAAGAGTAACTTTTTTAAGTCCCTCCTCCAAATTTTATGTGTATGGTATCATATTTTACATCTTTTTATTCATAATTCTGTAATATCTAATTATGATTTTCCCCCATTAACATTTGTTACATTGCTGATTAGTGGTGATAAACTTCTTTATCTTCTGTCTGAGAAACTCTTTATCTCTTTTTTTTTTTTCAAATCTTAATGATAATCTTTTCAGGTAAAGTTTTCTTGGCCATGGGATTATCCTTTCAGGCCTTTGAAGAAATCATGTCACTCTTTCCCAGCATGCCAACTTTCTGCTGAAATATCAGCTGACAGCTTTAGGTGTTTGTTTGTTGTGATTTGTTTTTTAAATCATAGGTAACTTTTGCTTCTCTCTTACAACTTTTGAAATTCTTCATTAATCTTTAAACTTTGACGTTTTAATTCTGATGTGTCATAGTGTGGGGCTCCTTGGTTTCATCATGTTTGGAACTCGGTGCTTCTTATCCTAGATGTCTGTTTTCTTCTCTAGTTTTGGAAAGTCTTCAGTTATCTTTTCTTCGAATAATTTTGGTCCTTTTTTTTCCTTCTGGTGGAATCCCTATTATGTGGATTTTTGCTCACTTGATATTTCCAAAGTATCCCTTAACCTATACTCAATAAAAAAAAAAAAAATCTTTCTGCTGTTTGTTTTGGGTGCTTTCCCTTAATCTCTCTTCCATATCACTGATATGTCCTTCCGCATGCCATCTTCTACTGTTGATTCCCTCTAGTGTTTTTTTTTTCCAGCTATTATATTCTTGAACTCTGATTTTGTGTGTGTTTGCTATCTCTTAATTAAGGGTCTCACTTAGTTCTTCCTTTTCTCTGCAGCCCGGCGAGCATCTTGACCATCATTAATTTATATTCTTTATTTAATTGAGGCACAATGCTTACCTGCATTTCAGCTCTTTTCTGGGTTTTTTATTGTTCTTTCTTTTGGAGCATATTTCCCTGTCTCTCCTTTTGCTTACCTTTCTGCATTTGTCTCTATAGATGATGCAGAGCAGCTACTGCTCCTACACTTGAAGGAATTGTCTTATATATGATTGTCCCCCTGGGTAGACTCTGTGTGCTAGTTGGTGACATTGGCTGGCTGGCTGAAGCCGTGGCTTGCATGGACTGGGGATCCTGGGGCTTTCTACATAACAGGCGCCCTGTCAGGATACTTAAAGCTGAAGTGAAGGCAGACTGGGGTGTCCCAGGATTCTGTGTGTTGAGGGTACCCTGGCAGGACAGCTGAAGCTGAAATTATTGCAAGTTGAGGCATGCTGGGGTGCTGTGTATATGTTCCCTGTACAGGGTGGCTAGAACATAAGCAGTCTGGGGGACAGGTTGTCCTTGATCTCTCTATGCAGATGGTTCCTGGGCATGATAGGTGAAGCTAAAGTGGGTACAAGCTGAAGACACCTGGGGCTGTATATGCAGAGGATACCTTGCCAATATAGTTGAAGCTGAAGTGAATATAAACTAGAGTGTACCAGGATTTTCCACTGAGAGGGCGCCCTGAAGGGGCCGTGGGAGCTGAGGTGGGTTACAGTCCAGGAATGGCTCATTTTATATGCTAGTTCCTCTTTAAAGTGCATTGTTTAAGGGGGGAAAGCATGCCATGGGTGTGTGTGTGTCCAGTGCAATTGGGGCTGGTGTGTATTGTGGGCCTGGAACTTACTGAGGCACCAGGCCAGCTACAGCAACTGGACCCTGCTCTGGTCTATGCTTTTAAAGTGGAAGGAGAATGTGGGGCAGCTGGGTGGCTCAGTGGATGGAGTATCTGACTTCAGCTCCGGTCATGATTTCACAGTTCATGAATTTGAGAACCACATTGGGCTTGATGCTGTCAGTGTAGAGCCTTTCCCGAATCGTCTTTCCCCCTCTTTCTTCCCCTGCTCTGCTTGTATTCTCTGCTTCTCAAAAATAAGTAAACATTTAAAAATGTGGATGTAAAATGTAACCCTGCCATTCTTCCATCTCTATGACCCAGAGAGAACTCCTGTGGCTCCTCTGTCGTTGACAGAGTTCTAATGCTCTCTTTTATATGACAGTTGCTCTTTTCAAACTGCAGTGTTTTTTTTTTCTTTCTTTTTTCTGCCCAAAGACAGAGGAGTCTGTTCCTGGTCCTTCCCCAACTGCCCTTTGCAACGTTAGGGGTGAGTGTTTCCTTTGTTACTGTCTCTCTCTTGCTGTTGTCTTTCAATTTTCTATGTTTTGTTAGGCACAATCTGTGCATTCAGTCCTCAGCTCCTCAGGAGGAATTGTTATATCAATGGGTGCAATCCCCAGGGAGCTGGACAAATTGGAAGTACACCTTCTGGGTGGTTCACCAGAAACGTAATCAGGGAGTTCAGGCACAAGAGCACCTATCTCCAAGGGACCAAAAACAAACGAGGTTTGGCTACCCATTACTGACAAGATCGCAATTCAAAGGAACTAGTGGAGGTGAAACAAATGGGAAATTTATTCAGAGGCCGACACCAGAAATGCAGCAGACTCACATCAAAGACTCTCTCTAAGCGCTGAAAATACTTCCAGGTTTATGTAAGGAAAATGTGGGACAAAAAGAGGTAGGTATACACAGGTGGTCACTAAGGTCAGGCTGGTCATTGTCTTGGGCTTAGGGTGGAGGCAGTCCTTATTGCTAGAGCGGTAGATTCAGATCCCATCAGGTGATACTTTGCTCTCAGGATCCTGAATTAAGAGATAAGCTGAGGGTGGGGAGGGGGTGCCTGGGTGGCTCGGCCGATTAAGCATCCTACTTCAGTTCAGGTCATGATCTCATGGTTCATGGGTTCATGCCCCACATTGGGCTCTGTGCTGACAGCTCAGAGCCTGGAGCCTGTTTCTGATTCCATGTCCCCTGCTATCCCTGCCCGTCCCCCACTTGCGCTCTGTCTCCCTCTGTCTCAAAAACAAAGAATCATAAAGAAGGAGAGAAGCTGGAAAGAAAAAGTTAATCAATTGGAAAGTTTCAGGTCAATATGGAGGTAGATGAAATCTTCTTTCACCTTGGAGGAGTTGAGTTCAAGGCCTTCCTACACAGCCATCTTGAACCGAAACTAGAATAGGGTCCCTCTGAATCCTATTTTGATTGGGGAAATTTGGGAGAAATCCAAGGAAGGAGACAATACAAGCAAGGAATCTGCCAGTTCTGTGTACGAATCGACATAAACACCAGTACCTCCCCTGATTACAAGTGTGGCATGTACAGAAAAAGGCATAGAAAAGGCCTTCAGATTGGAAAAAGTAAAAATAAAAACTATCTCAATTCTTTTATGTATTTATTTTTCAATTTGTATTTTGGAAAGAGAGAATCAGCAGAGACGGGGAGAGAAAGAGACAGAGAGAAAGACAGAGAGAGAAGCTTAAGCAGGCTCCATGCTTAGCACAGAGCCCCACACGGGGCTCAATCCCCTGACCATGGGACCATGACCTGAGCTGCTGAACCCAGCAGTCTGGTAGTCAACTGATGGAGCCATCAAGGTGCCCTGAAAACTGCCGCGACTCTTAAATCATGGGGTTATCAACATGAAACAAATTCTAAGGGGTATACATCAGTTTTCTAGAACTCAAACATAATTAAATAAGCCCCAGAATACACGGTCAATATATCCAACTCAGTTGTATTTTTATACATAAGCAATGAACAATTAGAATGTGAAAAGCTTTTAAAGAACCATTTAATATCACACCAAACATTGAAATACTTACATTTAAATCTAACAGCCATGCACAGGATCTGTATGCTAAAAGCCACAGGAGGCTGATTGGATCAATCAAGGAAGATATAAATAAATGGAGACATATGCCATATCTATCCATAGAAGCCTCGCTAGTAAGATGCCAATTATCAACTTGATCTAGAGATTCAACATAATCTCAGTGGAAATCCCAGGATTTTTTGTGGATATCAGCAAGCTGATTCTAAAATGTGTGTGAAAAGACAAAGGAACTAGAACAGCCAAACAGCTCTGAAAAATAACCAAGTTGGAGAACTCATGTTGCACAATTTTAAGACTCAATATAAACCTCCCGTAATCAAGGCAGTGTGATATTGAAGAAAGATGGAGACACAGGTCAAGAGATAGAACAGAGAATCCAGAAACTGACCCCATACACAAGCATCCTCACCCAACTTCTGATAATGACATATAGCCAACCTAACAGAAAAAGGGATATAGTCTTTCATCAAGTGTTACTGGAACAATTAAGTGTTCGTATGCAATAGTAATCAATGAACTAAGTAATTATTTGTTTAATTAATCTGTTCATTGATTAATTAATTAAGAGAGGCCTTGACCTAAATTCATAACTTATACAAATATTCACCCAAATGGATCATAGATGTAAGTGTAAAGTACAAAATTATAAAACTTTCATAAGAAAGAAGGAGTGATGTTGATTCATTGAATCTTTCAATAAAAACTTTTGGAGCACTTAGAATGAGACAACACAGTCTACACCCAGAGGATCCATTAGTGAACAAAAGGAGCAAGGATCACTGTGATCTTGGTGCTTAATAGTCCAGTGGGGGGACTGACAAAGATAATGGAAATAGAAACTATGGTAGAGAATAATGAATGGGGAAAAAAGGAAATACATCTTGGAGAGGATAGAAGAATTGGGGGAGGGGGTGTGAAATACTAGACAGGGTGAAATACTAGACACAGAGGGTCCTGCTGAAAAAGGTGTCAGTTGAATAAATACCTCAAGGAAATGAGAGAACTACCTGCTGACGGGAAGGTGATCTAGGCAGAAGGACCCATGAATTCCCCAAGGCAGGAGTGTGAACGTGTGTACTGATGGGAAGCAAGGAGGCCAGTATAGACAGAGAAACGAGGATGAGAAGAAGGAGGAATAAAGAGGTGGAGGTTGTGGGTCAAGGAGGAGAAAAAGAGGATGAGGGAGAGAAGGATGTAAACACTGCCAGCAATAGACAAGGTGAAGCCACATCTGGTCATACCTGTTCCTCCGCCTCACATTACCGGCTGCAGTTCTTTTTATTTTTTAATTGACATTTACTAAACTGTGTCTAGACCATGAAAAGCTAATTCTACTTGTAGCAACTAATTGAAGCAAGAAAATGGAACACACTCAATGATCAATAGCAGTGTTTAAATAGGTTATGGCATGCTATGTGGCCTTTAAAATTCATAGACCTGCAGAACATTTATGACCTAGCGAACTGCTCATATCACTAGATGACCAGAAATGGGATTCACAGCTACATAGCTAATTTTGGTTAATGCATGTACATATAGCTCTTCCGTGGCGATTATACCACAGTGTTAGAGGTGCTTACCTCCAGGGGCACCTGAATGGCTCAGTCGGTTAAGCATCTGGCTCTAGATTCCAGCTCAGTTATGATTCCACAGTGTGTGGGACCAAGCTGCATATTGGGCTCTGCACTGACAGCGTGGAGCCTGCTTATGATTCTATCTCTCTCTCTCCTCCCATCCCTCACTCTTGCTCATCTCTCTCTCATTCTCTCTCTCTGCCAAAAATACATAAACATTAAAAAAAAGGTGTTTAGATATGCTTATCTCCAGGTGTTTGACTTATGACCATTTTTCTTTCTTCTTTTTTTTAATTTTCTAAATTTTGTGCAATAAACTTTAAGACTACCATAATCATAAAATAACGTTTCAAATAAATGATTCAGTCTAGTGTCATTTAAATAAGTAAAGGGTTTCAATTCATAAATTTATTAGGTACATTCAACATATCAAGGATAATTTCAAATAGTCCAGTGTTAACGTTGCTAAGGTCTAGATTACAATGGGAGTCTAGGGATACCTGGGTAGCTGAGTCAGCTGAGTGTCCAACCTCTGCTCAGGTCATGATCTCACATTTGTGAATACAAGCACCACACCAGATTCAGTGCTATCAGCATAAAACTCACTTTGGATCATCTGTGTCCTCTGTTTGCCCCTTCTCTGTTTGTGCTCTCTCTGTCTCAAAATCAACATTATTATTTTTTTTATTGTTTTATTTTTTTAATGTTGATCTATTTTTAAGAGAGAGAGAAAGAGTAAAATTCGGGAGAGAGAGAGAGAGAGAGAGAGAGAGAGAGAGAGAGAGAGAGAGAGAGAGAGAAAGAGAGACAGAGAGAGAGACAGAGACAGAGAGACAGATAGAGAGATAGACAGAGAGACAGAGAGAGAGAGACAGAGAGAAAATCCAAAATCCAAATCCGATTCCGGGCTCAAACTGACAGACTGTGAGATCATGACCTGACCTGAAGTCAGATGCTTGACCAACTGAGCCACACAAGAGTCCATAAAAACTGTGAGTATATAAGAAATTACATTTGTTTGAAAATCATATAATAGGCTTTACACCATATGCTATTGGCTTTAGGAAAGACTTTAGTGAACAGATTCATCAACCCACTTACTCTAATTAATATATTAACTTCCAAAATATCATCTTCAGTGGGTCTGCTCCAGGACCACATCATATTAAACACGAACAAACAAGCAAGCAAGCCAACAAACAGACAGACAAAGAAACAAACAAAACAAGAACTAGTAGCAAATCATGACACATAATGATCCATCCCACTGTCAACTTTTGTTACTATTTTTTTTGGCCAAAGAGCTTATTTCAAAGGATTCTATTGCTTTTAATACAGATGAACTTCTGCAATTAGTTCAGCATATAGGTTTGTGGACATACTGAAAATGTAAAGTAAATACATAATTTTATATTGTATAACCTTAGGCCTCTAACTTCCATGAAACTCCAAAAGGAGGACATTACCAGCACCATCTCCCTGCGATCACTCCCCATTCCTGCTCCATCTCCCTTCCCCAACGTAATCAATATCCTGACCTTGAGCAACAGAGATTAAATTAGTCCATGTTTGAATTTTCTAAAAATATAAT
Source organism: Panthera pardus (assembly GCF_024362965.1). NCBI lineage: Eukaryota > Metazoa > Chordata > Mammalia > Carnivora > Felidae > Panthera > Panthera pardus. Next base: position 513,835 of record NW_026526676.1, on the reverse strand, counting down.
GGAATAATATGCATTTCTTTAGATCTGGCTTCTTCCGTTCAACATTATAAGGCTCATCGGTGTTGTTTTGGATAGGTGTAACTCAGGGATTGGTACTTCCACATTATATTCTCTTACATGATTGTTTAACAATTTGCTTATCCATTCTACTGTTGATTCACGTCTGGAATGTATGTTTCCATACTGTACTTATTATTCGGAAGGCTGCTATGAACATTTCCCTTTTACTGTGCTCAGCATGAAGCATATCTATTACAGCACGTTAATGTTTAGTTAGCTGCCTTAGCCTTAAACCCTGGCTGTACATCATAATCACCCTGATGTCTGGATGGCAGTTCCACAGATCATTCTAATTTGAGCTTGGGTTAAGAACCACTAGGGTAGATGTTGAAATCCCCAGACAAAAGGAGGAGATGAATCCAGTTTAAGGAATTCTCAATGGGTTCCACTTTCTGGACAATAAAATGCAATGTAAAAATTATTTTCTGGCCATATTGACATCACTTTTCTCCCCCTCCCCCTCCCCATCTTTCTTCTCCTTCTCCTTCTCCTTCTCCTTCTCCTTCTCCTTCTCCTTCTCCTTCTCCTTCTCCTTCTCCTTCTCCTTCTCCTTCTCCTTCTCCTTCTCCTTCTCCTTCTCCTTCTCCTTCTCCTTCTCCTTCTCCTTCTCCTTCTCCTTCTCCTTCTCCTTCTCCTTCTCCTTCTCCTTCTCCTTCTCCTCCTCCTCCTCCTCCTCCTCCTCCTCCTCCTCCTCCTCCTCCTCCTCCTCCTCCTCCTTCTTCTTCTTCTTCTTCTTCTTCTTCTTCTTCTTCTTCTTCTTCTTCTCCTGAGGACTCCTCTTCCTCCCCCTCCCCCTCCCCTCCCCCTCCCCCTCCTCCTCCTCCTACTTCTTCTTCTTCTTCTTCTTCTTCTTCTTCTTCTTCTTCTTCTTCTTCTTCTTCTTCTTCTTCTTCTTCTTCTTCTTCTTCTTCTCCTCCTCCTCCTCCTCCTGAGGACTCCTCTTCCTCCTCCTCCCCCTCCCCCTCCCCCTCCCCCTCCTCCTCCTCCTCTTTCTTCTTGTTCTTCTTGTTCTTTTCTTCTTCTTGTTCTTCTTGTTCTTCTTCTTGTTCTTTTCTTCTTCTTCTTCTTCTTCTTCTTCTTCTTCTTCTTCTTCTTCTTCTTCTTCTTCTTCTTCTTCTTCTTCTTCTTCTTCTTCTATGGTGTAGCTTACATTTTGACCTACAAAAGACCCCACCCTGGAGATACACTTTGCATGGATGTAGTGACAACTATGAGGAAATCAAAACAAAATACAGTGTTTTTGTTTTGTACATGAGTGTAATGTGCCAGGATTTTTTCCACACGTTTTACAGGCATTACCAATAATCTCACAACTATACTGAACATAGGCGTTATACTTCCCCTTACAAATTGGAAAAGCAAACTCTGAGGTATCATTTGACTACAATCGAAGATCTGGCTGGTAGAAGAAATTGATGGGGCCAGGTAATTTAAAAAATCCACAATTTTGCCCAAGGTAACCTCTGGGAAATCAGAAAATGAGCGGCTTTCATAAGTGCAGCTGCCCAGAGCCTTTCGGAGGAGCCGTCTGTGTGGAGCCCGGGCTTTGGCGCCATCACATCTCCAGGATCTCACTACCAGGAGAAACCCCCATTGTTGGGAAGGGCAAGAACATCCATGCATGGCAACTTAAGGTGTTTTAACCCCTGTCAAGATAGTGCAAACCTCCAATTACTTCATTCGGTACTTCAAGGAGCAAATCAAAGCACACCTCGTGGGATTTTCAAAAATCACTCTGAGATGAGAAATCAAACAACGAAAAGTCATAGCAACGCAAAGCAAGAAACACTTTCCAAAACAGAAAGGGCCCTCTGGAAGGGCCAGGCCATGAAGAGGGGATGAGCCCACTTTAATGCAGCAGTGCTCTCAGAGGAGAGCACATAAAACAAAACAAAACAAAGCAACACAACAACGACAACAACAACAACAACAACAACAAAAATGTTAAACAACGTTAAACAAAAACGTCAAAACACATAAGGAATAGAAAACTATCCACAATGATGAAACCGAAGAATTCCTGTCAGACGAAATTCCAGGAGGAAGTGACCTTTAAAGAATTGATCAAAATAGATAAAAGCAGTATAACAGCAAGAATTTAGATTAATCGTCATAAGATTAATCACTGGGCTTAAAAAAAGGCATACAAGACAACAGAGAATTTAGTATTGCAGTGATAAAAAACTAAAACATAGCCATGGTTAATTAAAAAGGCAATGACATAGGGATTGGTCTTAATCACTGATACAAAAACAGATAAGCTGGAAACTTGGATGTCTATTACCCAAGTTAATAGTTATGCGATTGTAGCAAAAGCTAATTCTAAAAAAACTTTTAAATAATGAAAAACAGAAAGCTAAAATATGTCAAGGTTTAAATACCTAGCATGAGCCGTGCAGCTGTATAGTTGTTTAAAATTCTAGGATATCAAATAATATTATGTGATAGCCTTTGTAACACATGCAAAGTTCACCATTTCTACCTTTGCTCTTCTACATGTGGAGTAATACGTTATTGGGTCTTATAGAATATCTGAAAAAATGAATAGTAAAAATTATAAAGTTTTTGAAAGTATATTTTGCTAATGATTTTGTCATGTCAAACAAAGTTACAAATAGGTGTTATTTCCAAACCCTATTCACGTGCACTCTTATTATGGCTAGACTCCATAAAAAGTTATTGCACAATTGCAATAAACATGATTACCAGTGCAATCTATTTTTTTTTAATTCCATTTGTTCATTTATTTGAAAGCCAGAATAGAGCATGGAGAGTGTACCCTGTAGGTTCTGGATTCTCTCCTTGATTCCACATATCTTATTTGGGCTGCTACCATAAAGACAGTAAAACAATATTATCTGGACAATGAACATGTAAACTTTAGTACACCTCACTAGTATTACAATTTTGCTGATTAGCATATGTGTTTACAAATACACTCGTGTGCACTGGGTGAAGTTAGATGTTTCATACCTCTATCCATATCATGAGGAATTCAATATATTTTAAAGAGTTAGATTCCAGTTACCAAATCTAATGGGGGATAACATGCACAGTTCTTGCTTATTTCTCACTTATTGCGAAATTATGAAGGTAACATAGAGCCCAAAGGGTAAATTCTTTTTAACTACACTTAACTGAACATATATCACTGAAATTCAAACTTTGGCCTTTCAAAGATGACATGAGACTGAACGCGGAAAACCCAAAAGACTCCATGAAAACGCTGCTAGATCTGATACATGAATTGACCAAACTCACAGGATACAAAATCAGTGTAAAGAAACTGGTTGCATTTCTATACACCAATAAGGAAGCAACAGAAAGAGAAGTCAAGAAATCAATGCCAATTACAATTTCACCAAGAACCCTAAAATACCTAGCAAGAAACCCAACCAAAGATGTAAAAGATCTGTACGGTGAAAAGTATAGACAATGTATGAAGGGAAATGATGAAGACATAACAAAATCAGAAACAAACAAACAAACAAACAAACAAACAAACAATCCATTCCCATAGAGTGGAAGAATGAATAGTGTTAAAATGTCAATACTACCCAAAGCAATCTACACATTTAATGCAATACCAATCAAAATTGTACCAACATTCTTCTCCAGACTAGAGTAAGCAACCTGAAAATTGGCATGGAACAACCAAAGACCCTGAGTACTCAAACTTATGTTGAAAAAAGAAAGCCAAAGTGGGAGGCAGCCCAGACTTCCCCTTTCCTATGGAGCTGTAATCATCAAGATAGTATGACATTGGCACAGAAACAGGCACATTAACCAATGAAACAGAGTAGAGAACCCAGAAGGGGCCCCACAAATGTATGGTGAACTAATCTTTGACAAAGCTGGAAAGAGAATCCAATGGATAGAAGACAGTCTCTTTACAAGTGGTGCTGGGAGAACTGAACAGCAACATGGTGAAGAATCAACTAGATGACTTTCTTACAACGTGCACAAAAATAAATGCAAAATGGATGAAAGACTTAAATGTAGACAGGAAACCATCAAAACACTAGAGGAGAAAAGAGGAAAAAAACCCTTTGACCTCAACTGCAGCCATTTCTTCCTTGGCATGTCTCAAAAGCCAAGGGAATGAAAAGGAAAAATGAATTATCAGGACCTGGTCTAGATAAAAATCTTCTGCACTGCAAAGGAAACAATCAGCAAAATTAAAAGGCAACCGATTGAGGAGTGAAGATATTTGCGAATGACATATTGGTAAAGGGTTAGTATACAAAATGTATAAAGAACTTACCCAAGTCACACCTGGAAAATGTAATACAGTGAAAAAATGGGCAGAAGACATGAATAGACACTTTTCCAAAGGAGACATCCAGATGGCCCACAGACACATGAAAAGATGCTCAACGTCACTCATCATCAGGAAAATACAAATCAAAGCCACACTGAGATACCACCTCACACTAGTCAGTGTGGCTAAAATGAGCAACTCAGGAAACCACAGATGCTGCCGAGCATATGGAGAAAGAGTAACCCTCTCTCACTGTTGGTGGGAAAGGAAACTGGTGCACCACTGTAAGCATGAAACCTACGGACATCACAATGACTCTAAACGCATATCTTTCCCTAATAACACTGAATTTCAATGGACTAAATGCTCCAACCAAACAACATAGCGTATCAGAATGGATAGAAAAAAAAAACAAAAAAACAAAAAAAAAACAAGACCCATCTCTTTGCTGTCTACAAGAGACTGATTTTAGACATGAGGACACCTTCAGATTGAAAGGGAGGGGATGGAGAACTATCTATCATGCTACTGGAGGTCAAAAGAATCCTGGAGTAGCCAACTTATATCATGCAAAGTAGAGTTCAAATTGAAGACTGTAACAAGAGATGACGAAGAGCTTTTTATTTTAATTTCAGTGTCTCTCCATCAGGAAGAGCTAAACATTTTAAATGTCTACACACCAAATTCGGAGACACACACATATATAAAACAATTAATTAAAAACATACAGAAACTTGTTGATAAGAATGTGGTAATTGCAGGGACATTAAATTAACCACAGAAAAAAGGATGGAAAATCTCCAAAAGCATGGAGGTTAAAAAACATCCCACTAACGAATAAATGGGTCAACCAGGCAATTTGAGAAGAAATTAAAAGATATAAGGAAACAAATGAAAACGAAATACAACAATACAAACCCTTCGGGATGCAGCAAGGGCAGTCCTGACAGGGAACAACAAAACAAAGCAAAACAAAACAAAACAAAACAAAAAACAAAACAAAACAACAACAGCAACAACAAACATTGCTATCCAGGCCTATCTCAAGAAACAAGAAAAATCCCCAATACAAAATCTAACAGCACACCTACAGGAACTAGAAGCAGAAGAGCAAGACACCCCAAACCGAGCAGAAGTAGAGAAATAATAAAGATCAGAGCAGAAATAAGCAATATGGAGTCTAAAGGAAAACAGTAGAGCACATCAATGAAACCAAGAATTGTGTTTTTGAGAAAATACACAAAAGTGATAAACGTCTAGCCTGGCTTCTCAAAAAGAAAAGAGAGGGGACCCAAACAGGTAAAATCACAAATGAAAATGGAATTATGACAACGAATCCCTCAGAAATTCAAGCAATCATCAGGAAACACTATAAGATCTTCTATGCCAACAAACTGGACAACCTGGAAGAAATGGACAAATGCCTCCATACCCACACACTTCCAAAATTCAAACGGGAAGAAATAGAAAATGTGTACGGACCCATAACTAGTGAGGAAATTGAATCAGTTATCAAAAATATCCCAATAAATAAGAGTCCTAGACAAGGTGGCTTCCCTGGCGAATTCTAGCAGACATTTAACGTAGAGATAATAGCTATCCTTCCCAAGCTGTTCCAAAATATGGAAATGAAAGGAAAACTTCCAGACTCATTTTATGAAGCCAGCATTACTTTAATTCCCAAATCAGACAGAGACACAGAAAAAAAAGGAGAATTACAGGCCAATATCCCTGATGAATAGGGGTGCAAAAATTCCCAACAAGATACTAGCAAATCTCATTCAATAGAATATAGAAAGTATTCAACACGATCAAGCGGCATTCATTCCTGGCCTGCAGGGCTAGTGCAATATTCACAAATCAATCAATGTGCTACATCACATTAATAAAAGAAAAGATAAGAACCATAGTACACTGTCAATAGATGCAGAAAAAGTATTTGAGAAAATACAGCGTCCTTACTTAATACAAACGCTCAAGAAAGTTGGGATAGAAGGAACCTACTTTAAACATCATAAAAGCCATTTATGAGAAGCCACAGTAAATATCGTCCTCAATGGGGAAACACTGAGAGCATTCCCCCTGAGATCAGGAATAAGACAGAGATGTCCAATATCACCCCGTTGTTGAACATAGTGTTGGAAGTCTTAGCATCAGTAATCAGACAATAAATGAAATTAAAGGTGTCATCATTTGCAACGATGAATTCAAACTTCCACTTTTGCAGACAACATGACACTATACATGGAAAATCCGACAGACTCCACCAAAAGTCCTCTAGCATTGATACATGAATTTAGCAATGGTGCAGGGTACAAAATCAATGTACAGAAATTGGTTGCGTTTTATACACCAGTAATGAAGCAACAGAAAGAGAAATAAAGAAACGGATCCAATTTAAAATGCACCAAGAGTCAAAAAATACCAAGGAATAAACCTAACCAAAGATGTAAAAGATCTGTATGCTGAAAACTATAGAAAGCTTGTGAAGGATATTGAAGAAGATACAGAGAAAGCGAAAAACATTCCATGCTCGGGGATTGGAAGAATAAATATTGACAAAATGTCAATACGACCCAACGCAGTCCTCACATTATATGTAGCCCCAATTACATTGCACCAGCATTCTTCTCCAAGCTGGAACAAGCAATCATAAAATGTGTATGGAACCACAAAAGACCCTGAATAGCCAAAGTAATACTGAAGAAGAAAACCAAAGTGAGAGGCACCACAATGCCAGACTTTAGCCACTACCACAAAGCTATAACCATCAAGACAGCATGGTATTGGCACAGAAACAAATACATAGACTTAATGGCATAGAATAGAGACCCCAGAACTGGACCCACATACGTATGGCCAACTAATCTTTGACAGAGCAGGAAAGAATATCCAATGGAAAAAAAGACAGTCTCTTTAACAAATGGTGCTGAGAGAAGTGGACAGCAACATGCAGAAGAATGAAACTAGACCACTTTCTTACACCACTCTCAAAAATAAACTCACAATGGATGAAGGACGTGAATGTGAGACAGGAAACCATCAAACACTTGAGGAGAAAGCAGGAAAAATCATCTCTGACCTCAGCGTCAGCAAGTTCTTATTTGAAACATCTCCGAAGGCAATGGAACTAAAAGCAAAAATGAACTACCGGGACCTCATCAAAATGAAAATCTTCTCCACAGTGAAGGAAACAATCAACAAAACTAAAAGGCAACTGACCGAATGGGAAAAGATGTGTGCAAAAGTCATACTGGATAATTGGCTAGTATCCAAAACCTTTAAAAAGAACTCACCAACTCCACACCCGGGAAACAAATAATCCAGTGAAGAAACAGGCAGAAGACTTGAACAGACACTGTTCTAAAAAAGACATCCAGATTGTCAAGAGACACATGAAAAGATGCTCAACAGCACTCCCCGTCAGGGAAATCCAAATCAAAACCGCACTGAGATACCACCTCATGCCAGTCAGAGTGGCTGATGTGAGCAAATTAGAAGACTATAGATGCTGGTGAGGATGTGGAGAAACAGGAACCCTCTTGCACTGTTGGTGGGAATGCAACCTGGTGCAGCCGCTGTGGAAAACAGTGTGGAGGTTCCTCAAATCATTAAAAATAGATCTACCCTAAGACCCAGCAACAGCACTGCTAGGAATTTACCCAAGGGGTAGAGGAGTGCTGAGACATAGGGGCACATGTACCCCAATGTTTATAGCACTACTTTCAACAACAGCCAAACTATGGAAAGAGCCTAGCTGTCCATCAACTGACAAGAGAATAAAGAAGTTGTGGTTTATGTATATACAATGGAATACTACTTGGCAATAAGAATGAAATCTGGCCATTTGTGGCAACGTGGATGGAACTGGGGGGGGGGTATTATGCTACGTGAAATAAGTCAGGCAGAGAAAGACCGATACCATATGTTTTCATCCATGTGTGGATCCTGAGAAACTCAGCGGAAGACCATGGGGGAGGCGATGGGGGGAAAAAGTTATAGAGAGGGAGGGAGGCAAACCATAAGAGACTCTTCAATACTGATAACAGACCGAGGGTTGACGTGGGGTTGGGGAGAGGGGAAAGTGGGTGACGGGCATTGAGGAGGGCACCTGTTCGGATGAACCCTGGGTGTTGCGTGGAAACCAATTTGAAAATAAATTACATTGAATGAAAAAGGAAATCCAGGGGTTGCTCTTACTGTATATGAGATTGCTTTCCATTTTCAGCACTTTATGAGCGTGAGGTAGTAGTAGCTTAAGCTGCGTAGATGAAAGTTTTGTGTGTTTAAGAAAAGGAGTTGAATAAAGACAGAGGCCTGTCACAAGTATCACGTTGACCTTGGCAAGTTTCTCTTCTGATTGTTACCATGACTTTTCACTCTTAGTGATTCACCTAGTTTGGAGTCATCCTTTCATACGAAGTGGATTTCAGTTGATCATGGTAGGTGGTCTTTGTAGTATTTTGTGAATGAATTGTGTATGTGGTGATGATGGATGGACTATGCTGGTTGCTTTCAAAAGCACTTACACGGACGGTGTAACACGTTTTCTACCCTTGGAATCCCATATGGTCTCTTACTACCTTGTGTATGCCTTACCTGAAATATTCATGAATTGGTAGGTAGTGAATAGGTTTTAGTGGCACTGAATGCCCTACTGGCCACTCACACAGAATTCGTTGCCACTTTGCTCTTAAGCACACAATGACTCGGTCTTCCCTAAGCTGCATGAAAGTGAGCATGGATACTAACTAGGCAAACTGTTTGCTGCTGCTGTGAAGAACAGCTTCCTGAACTGTGAGCTGTAGCAACACAGGTATGGAACCCTAAGCAAGGCACAGTATATCGGTATTGTTTGAAAGGGTAGAGTAGTTATTTCAATTTGGCTTTCAGTGCGTTGCATGACAAGGCATTTAATTAGCTAAAACCCTCTTAGAGTCATGTTTGATTGCAAGGTGTGTGTACTGTCCACCGCTAAGTGTCATTTCATGTTAGATGGAATTAATGGAGGCTGAAGCACCCGTGCATTCACCTCTAAGACAACCCTCTTGAACTCGTGAAGAATTATGGGCCTTCTCAGGTAAGATTAGGTACAGGTCTTTCTCAAGGGCATAGTCTTAAACACAGCCAAACCTAAGGCAGCTTTGGGCAGCCCACCGTGATAAGATATGCAGACATTGTGACCTCACAAAGCGCCTGGTCTCCTAGCAACTGCGATGTAACTCTCACAGCCTGCCTCCTGATTTGGCTTCATGGTAGAAAATTCATCAGGGCCATGCGGCGGCCGCGAGACCTGGCAAGCGCGGGCGGCCCCTAGTGGCCTCACATCCTGAGCAGCAAGAAGAAGCTGGGGGCGCTGGCCCCAGGAGGCCCTGGCCCTGGCAGCAGGGGAAGGAGCCTCTAGCGCTGCAGGAGGGGCCGCCCTGGAGGCGCCTGAGGAGAAGATGGTGTACACGCGGAGGTAGGAGCCCCCGGAGGCCTGCCTCCAGACGGGCCGGCCAGCTGCCAGGCGGAGGCGCCACGGAGCCCGGACGGTGGCGGTCGGCCAGAGGAAGATGCCGCCCCCCGCCGCCGCCCTCCCGCGAAGACAGCAGCCACCGCAAGCCCATGGCCCCCGGGCCCTCCTCCGGGGGCCGCACCCTGGAGGAGAGTGGGAGGGCGGCCACCCCGACGCTGACCACCTGCCCCACCATTCGCGGAGTGGACGACGTGTGGGTCGAGAGCAGCCTGGCAGAAGCGCGGCGCCAGGCGCGCCAAGTCCTGGGAGTGAACCTGGAACCCGTGGTGAGACTCCGCCGCTTCCCAGTGCCTGGGCGTGAGATGCGGGCCACCGCCGCGCGACCTCTCAGCCCCGGGACGGGTTGTGCCTGGAGGGATGAACCAGGGACAGCCGGGACCCGCGTCCCCTAGTACACTTTATGGGCGAAGAAGCACCAGATGGTCCCGGCCCGCGCCCCCGGGATGCGGCGCCGCCTGCTGGGACTCCGCAGCAGCTGTGCCCCTCTGCTGCCTCCCAGCACCGGGTCTGCGGAGGGAGGAGACCCCTGGACCGCAAGGGAGGTCCCCTTTCTTCCTAACCCCAGATTGAGATGTCTCCAGGACTGTAGGTGCAGATCCATGTGCTCTCTTGTTCCCTCATTGGTCTGAAGTCGTCAGACTTCCACCCCCACCCCCTCCAAAGGAATTTGGTTCCATGCTTGTGTAATACAGCTAGAATTTCCTTGCTGTTCTCCCACCTCTGGCTCCTCCCGCCTCATTTTCTTTCTTTCTTTCCTTTTTTGACTGCCACTCTTTCTGGACGAAAGATCGAATATGTGTGGAAAGTTGTTGCAATAGTTGGTATTCTCAACACCAATTGCAGTAGTGGGTATTCTCAATCCCACACCTTTCTGAGTTTTAACTGGATTCCAACGCTTTGACCAAGGATACTGTCTAAGAAATTCAAGCGTATCACTGTTAATAATGTAAGGATTTGTATGGCTTTGAATGTCATGGGCTCGGTGATTACAAACCAAAAGATTCAAAGTTCAACTGTGTACACATTCTTAAGACGTTTCTAAAGATTTTATACTGAAATGTAATGTTGATGTTTACTGAACTCCTAAAGGAAATGGTAGACACTCGGAAGGTTTTGTTTAGTAAAATTAACTTGGGAAATTCTTTATAAGTGGGTAAAATTGAAAATGCATTGAGAAACCTCACGGTTTCTATTAAAAACCAATGAGTGAATTTCAAAAAATAATAAATAAATAAATAAATAAATAAATAAATAAATAAATAAATAAATAAATAAATAAATAACTGGTGCTGGTTATGGACATGGATGGAAACCACTCGGAAATGACTTGGCCTTGTACCAATCTCACATACTGATCTGGGAATCTTTCCAGGATAATTTATTTTAAAATGGAAGTCACATAGTGTAAATGAGTAGGGGTAAGCGTGGTGACTAAACCTGCATACATAATAGCCGTTGGAATTCTCTGAAGTATTACTGATCTAGAGCGGTGGTACATTTTTTTTGGCACCAAATAACTGGTTGAGGTTATCTTTGGGCAAAAGAGATTTTCCTCACTTGTTTTTGTCGTTGTTGTTGGATAACAGGAAATATCCACATTACCATGCATCACTCTTATAAATATCATGGCAGTTGGTTAACAGTTTTGCTCCAGGACTCTCCTTTATTATCTTATGTCCATGCACAGTTATGTTAGCAGGTATTGGTCTTTTGTTTGACAATCAAAGACCACAGGGATCAAACAGGAGAGCCACACAGAGTACTTTTCACTTTTATGATAGTGTTTATGTCCTGTGGCCAGCATGGAATTCTTGATTATCCAAGTGACCTGAGTTATTGGTGGCAGCAAGACTTAATGGTGTTTAGTCAGTGGTGCCGCAGCCAGATTTTACTGCGATATCGGAAGGGCCAAGGAGTGATTTTGTACCACTATTCTTTCAAGTTTAAGTATTTTGCAATAGAACCATCCATCCCAGGCTGAAACATGACCTATTAAATCTTCCATATTACGGTTTCTCCATGCTTGGCAGCTTTTTAGGGGAATAATGAGAGTTGTGATTTTGTTTTAAATTTTCTTTTAATGTTTATTTATTTTTGAGACAGAGAGAGACAGAGCATGAATGGGGGAGGGTCAGAGAGAGAGGGAGACACAGAATCTGAAGCAGGCTCCAGGCTCCGAGCTGTCAGCACAGAGCCCGACGCGGGGCTCGAACCCACAGACCGTGAGATCATGGCCTGAGCCGAAGTCGGACGCTTAATCGACTGAGCCACCCAGGCGCCCCGAGAGTTGTGATTTTGACTCTTGAGCTTGTAGAGTTCAAATGGCATAGCTTCCTAATATACAGTTTTCAGTAAGCCTCATATTCTTGTTTTCACTACTCAGTGGTAATGTGTTGTTACAAATACTGCCACATGAGTAAATAAAAGTGAATAATTATTTAAAAGATGCAGAGGGTTAAATTATACTCGTTTCATAGGAAGCTTATATAAATTTTCGTTACTAGCTTCCATGGCCAATGGTATTTCAAATACAGAGGTTTTTCTCCCCCACCCTTCCCAAAGTAACTGTTTTAGCTAATTAGCCCCTGAGGAAAAGATACATATTTGTACAACTTCCCTATTGTATATAATTGTATAGTAATTAAAAATGAATCCAATGACCATATTAGAATGTAATTTCAACATATAGCTTATCTAGGTAGCGCCCCGAGGGTTTTGAAATTAGATGTAGCTGGGAGGATAACTTTGCTCAGCACAGCTTTGAAACACAACCATTGACACCATGCAGTTATTTGAACTTAACTGAGAATCTTAGTTTTTCCCTGCTATACCTTGTTACTTTATTGCACTTGAACTTGCATTCATGCTTTGGGTTGTCTGGGCTATCTGATTTCGGTTTGGATCTGAATGTCCATCCTAAATTCAATATGTTGTTTAGCTGGTCCCTTAAAAAATATTGCCATTTCTAGTTTAAAAAACAGGATATTTAAAAAAAAATTTGTTTTTGCTAAATTTTTAGCAAAATTTAGTAGGAAGATGAAAGTATTTTATGTATCCTTTTGGGCAGACCGTGAAAAGGAACTTGACATGGTGGCTTTTCTGGTGAGGCGTTCATTTACTGTCTTCTAAAATGAGTCTGCGCTTAGGTTGTACAGGTTTTTGAAATAAGTCCCATAGTCTTTATTCATTCTCGGACCTTTATATCTCATATGACACAAGAAGGAGAAAGTTTATGACCTTGCTGTGCTTGAGTGCCTATATGTGGTGACTGGCACCTCAAATAAGCTTTTGAATTCCTGATGTCATTTTTATCCCCCTTCTACTTGTCACCCAGCAACTAAATTTTCCTTACAGAACCAGTAATGTTATAATTGTGGAGAGCAAGCTTCATTGTTGTTTACTGTCACTGTTGTGCTGTGTGTTTTGTCCAAGTTTGAGTACACAATTGATCCAGTATAATTTAAACCGGTGGCTTACACATTAATTTGCTGTGTGCAAACAATAGTACTAGTGTTCTGAACACTGTTGAATAAAAATGCATGAAACATATTTGGATACAAAGAGATCTGAGCAATTTTGAACTCATAGTTTTTTGGTGTTCCAAGGATTGCCATGGAGCTCTTAAAATCAGTGTTTTTAGTGCATATATAATTTATATATATAATATTTATATCATTTAGAGGGTATATATATTATATAGTGGATATATATATATATATATATATATATATATACACACACACACACATATACATATATGAAATTTGCTTTATTGGTGTATTTAAAATATTTTTGGTAGATTGTCATGTCTTATGGGAATTAGAACTCAGTTGTTTGTCATGGAACTGAATTGTGTTCTGGGACAGTTTAATGTGCACATATGATTAAGATTTACAATCTGGTTGTACTTTTCTTTTTAATGTATTAACTGTAAATACGTGTTAGAGAATGTGCAGTGTCTGGCTCTTCTAATGATGTTGGAAAGTTTTGAAATGGAATCTTAGGTTTGCATGTGAATCGCAAAGCAATGTGAGAAATTTTTATTTCTTTTGTTAACGGCAACACCCTGGAAGCCTGGAGATATGGTTTTTATGCTATTTTGGGAGTCAACAGTATGTCAATATAAAGACTGATGATCTAGGGAATCTCGGAGAGAATGCTTCATGTCAGAGTCCAAACCATTACACCGTTTGCCACAATAAACACTTTAAAACTGCATCAAAGTTCATTTTGAGTCCTGACTCCAACCCCCTTCTAGTAGTGATGGAAAGCCTAACACTCACGTATGTTTATATTATAAAAGAACCTAAGTGTGCTGCATAAGAGTAGCAGCAGTAAAGGCTGTCCTAGAGAATAAAGTAAAGCCAGAATTTGCATTACAGCCTAGCGGGTAGAGGTAGAGTGCTAGCAAGGGCAGGATTCATAGTATTATGTGCCCTGGATTTGTCTTTGTGTCTGAGTTCCTATCCATATTTGGAGGCAGCAGCATACTAACTGTGGATCAAATTGCCTGCAGTGGGATGAAAGATTGACCACTTGAAACCGTTAGAACTGTACATAAGTTACAGAAATGCTCTGTGCTTTAGCTTCCTGAAAAACCACATGTGGTTAGTAAAATAAACTATTGGACTACTGAGAGGATTAAAAAAGGATGTTAATGGGTGAACACATAGAAAATGCTTCATAAATGCTATTAATTGGAGGCATGTGGGCTGAAAATAAATATATATGCTGAGAGGTACTTGCGAGTTTAACATCCTGAAAATAGAGTGTGGTCTGAGACAGCCAAAAGACAAATGATGAGAAGGTAATGTATGAGTGGGTTTAGTTGAAGAAAGAGACAGCAGGAGGTGAGGTTAAGTTGATTTATTAGGAAGTTTTCACTGTTGGAGGTTTTCTAGACTTTTCTAGACTTCCTTAGATATTTGGGGTCTTTTGTCCTTTGTTCTGAAATATATTTAAAACATATTGCTATGTATATTAAACTATCTGAGAATTTATACAAACAATAAGAGTTACCGATCACAAACTTGCCAAATGTCAACATGAAATTTTCATTTTGGGTAAGCTCGGTAATGTTTGCTTTAAATCCATGTGAGTTTACATGTACAAAACTAAATCTGAAGCAATATGTGTGAGTTTTGTACTTCCTGTGTTAAAGGAGACCAGTAAGTGCAGTAGTTAGATTTGAAATAGCAGAACGTTGCTACCATAGGGAAAAGATAGCCTCACAGTGGAAGCATGGACACACTCATCTTTAGATTTGGGTCTAATGCCTGTGACTTAGCTCTGATTCCACTCCCACCTGCAGAAGGAATAACAACATATTCTAGGTTGGGGAGCAAGTCAAAGTTACAGTAGCTGAAATTAACAATAAAAGAATTTCCCTAGATGGAATTTATCTGGTGGTAAGAAGATCAAAACTGAGCCTGGCTGCAGAGTTTGCAAGAACAATGACTTCTCGTCAGCACTCCCTTGTCTTGGCAATGTCACCTTACACTGAAATTTATAACATGCGGGACATATCCAGAGCCCAAAAGGAAAGCAGTGTTCAGAACAAGATGGGACAGTATTGCTCTCAAACAAATTTGAATAAATATTCTTGGGGACTCAAAACTGAACTTCTCTTACTTTGAAAGGTATTCATGGAAAAGTTAATGTTGAGATTCTTCCAACTACTGAAATAAGTTATGTAAAATGTGTATGTATATATATGTATATATATATATATATGTATATATTTATATGTGTATGTATATACATATACATATATACACATATATACACATGTGTATGTATATATACATATATATACACATATACAAATATATATACATATATACATATATGTAAAGAAAGGAAGGAGGTTATCATGAGTCACTGGTCCATAACAATTCTGAAGTTCAGCTGGCCCAGGTAGGCAGTCCTTTCATTGGGTCTTAAGGCCTGGGAATGATTTTCCATGGCTCTAGCTCCTCTGGGGTTCTGGCTTTCAACCTCCAAGTCATTCTTCCCTTCTCATGAAAGGTAGCCTGTGTCTACAGCCTTATGGTTGTCTTGGCCTACTTACTTATTGTAGGAGTTTGTGGGTCCAAAGCCTTCTTTCATTTTACTCTCTGGGATTAAGTAAACCCTTCTCTAACATGGACGTTTTCAAACCTTTATAAGGAAAAACACTCCTAAACTTCAAGTTATGTTGTAACAGAGAGAACCCTGTGGCCCACAGTTTAGTCTGCGAGGGTATGCTTATGAGAGAGAACACCAGTATTCTCCAAGACCCTTCTTCATTTAGGACACTTTTCTAGCATCTTTTCCCCAACGTCATCTGCTGAGTGATGTTGGTAATAATTTCACCTTCAATAAGAGTGACATTATTGATGTTATCTGTGCTAACAAAACATGAAATTGTATTTGAATGGCATTGAGTAAGGGCAAGTAGTATCGGTTAGGGATGTGTTCAGCTGACACAGAAAGGCTGCCACCAGTGGCATGAACAAAGAGAGTTTTACTCACAAAGAGGCTGTATGCTGTGCTCCATTAAGGCAGCAATGTCATCTGCAGCAGGCTGCATGGAATGGCAGAGCTGCCAATTTCTATACGACCTACTACACAATTTTGGAGAAAAGGGTAGCAGCCATTAATATAATAATACCAATATTTTTACCACTTACCATCTTCAAGATGCATCACATGTGTGAGCATTTCAAGCTCACAGCACATCTGTGAGGTAGAATTGTCAATGTCTTTTGGAGGTCATTCGTTTTCTTCTTAAGTCAAAAATTAGCTGTCATATTTCTAGGGCATGTGGCTCCACCCAATCCCCTCCTAGGTTTCCTTTGCTTATCAATGCATCAAGAAAACTCATAGGAATTCTAGAATTTAATACTTGTGAGTCATGGAGAAACCAGTTCTGCCTTATCAAATCACATTAAATACTCATGCCATTCAGTATACTCTCAGATGAACCGTTGGAAGGTGTTCCTGTATTAGCGTTGTATTTCTGTTGGCAAGAACCTTGCCTCCTAGGAGGTACTGTAACTTTCATATCTATTAGTAATTGCCAATGAAGTAAAAACCAAGAGTTTTCTTTGTCTTCTTGTTGACACGTTATAATGTATACTAAGTTACCTCGTTTCCTTGTTTACTTTCTTCGCATCATATACCAACTGCAATATCATCACGGAACAATGGTGGCCCCGAATGTAGCATCATTAGCTTTGGAAACTTCAGATATGGCCACGGTAACAGTTAGGGTGGACTCCATCCAGTTCTTGGCCACTTTGTCTTGTCTGATTCTCCCCGTTTATCTACCTCCCACCCCACACACCTAGCCCCAGCAGCACTGAGAATCTTGTTAGTCAGTGAATCTCCAGCAGATACAGATGCAGACCATTTCTCTGGATAATCTTCATGGTTGACTGTGGCCTGGGTAGCAGGACTGGTTCAGACAGAAACACCTGATTTGGGTGCCATCAAGCAGTATCTGTGCCCTCCCTGAGAAATGGGACAGTATGCATTTCAAACCCTTCAAGTCTCCCTGCAGACTTCTGTGTTTTGTTGCTTTCATCCACCTACCAAAGCAACCCAAACTTTATGCTAAAGAGACTGGGCTTCGTGTGTCCTTTGCAGATTGGAATGCTGTTACTAGTTTGGGTTATCTTAACAAAAACTGGCAAATTATCTAAAAATGTAGAATTCGGTGTGAATTCAGAATCCGTACCTGTAGTAAGCCTCCATGGTTCCGTTGATTAGGGAGAGGTATCAGACCTTACTGTAAGAAACCCTGCCTTCGAATGCTACAGCTCTATGGGCTTTCAAAGCACTATTTCTAACCTGGTTACCAAAAGTCGTTAAGTCTTTGTGAGTATACATTCAGAGCTTTTTTTAAGATCTGGATCGTAGTCTCCAATTTTTCATTACCTTCCTAACACATTTATTCCCAGAGTTCTCTTTATTTTTGAATCGTCCTGTTGGGCCTTTCACCACACCTGTCAAATAAAAAATTTCCTCAAATTGAATATATGAACATTTAAGAGCAGTCACGTGTTCAGTGCCCAAATATTTTATGTTTTCCGTTAGGAGTTTATTCTGTCTGTGGATGGTGAATAAACAAATGACTTTTTTTTCTTTTTTCCCCACATAATTAAGTAGATGTGCAAGGCAGGATGCTAGGTACCTGTCAAGGGTAATAGGACGTTCAGGAGTGTAAATAAGATTTCTGTCATCAAAAAAAGAAAAAGAAAGATTATTTGATGAACTAAGATAAGCTAAAAAGCTTAAAGAACTTGATGAACTAAGATAAGCTAAAAAGCTTGATGAACTAAGATAAGCTAAAAAGCTCTACTGACATGATGATAAAGCTCATCTTTAAAGCTTGCTTTGTGTACTCATATTATTCCTTTTTTCTTGAAATCTAAAGAAGCTTTTCTCTTTGGCTCTTAACATGAAGTGAAAAGACATTTTCCCCCTATATGTTCTTCTGCCGTTTTTAGGCTGAGCTTTTACAAAAGGCTTTTATGTATTCATTGCTTTTTATCCTCATCCTTTGTCCGAAACAAGCCTTGAGATGGGGAATGAGGGGGGACTATTTCTAACCCAAGTTCAGAGGACTTAACTTCTCATAAAACCCATCAATTGATGAGGCATTGAACTCGTATCATGGTGTTCCTTGTGCAGCCCATGGGCAGGATTCCACTGAAGTAATCGATAGCATCGTGGAGACCCTGTCTCTGGAAGGAACTAACAACAAATAAGGGTTTGACCTTATAGGCAGATTTTCCTAGAAATCTAGGAATCAAGAGGGCCAGAAGTGGGATGGTGGGAGAGGGACACTGCAGATGTGCTGAATACCCAGGTTCGCTTGAAGCCAACTGAGCAGAGGAAGGTTCTGTCCTGGAGGAGCTTGGCTCAGCAGGGATCAGCTCCCAATTGTTATGCACTTAGTGAAAATACACTCATGAGAGCCTACATGAAGGATGCCTCCAGAACTCTAAGAGGATTCGTTCCTTTCTTATATCTTTTTTTATGGAAAGTGTCTTGGCGATGCTTACTTCACCTTTGTGTGTCCACAGTTCTTCCTCCCACTAGTTGTGTTGCCATGAACCTCCTTACATAGCCCTTGCTCCCCTCCTAGACCATGTGTTCCTCATGGGCAGGGCTCACCTTAGCCATCCGTGTGTCATTACTACAGTGCCAGCCATGTGCAAAGGACCCTGTACATACTGAATGAATGCAATGTGTTTATGGGGTTTCAGTTCCCAATTTTTACAGAAGAACTAGCTGTCTCACTTCAATTTTATGTGTAACAGCAGCACTCTATACTGGGGATTCTCTCTCACATTCTCTCTTTTTACAAACACCTGCATAATCAACTTTTGATGAACTCTTACCCTTTTGTGATCAGATGAATTGGGTGGAACCTTTGCCATCTAGACCTACTATCTTATTTGCAACCCAACACCACTTCAATTCCCTATCCTACAGTAAATTCTTGCTTAGCAAGAAGCACTATAGTTCAGTGACTAAGAGGGTGGCCCCTGGAGCCAGGCTGCTTGGGATCTAAAATCCTATTTTGGTCTATTTCTAGCAGCAGACCTTTGGACAACTTACTTTTTCTCTTTGTTACTCAGTTTTCTCAGCTGTAAAATCAGGCACAACCTAGCACCTTCACCACAGAGCTCTGAAATGAATTCAGTGAGGTAACAAAGGTAAAACACTTGGAATAATGCATGGAACCCCCTTCACTGCGAGTCAGTAAACACTCGCCTTTATTAGTGATGTAACTACGTTTTTGACAAAGTCGCTGCTTGCTTACTTAAAACCTCCACGTTGGCTGTGTTGAATGTACAGAACAGGTGAACTATGGAAGGCACCATGTCAGAGTCAGGCTTACTTGGTAGAATGAGGTCCAATTCCCTGATGCTGGTGATTGCAAGAGGATACTCAAGGGCACAGAGAGGCACAGAGAGGCACAAGGCCCTCGGTACAAACCCATAACAAGCTGATCAGAAAGCCATAGGAAAACAGAGGGAACAAACTAATTTTCCTTTAGTTCCCACCATACACCAGTACAGTTCTCTGCAATTCACACACGTTTCCCTCTCAAGCAAACATAACAGGCCTGTGGGAAAGGTATTATTATTCCCATTTAACACGCAACTAGACTAATGCTTAGAAAGTTTAAATAACTTGCCAAATATCACATCTATGTGGCAGAGCTAGGATTTGAACCAGCATCGGTCACATCCCACTGCCTCTGCCAATCTTTAGAAACATCTTTGGAAGAAGTGAAATACGTTAGTCATAATCATGCGCTGAATAACATAGGACTGGGTACTCTAGGCCCATGCAATCCCAAGGCGGGAAAAATATTAATTTACGAAGGCTATTTTGCTTACTGTTATATTTCTCAGAGTGCACAGCGTAAGTGTTCACTCTTTGTGAAATGAGTGAGTTTACGAGGGAATGGACAGAAGTGTGAATACCTATGCTCATACGATTACACCGTGTAGTTTGGTTGAGGATCTCGGGACACTCTGCCTTACATCTTAACTCAGCAGAGTAACGGGAACGTTAGAGCTGTCATAGCAGGTGAAAGAGAAGGTTACTTATCATACCACTTGTCCCAAATTACTCGTAGGCCAGTTTAAAAAGCAGCACACAAACATAAGACAGTGAGAGAGAGCCAGGAAAGCTCAGAGAGAGGGAGAGAGAGAATCCCAAGCAGGTTCTACGCTGTCCGCACAAAGCCTGATGCAGAACTGGAGCTCGCAAACCATGAGATCATGACCTGAGTCGAAAGCAATATAGTCACATGCATAACTGACTGAGCCATCCAGGTGCTCTCACCTTTGTTAAGATTGAAATTCCAGGTTTTTACGTAGATAAATGACAGATCTTACAAACAACAACAAGACAGATTAGAAGGATGGTTCAAAACCAAGGATTGCAAGATTGCAGTAAGGACATAATATGTGGGAGTAATCGGGGTGGGTGGGAGGAAGGAAGGGCCAGGGGCCAGATGGAGGGTCTGTAAATGGAAGCCGACATTCTAGCAAAGGTGGAGACTTGTTACTTCCACTCCTTTACTCCCGAACGTGTTGTCCCCAGCATGTGGTGTCCACTTACCATATGCTTCAGGGCTGGAGGATGGATAAGCTGCCCATTGTAATCAGGAGAAAACATTCCACCCACAGAATTCACTAATTGGCCTGTTCTATAATGTTTACCCTCTTACTGGCATTGCTAAAAGCACCTACTTTCTCTATACCACCATAGAACAGGCGGATTTTCCCTTGTCTGCCTTTGCTCGCTTGCTTGTCAGTTTATTGGTCCACCTGTGGCTTTATTCACCACTCACCGAAAACTGACTGAGGGACTCTGTGTGCCAGGCTCTATTCTTGAGGTATACCCCTGCCTCCGTAGTGGTGGTGGGTAATTCTTGACCTCTGGGCTTTCAGCTACTACATCAGGTGGGGCTCTCCATCACCTTCTGTTGCTTTTTCATTGTCATTGGGAAGGTGTCTGCCTGTTTCTTCTCTCTAATTATGTACACGGTAGAAATCAGTGCTTTGGGGATATGGATGACTGCAGTGAAAAGACCCCTGGACGTGTCTTTTCCCTTGGGGAATTTGCATATTTGTGCATATTTGTGCCTCAAAATCTAGTTTATCCTAGAGGTAGACATTTTAAACAAAGCAAACACAGTCCAGAAGGGGCTCAAGAAACAAAATCTTTGGATGTGTCCCTGAGCCTGGTAGCAATGCAGGTGGGCTAGAGGCTTACAGATGTGGAGCTAGACTGTTGTTGGAAGACAGCTTCACTGTGCATCTTCAGCCAGGAAGTGGTACAGCTGGAATGAGAATTCTCCTAGTGTGATTCTTGGCCTGGTGTTTTCCTGCTGACTCATTGGCCTGGGAGGGCTGAGACCTGTTGGAACTTTGTTGCGTTTTGCTGCAGAATCAAACACTAGCTAGGTTTGTCAGGTAGTTATAGAATGGGCTTTTACAGCAAGGTAGGGTTGGGGTCAGGGTGACCTGGCAGGAGGGAGGAAACTGCACAGGCAGGAGAATGGGACTGACAGAGGCTGTTTTCTTCCATTTTGTTTGGGCAGACCTTAGTGAGGATGTCTAGTCCTGAGTACTGGTGAAGTTTCTGTACTGGCCATGGAATTGGGCGGGCACCTTAGAGAGATTCCTGACAGTCTGGGGGAAGTGTGTGTGTGTGTGTGTGTGTGTGTGTGTGTGTGTGTGTGTGTGTGTCAAAAAGAAGGAGAGTGAGAGAGAAAGAGAGAGAGAGTGAGAGAAAGATGGAGAGAGAGAAGTCCCAGTAAGGGAATGTGATATTTATTCGGATTGCCTCTTCAATTCATTTTCAAAGGATTCAAATCACAGGGAATTTCTCTTAATACTAAAAGTATGTACTGAATTTAATCCTAATAACATTAATAAGAAAATAGGATCTAGAATTTGATGTCCATCAAATTATAAATAAATCCTTCTGGGGCAGAAGGGTCAACATGGTGGAGAAGTAGGGGGAACTGTACATCCCATGTCTCTCAACCAAAGTGCTGAAGCCAAAGTATTTTGAACCCCAAAAGTCTGCGAGTAAAAGACACTGAATACTCCTGAAGGAAATGAGACAACTTGAGAAATGACAGGTGGCTGATTGTGAACTGGGGTACATAAATTGGGCCAAGTAGGAATGGAGGGAAGAGATCCCCTTCTGCGGAGAGACAAAAGTAAGAGAAAGAGTGGCTCTGGGAGTGTAGGGCTGTATGTGGATAAGAGGAGAACCTCGGACTGGGACTGAGAGGGATCTTATCTCTAACTGTGGGGCTTTCTTGGGTCTGGGGCTAGGCTCCCTGTTTGCGCACTTGGGGAGGAGAGGAGCCAGCATTGGTTTCAGGGGTAGATCAGGGGCACAGTCCACAGAAGGAGACAGTAGCCCCTCCCTGGAGGGCTGTGCAATAGAACAAAGCCTGCCTGCATCCACCACCCCCCGGATCAGTGGCTGGGTCTAGGGCGCAGTCTGCAGTAGGAGAAAGTGGCCCCCTCCCTGGGGGCGTCGCTGTGGGACAAAACAATGCCTGCCTGCGTCCACCATGCCCAAGCTCAGCAGTGAGGTCAGCAGCGCAGTCCACGGCAGGAAAAGGCGGGGCTCCCTGAAGCACAGCAGCACAAAGATAGCCAGGAAGACATTTGTAGCAGCACAGAGAGGCACTTCCCCAGTGCCAGAGCACACGGAACGGGTCTGCGAATCCTAGACAAGCGCTATGCCAAAGGAGTCAGCGGAGCAAGAAGGACCACCCTGCGTGTGCCTGGGCACAATGAGGACAACTGGAACGGAGTACACCAGGTCATGGAGAAGAGGCTGGGCATCACCGTTTCCCCACCACCATCACCACCACCACCACCACCACCAAGGCGGGGCCTCTGGGATCATTCCAAGGGTCCATAGTGGAGGTAGGACCAGCCTACCCCAAACCACGCCCCTCTGTGCTGGGTACCTGCTTATCTGATGGAGCAGGGTAGGCGCTGTGGAACCAGGCAGGTCCATCATCCGGACCAATGATGTTGCATAGACTGGATTAATTCCGGGACAACTCTTGTTAGTTAGACATATTCTCCCTTCCTTTCTCTTCCCTCTTTTAGTTCGATAACTCTGCTTGTTGGTTCGTTTAAGCAGACATTTATAATCCATTCCCTGGATACATTTCCTACCTATATTTCTATAATTTTCTTTCTCTGTCTCTGGAATCATCAAGCCATCTAGTTTCTCCGTCTGGGTAAACTTATCTTCCTTTTGTTCCCCCATCTCCTTCCTTATTTTCCTTTCTCTCTCTCTGCATTAAGCCATTTAGCCTCCCAGTCTGGTCAATATATATATTTTTTCCTTTTCCCCACTCCTGTCATTTCCCTCTTTATATGTGTTCTTCCAACAGCAACGCCTCTACCTTGTTCTTTACTTGTAGCTGGTGTTTCTGGTTTGTTTGTTTTGTTTTGTTTTTGATTTCAGACTGTTTTTCTGTGTGTGTGAGCGTGTGTGTGTCCATTCATTTCTTTTAGTTGCACGTTTCCTTCCATGTCTCTGTTTCCTGTGTGTTGGTTTGTTTGTTTTCCTTTCCAGGGCTACTTCAAGGGACAAATAAAAGCACACCTTGTGGAGGGTCAAAAACATCATGACGAGTAGAGAACTCAAAGAGCCAATGCCACAACAACAGAGAGCCAGTAACACTCTCCAAGAAACACTACCTGCAGGGCTAGAACCTGCAAAGGGCGTGACCCCCATTTCATATAGCAATTCTTGCAGGTGCAGAGCAAATAACAAGCTTGTAAACCTCATAAGAGAGAGAAAACTAGCCAAAATAATGAAACAGAAGCATTCCCCTCAAAAGAAGTTCCGGGAAGAAGTGGACAGCTAACGACTTGATCAAAACAGATATAAGCTACATATCAGAATTTAGCATAACAGTCAAAAGATGAATCATTGGGATTGGCAAAGGCATAGAAGACAGCATGGAATCCATTATTGCAGAGATCAAGGAAATAAAAAGTAGTCATGATGAATTCAAATGGTATAAATGAGGTGCAATTTAAAATGGAGGCAGCCACAGCGTGGATTGAAGAGACAGAGGGGAGAATAAATGAATTAGAAGATAAAAATATGGGGAAAAGGAGGTGAGAAAAAGATAGAGAAAAAATTGAGATTCGAGAGGGGAGAATAAGAGAACTAAGTGATGCAATCAAATGGAACAATATCCATAGCACAGGATTTCCAGAAGAGAGCAAAAAGGGGTGTAAAGATGACCTTGAACAAATCATAGCTGAGAACTTCCACAATCTGGGGAAGGAAACCGGCATTGAAACCAAACGGGCACAGAGAACTCCCTTCAGATGTAACTTGAGTTGATCTTCTGCACAACACATAATAGTGAAACTGGCAAAATACAAGCATGAAGAGAGAATTCTGAAAGCAGCTAGGGATGAATGGACATTAACGTACAAAGGTAGAAATATGGGGATAGGAGCACACCCATCTACTGAAATCAGACAAGCCATAAAGGAATAGGGGAATCTTCAATGCGATGAATAGGAAAAATATGCAAACAAGAATCCTTTATCCAGCCAGCCTGCCATTCAGAATCGAAGGAGAGGTAAAGGTCTTCCCAAACAAAGCAAAACTGAAGGAATTCATCACCGCTAAACCATCCCTGCAAGAGATCCTAAGAGGGATTCTATGAGGGAAATGTCGCAAGTATCACAAAGTGCCACAGACACCAGTACAAGCATGAAAAGTACAGACATCACACTGCCTCGGAACCATAGCTCTCCAAAATAACACTGCATGGAGGTGGAATAAATGCTCCAACCAAAAGACATAGGGTATCAGAATGGATAATACAAAACAAGACCCATCTATTTGCTGTCTTACAACAGACTCCTTTCAGACCTGAGGACACCTTACTATTGAAAGTGGGGGGATGGAGAACTACCTTTCATGCTACTGGGAGTCAAGAGGAAGCTGTATTAGCCATACTTATATCAGACAAACTTGACCTTTAATTAATGTTTGTAGCAAGAGATGTTTAAGGGCATTATTAAATAATTACAGTGTCTGTCCATCAGGAGGAGCTAACAATTATAATGAGTATGCAGTGAATTCGGCAGCACACAAAGATTTAAAACATTTAATCACAAACATTAACAATCTCATTGATAAGAATGTGGTAATTGTAGGGGGCTTTAATACTCAACTTACAACAATGGACAGAAAATCTAGACAGAATCAGGAAAGAAACAATGGTCCTGAATGGTACATTGGACCAGAAGGACGTGTCAGATATTTTAGAACTCTACATCCCAAAGCAGCAGAGCATACTTTCTTCTGGAGTGCACGTGGAACATTCTCCAAGAGAGACCACATACTGGGTCACAAAAAGCCTTCAATAAATATAACAGAATTGAGATGACACCATGCACACTTTCAGATCACAATGGTTAGAACTTGAAATAAACTACAGGAAAAAGTCTGCTAAACGTCTAAAAGCATACAGGTTAAAAAACATCTTACTAAAGAATTAATCAATCAAACAGACAGAGAAGAAATTAAAAGACATAAGGAAACAAATAAAAATGAAAATAACAATCAAAACTTTTTGAAAACAAATTTACTTAAAAAGATGGTAAAAGGGTTACTGAAGCCGAGTTTTGCATACTTGAGACAGCATGTAATGCACTAAGGGTCAGAGTGCTTGGGGTAACGGCCATTTCCATAACTTTCTTAGTTCTGTGACCTTGAGCAATTATCACATCTCCTTCAGCCTCAATTCCTTCTTCTGTACACAGGGTCAATTGAGATGCTTTATCAGGTAACCGTGCTTGCCACAGGGAAGTGATTGGTAGCTGTAAGTTCATTGCTTTGCCCCTGATATTCCCAGGACTCCTGCCAGGGAGCCTGGAGGCCTGTGTGCTGGCCTGAATCTGCAGCATTTTCAGGCAAATTGTTCACTTTGTGATTAAGTCTTCCGTTTCACTGAGCCCTTGATTCACCCCATGTGTTCTGGCATCTGCCGCCCTGCACGGGTTCCCTCCTCCTTTTTAAGACCCTTACTTGGTTTTGTGTGATACAGTGATCACACCACCTGAGCATCAGTTATTCGCAATAAGTGTGACTCCTCTGAGTAGCTATGGTATTCTGATTATTCCCACATACAGCTAGTTTCTGCAGCTCTGATTATCTGCTAAATTATACCAATGCATATTTTAGAAGACTCTTTTGTTGTTGTTGTTGCTGTTTTTGTTGTTGTTGTTGTTGTTGTTGTTGTTGTTGTTGTTGTTGTTTTTGTTGTTTAGAAATCATTTGCTTCAGGTTCATCTAGTCTATCCAGTAACACCTGCAATAACATTGAGATAAACCTTGGTGTTACCTGTTTTCACTTTTTAACGCCAGTGGATTTTGTTTTTGGTTTTCTTTTTCAGGCTCCCTTTGGGAAGTTCTATTTCTTCCATCTTCTCGCTCATGTTTCCTAAATAGACAACGGATTGTTTGCTAGTTGCTGTCTCTGGGACGTTGTTGCTGTTTGCCAGGTGTTAGTATTGGCATGCCAGGCCTGGGGTGTTCATTCTTTCACAGATTTTTGTTCCAGGTCTTCATGACAAAGGCAACAGAATGAAGAAGGTACTGAGTTGAAGCAGTTAGAAATTCACTTCAAGTAGGACTGCCAGAGGAAGTGGGCACTGCATTTAGAGGAGGAGACACAGAAATGAACCACAAGTGAGCAAAATGAGTTGGGTGTAAGAGAAAAAAAAATAATTCCAGCATGATAGTCAAGTTTTCTCTGCTTTTATTTGAACTATGGGATAAATGTGTAACGTACTACAAACCCTTATGATTTGGGCTGCTTATTTTGATTTTAATGTTTGTTCGTTGGTTGGATGGTTGGTTGGTTGGTTGCGTGGTTGGGTGGGTGGGAGGTTGATTTGCAGTGTGTGTGAGGAAGGGGAGGGGATGAGAGAGGGGGAAGAGAAAATGCCAAGCAGGCTCTGTGCAGAGTGTGACCTGGGGCTTGAAACCACAAATGGCGAAATCATGACCTAAACTGAAACTAAGATTATGTCACTCAACTAACTGAGCCACTCAGGCTCCCCTTGGCTGCTTATTGTATTTGCACATTGGGTCTTCGTGTTACAAATACCATAGGGAGTGGTGTACATGCATGATCTAAGGAAGGTGCAGCTATTATTTTTTTTCCTTATAACACTTTATTCAGGAGTAATATTTCATAAGTTTATTAGAAAGACAGAGTGAAGATTGTAATTGGGAGGAAATCAGGTAAGGAGTGATTGCAGTTGACCAGGAGAGGTGAACATGACAGGAATTAGTGTGGACGCAGGAAATGGAGACATGAGGACAGATGTGGTATTTTTTTGAAAATGCTTTTTGTTGTGTAATTAACATTATGTAAAATAACTCTTTTGGTGCATAGTGCTTTGAGTTTTAAAGATTGTATATACTCATGTAAATGTCACCCCAGTGATAATACAGAAGAGTTCTGTTCCTGGGGCACATAGGTGGCTTAGTCACTTAAGCATCCCACTCTTGATTTCGGCTAAGGTCATGATCTCACTGTTCTTGAGTTTGAGCCCCTGCTCACGAACTTCCCGGAGCCTACTTGGGATTATCCCTCTCTACCTCTCTTTCTGTGTCTCCCCCACTCTCACTCTCTGTCTCCCCCCCAAAAAAAAATTAGACACAAAGAGAACAATTCCATCAGCTCCCAGAATTCCCTCATGTTGAATCACTGTCACCCCACCCCTGAGGCCTGGCAACCATCTATCTCCAACTTTAATATCATATAAATGGATCTTTATTGTAGGTAACTTTATGAGACTGGTTTCCTTTATTCAACATCATGCCTTTACAATACTTCTGTTTCTTAGTGTTTCCCTGTACGGATATACCAGGGTTTGTTTAACCATTCATTTCCTGAAGGAAATTTGTGTTTTTCCATTTTTGTCAGTTATGGTTAGAGTTGCTGTAAACATTTGTGTGCATGTTTTGTTTTTGTTTTTGTTTTATAAAGATAAGTTTTCAGTTCTCTAGAGCAAATGTCTAGGAGTCAGATTTATGGGTCACATGCAAGTATTAGGTATTGTCTTTAAAAAAAATAGATATATTTCATGGGCTCCTGGTTGGCTCAGTAGATTGAGTAGCTGACTTCAGCTCGGGTCATGATCTCACGGTTTGTGAGTTAAAGCCCCATGTTTGTCTCTATGCTGACAACTCGGAACCTGGAGCCTGCTTTGGATTCTGTATCTCCTCTCTCTCTCTGCCCCTCCCTGCTCACACTCTGTCTCTCTTTATCCCTCAAAAATAAGTAAAGATTGAAAAAAAACATTTTCAATATGTGTATAGCAGTATTTCAGGGCAGTTTTAATGTGTTTCCCTGAAGCCTAGTGTTGTGGAGCATCGTTTTGCGCACTTCAATATATGATATTCTGGACACAAGACCTTTTCTGGCGCCATGCGGGGGACACGGATTAATGCTGTGGGCATGAATGAATGCATGGGTGAGGCGGTGAGGAAATCAGTAAATCGCCTGTGGTGTTCATTTCAGTGAAATCCACCCTGGAAAAATGAAGGCGATGGTAACAACAGCCAAAGAAGAGCCGCAAAGGCATGCAAGTTACTACGGGCTAAGCACCATTTTCAGGGCTTTCCACTCGGTAACTCATTTAAGCCTGGTCAGCGTCCTATGCGCCAAGCACTAGCAATATCACATTCTGAAGACGGAAACAGCGAGGCATAGAGAGGCTGCGTCACAAGCCCAAGGTCACAGAGCTGGGGAATAGCAGTACAGGATTGAGAATCCCGGGAGTCCCCCACCCGAAGGCTGCGCTCTAACCCTGTTCCGTATTTCCTCTCTATTAACGTGATATGGGGGCACCCGGGTGGCTCAATGGGTTGAGCGTCCGACTTCAGCTCGGTCATGATCTCACGGTTCGTGAGTTTCAGCCCCGCTTGGGCTCTGTGCCACAGCTCGGCGCCTGGCGTCTGCTTCCGAATCTGTGTCTCCCTCTCTCTCTGACCCATCCTCGTTCACGCTCTGTCTCTCTTTGTCTTAAAAATAAATAAAAACATTAAAAAACAGTAAAGTGATATGGCATTATTTGTTGTACCTAAACAAGCCTGGGTTCTGCACAAACACGGATTGATTTGTTTACTTGAGTCGTGAGGTCTCCTCTTGGTGGTTTATCACAATGAGCTAGGAAGTGTCTGAAGCAGAGCGAGTGTATGTTCCCTCAGCCACCTCTGGAAACTCACTCGGGAAAGCAAAACCGAAGTGTACAGATGGGCAAGCGGGGTTCAGTCTGCTAAAACTCGGTGTGCGGGCGTCTGCATATCCCTGCGTAACATGACGAATGCATTTCCCATGGAGGGTACCGCCTGGATTCGGAAGCCTTGTTTGGAGCACGTAACAAGCCGGGTCAAGAAGAGAAACAGCTTCCAGGGCAAGATATGCCGTGGCCTCCGGGCCCTCCGGGCCCTCGGCAGCAGTTGCTATCGAAATGTCCGGGCACATGTTCTGGTGAGCACGATGGGAGTGAGATTAGTCACGATCTTTGCTACTGATTTAGGGCTCCAGTCAAAACCGTGTCTCCATAGAAAGGAAACCAACCATCTCCATAAAAGTTATTCCCTGATTAAGGGGGTGGAAAAAGCCGGTATATTTGTAGTGACAGGAGAATCAGGAATGGAACATAGAGGCCTTTTGTATTTTGCTCTTTCTGCTTAAATAATGCAGCAATGGGAGAGTTTTTTTTTGGTGGGAATGTGTAATTTAATATCATTGAGTGAGGGGATTGGAACGCTTCACCCGCTCTACTATTGAATGACACACTCTCAGGCCAGCAGCGGACTTGTGTCAGGGCCGAGCTGAGATCTCCCCGGGAGCCCAGCGGGGAAAGGGAGGCACAGTAAAGGTTGGGCACAAAGGGCAGGAACGAGGACTGTTTTGTAAATCCGAGCCTGAGGCACGGGCCGGGCGGCATGAGTGCGGAAGGTTTTCTGGCTGAGGGCAGGGGTGAGACGCACCTGTGTAGACAGTCCTTCCACACTTCGGGGTCCCTCCTCGGCGGTCAGCATGGGGCCAACCCTTTGCTGACACTGTCCGGCCCCACAGCCGGGGTTTGAATCTCATACTGGAAGACTTTTCATTTTGGGTAGAGGATTCCCAGCCCCATCACATCTCCCCAAACCCTGTGAGTTTCCTATCATTGCTCCTGCACAAATTTCTGTAAACATGGCACTTTGGAACACCACTCGTAGTTGCCACACGCCTCAGCGTCGGGGTCCAGGCAGACCCTTCCTGTGGTCGGGGTTTCCTACGGCTGCAGCCAAGGAGCAGCTGGACCGCCCAGCTCCTATGGAGCCCAGCTCCAAAATGTGTTCACTTGCTTGTGGCCCCGGCTCCTGGCAGATGGCCCTCCCTGTGGGCCATTCACAGCCTGGCTGTTTGCTTCTTCAGAGCCAGCACAAGCATCTTGTTCTACTGGTGGTCTCTGATGTCAGAGAAGGATGAGATGCTCTTATAAAGGACTTTCCATCCCTCGGTTAGATCAGGCCCACCCAGGTCGAACTCGATTTAATTATAGCCAGCGAAATAGCGACCTTAACTGCACCCAACATCCCTTCACCGTTGTCATATGATATGATGTGCTCATGACAGTGACTCCTCATCCCCTTTGCCCTATTCTGCTGGTCAGAAGCAAGTCTCTGGTCTGCCTGCTCTGGAGGGGAGGGGATTTGTACAAGGGTGTGACTCATTACAGGTCACCTTCGGGGAGGTAGGTCTGCCACACCCTCTCAGCCCCGGCTCCAGATCCTTTCAGGGCACAGTGATTGGAGGAGGACTGGAAAATTAGAAGTGTGTGTGTTTTGTTCAGCTCTGGGATTCCCAGCACCCAGGCCTGGGGGCCCCAGATGGTCCATAAGCCTCCTTCCACTTTGCTTCCCTGCTTAGGTGCTCCAAGGAGGCAGGGGCTACATGTCCCATTGAGGGTGCCCTGGACCTCTCCCCCCACCCATTCATCCATCTGTCCGGGTGTCATGGCTGACTGTGTGCCTACAGTGTCTCCGTCCCTACCCTGGCCCGGAACACCACACTGGCCCCCAAGTTGCTTATAGTTCAGTGCATGTGGTGGTGAAGGGGGACCGAGCCTGTCTTAGTTTCTGTGGGCATTACCCATGTCTCCTGGCCTGGCTCACAAAAAAGAGCAGTCTATTGGTTGTCATAGCTCGGAAGTTAAGGGATGGCCTGTCTTCAGGCACAGCTGGGTCCAGGGCTCTCAGTTGTGAAAAATACACAATCAATAAAGTTCTTTTCTGTCCCGTTCTGCTCTTCTGGCAGGTAGACTGAGCCTCCTTGGCTGTGGGCTCTTAGCAAACACCACACAGCATCTACAATCTCCCCTGCCAGCTTGTGACATCCTCATGCACAGACTAAGTTCACACACTCCTCAGCAGGGGACGGTGATTCACATCACCCCCCCTTGTCCCCTCGTTTCAGCCAAGGCCTCGCTTTGTACCCTGTCACTTGCTGCCCTCCACTTGAAGGTGCCAAGTCAGTTTTAGGGACAGAACACCAATTCAATGCATTAGCTCTATGACCAGAAACACAAGCTGCAGGCATGGCTGGATCCAGGAGCTCTCATGATATCACTGGGGTTCTAGCTCTCTCTGTGTCTTTGCGCCGTTTCCATCTCCTTCTCCAGATAGGCTGTCTCTCCATGGAAAGGAAAGATGGCTGTGAGGGACGATGGCCCTGAGGCACCAGGACCAGGGCAGGGCAAATTTGCACAGATTCAAGGAGACGCTCACTCTCAGGGTCATGCCTGAGAGCTACGTCCCCCCTTACACTTTGTGTCCCGGCTACCCCCCTCCCTCAATCTAGAGCCAGCCCTGTGGGCACTTCAGCAGTGGGGCAGAAAGAGCTCTTGGTTCAAGCAGTTTCCATAGATGTTAAGGGAACTCTGGTAACAAGTTTGACTGGCCCTGCTTGGGCGCATGATCCCACTTGCAGTACCGCTGAGCAGACAGGACCCCTGGGCTCCCGGGAGCCAGGTCTTCTGCGTCACAGTCCCTTCGGAAGCACAAGTACCAGAGGGTCAGCCCCCAAAGCACAAGCTGGATGGGCAAATGTAACACATGGTCTCTGGGGTTCCACCCGAACCCGCGAGCACCTAAGTGTACCCTATCTTTTATTACCTGGTACTGCTGCGTGCTTACAGATCTCAGCCCTTCAGTCAAACTCGGAATCCGTGAGGATGAGGGCCGTGCCTTACGCCCCCACAGCGCTGAACAGAGAGCCTCGTGCCTCCAGGTGCCCACGGAATCTTCCTACTATGACTTGATTCTGCACTTGGGCTGACTAGGAAGTAGACTCTTAGGCTGCCTGGTGGGAAAGCTTGACGGCTCCCCCGACTGGCTAGGCTAATCCACATCAGGATTGGGATGACGTTATTTCCACAGATGGCTTCTTATGGGTCACATGTGCATGCGAAACGCGGCCTCCTCATGGAGCTGCCAGAACCTGACTCTCTCTCTCTCTCTCTCTCTCTCTCTCTCTCTCTCTCTCTCTCTCTCTCTCTCTGTGATCCCTGCTTCAGAGAGCTCGGCCCAGTGGGGGAAATGCTGGATTCTACCTTTGTGATTTGGGAACACCAAAACTGGGCCTCATACATCCTGGAGACCCCTGCTTCTTCTAGCCAATGGGAAAACTGGGTGAATGGCAGCGTGGCAGGCCTCTGGGCCTCCACTCCAGAGCGCTTGGATCAATGAGGAAATATCACTGCCTGCCTTTGCTTTCGCTGAGCAGCTTGGGGTCTCGGCTGGGTCCCAGGGAAGGCTCTCCTTCCTAAGGACACCAGGGTCGCAGTATAACAAAGGACGGGTCTTGTCGGTGGGAAGCAAGGCCAGAAGACAGCATGGTGGGGAGCTTGGCAGATGCGTCCGAGCTCCGCCGTTTACGTGTAGGGTCGGGGAAGCTTCTTTGAGAAAAGACTGGAGTCAGAAAGAGTAGAGGTCTCCTCCCAGGTACCAAAGGGTATGAGCTCTCAGCGGGCAGGGCTCCCTGCGACATGCAGACAGGCCTACTGAGGCCCTACTGTCAAAACGCCCGACGGCTGAGAAACAGTGCTCTTCTGACAGCTCCTCAGAATAAGTGGGATGATGCCCAGACTGGGTGGGCCTGGTTCCCACATTGGCAGGAGCAGAGTCAGACAGGCACCGTGTACAACTGAGGGGCTTGTTACAGGAAACAGGGAGCATCGAAAAGCAAGGGGGAGTCCAAAGCCAACAGAGGTGGCTCCACGGCTGACAGATTTCCTGCCCTGCGTCCTAAGGGAAGGATGGACTGAGGCTGTCTGGCGGTAGATACCTGAGGCTTTTGTTTCTGTCTCAAAATCTCAGCTCAAATGCACCCTCTCTCTTTTCAATTGTTTTAAAGGTGAACAAAGTTTTCATTTGCTCTAACTTTCTCGTTGATGGTCTCTGCACACGCTGGAGCATCTCTTCTGTAGGACAAGGCCTCCCCAAAGTGTGTTTGCTGCCACATAGTCCCAAGTGGTGTCTTAGATGTTTTGTTTGTCTGTTTTTTCACCAACGGGGTGCCTTGTCTAAGAGGTCCAGGAAAAGAGGGTTAAATGAAGCAAAACCAGGGTTTGGAAATAAGAGGTTGGCAAAAATAATAAGAAGCGTGCTGGCAGGAGAATTAGAAGTAGCCGTGGTTCAGACGTGTGATAGTGAGGAGGACACTCAACATTCCACCGTCCTCCTCGGTCACCGACTTCTATCCCAAACTTGCATCGTTTACCAGTCAAAACAAGCTTTTGCCAACAGCCCCACTAACTCAATCACATCTGAGAATCAAGTCCTGTCCGGCCGGCAAGAAAGACACCAGGGTCAGCCTCTCCTTGGCTCCTGGGCTGTGGGTGTGCGGGGCACAGGAGACTCGGGTGTTTTCCCTTTTCTTCTTATCACAGCTTTCTCTCCAGGAGATGCTCTAGAAATGGAGCCCTTTTTGTGTCCATGCCTCCAGGTGGAGAGGCGTGCTAGGTGCAACTCGTGATTGGATAGATGAGCATTTTGGAGCCACTGAATATTTGATTTCTCTTTTTGGGGATGACACTTTAAAGTTCAGATGATGTTCTGAGTACCTGCCCTCAAGCTCACCCTGACACCCGTGGTCCTTCTGCATGTGGAGTGGTCCTGGAGCATCGATCTTTCCTAATGCTCTCCCTCTTCTGCTCCCTCCCTCCTCCCCCGCTTGCTCTGTCCTTCTGCCTTTCTTCTTCTCCTCTCCATTTCTTTTTCTTTCTCTCTTACTACCCTAGCCAAAAATGGCCGGACTAAGGCACTCATTGCCAAAACAAGGATGGATGGACCCTCTGAGCCGGCCAGCAAGCACTGGGTGGAAGAGTGCAAGAGTGCTGGCCGGTGGACGCCTCCCACACGAGACAGACACCCACAGGCCAATCCAGTCCTGTATCTGAAGAAGAAGAAAGCTAGTTTGTGGAGGCCCAACATGTCACCCAAAGTGCCTCATACTTTCTACATAACAGGATTCTCAACTTCATAAAAGTGGCATTTGAAGCCGCCAACAAAATTAAAAACACCAGCTCTAAAACCGAGAACGATCGTGACTCACTGTGCCACAGTGGAGTGGATCTGGAGAAAAAAACAGGAAGTAGAATGGAATTATCTCGGTGTTTTGTGCCATCAGGGTAGATGCCATCCACCTTCTTCATGGAATGTTGTTATCCTGGGAAGCAGTATGCGGTCCCAACGGTGCCCTTACCATCTCCGCGAGCCAGCGCGACCTCCCCCCAGGTGAATTACGTGGACAGGACATGGCAGCCCCTTCCTCCCCTAGCTGTGCATTTGCCCTTGTCCCCCGCACACAACTTCAGATCCCAGCAGATACCAAATGGAATGCCAACAGTCCTCAGAAGCTTGTTTGGCAAAAGCCTAGGACTTTTAATCATATTGTCAAAACCCAAATAAGCCAATGTATCAAGTTGTGTCTCCACAGTGTGGCCTAATTACCCGAGAATCATCCCCACCACAAAAAATAATAGCTTGAAAAAGCACTTTTCTTAATCACATCAAACCCAGTTGGTAGGATTGCCTTGCTCATTAGAAACCAACAGTTAATAAGAAGAGGTCCCCAGATGATTTAGGGGAGAAAAAGAAATCCTTCACCCGACTTGTGTAAGGTAAAGCTAAGGAAGGCCACTGGAAATCTGGGACCAGGGCTGTGGGAGGAACCATCATTTGTAGTGGCTGCTAAGGACAGTCAGAGCCGACCCACCGTGGACGGTTCTCCTGTTCTCCCAGCCCCATTAGGAACAAGCAGGAGAATCGACTCTTTCTCCCACACAGTTCTGCTTCTAGCTCCAATATCTGTACACAGGTTTTCTGAGCATTAAATGTAACTGAACTTCACCTAAGACAGGTTTGGGAAATTCATACGAGTGAATGTGTTTTAAAAATATTTCATAATGAGGGAATGTTGGGGCACCTGGGTGGCTCAGTCAGTTGAGCGTCTGACTTCGGCTCAGGTCATGATCTCACAGTTAGTCAGTTCGAGCCCTGCGTCGGGCTCTGTGCTGACAGCTCAGAGCCTGGAGCCTGCTTTGGATTCTGTGTCTCCCTCTCTCTCTGCCCCTCCCCTGATCATGCTCTCTCTCTGTCTCTCTCTCAAAAATAAATAAACATTAAAAAATTTTAAATAGGAATATTTCATGATGGGGAGATATATATGATATAATGTTAAATTAAAAAGCAGACTGTAGAGACTGCTCATCAATGGCATAAAAAAATACATTCTTACCCCACAAATTCCTCCAAACCTACTGGAAACAAAAAGAAAATTAAAAAAATAATAATAGTAAGAGAAAAACAACTACATTATCAATGAAAAAGGAAACGGACCAAAACAAAAACATGACACTTAGCTGCCAAATACTTTGAAATCTGGACAGAGGCAGGGAAGACAGAGAAAGCTCACAGACTTCCTAAGACGGGGGTCCCCATGAGGGGGGGTGGAAATCATCCACCAAAACCCACCAGCAAAGACAAGATATCCAGGTAAACTTGAATCTCAGATAAAACACAGAAAAACAAACAACAATGAATATCTTTTGGTATAAATATGTGCCAGATATTGTCTGGGTCATACTTTCACTAAAAATTGTCTGCTGCTCACTTGATATTCTTGAACTGGTGTCCTGAATTGTACTAAATTGTGTCAGAACAGCCAAAGATATCCGGCTGACCCATCAGTGAGTTTTGTTTGCTTTGCGCGGTGTTTTCAATTTTCTAACTTACCCTCAATATATGTAAGTAAGGAGATTTCAGTTAAAAATTTAGGTCTCTGTGGGGGCGCCTGAGCGGCTCAGTCGGTTCAGTGCCCGACTCTTGGTTTTGGCTCAGGTCACCGTCTCACAGTTTGTGAGTTCGAGCCGGAATCAGCCTCTGTGCCGACAATACGGGGTCTGCTTGGGATTCTCTCTCCCTCTCTCTCCCTCCCCAACTCAATCACCTCCCCCCTTGAAACAAATAAAATAAACATTACCAAAAAAATTTAAAAAATTTAGATTTTTGGTTCCTCCTGACAAATCTGATGATATGCCCACATGGACCCCAATTCCCATCTGGCAAGACTAGGCTGGGGGTTTTCCCTGTCCGCTCTGGATGCTCAGGTTTATTGGTTTGCTCTTATCGCACATAAGCCACTTAATTCACTGATATCACTGCTTAGGTCCTGGAAGCTTTGCTTTGTTTGGTGTTTGTGTTTGTTCATCTTTCCCTAGCACCTGAAGATGCGAGTTGGCGGTACATGTAAGAATGTCCCTTTAGTGACTGGCTAGACAGCCGAGGGTCATCGTGGCCACGGGTTGAACACTTCTAAGTATCCGGCCATTGTTGTGTCTGGGATTGAGCCACCAGACTTAGAGAATCTGCTGGAAGTCAGGAAAAGCAGGATGTGCGGCTCAGGGCCTTACACGGAGCCCTGTTGTTGCCTTGGAAGATGCGATGAGCTGACATGTCTCAGCACAAAGAAGAGAAAGCCAGGAGAGAGAATGGGCGGAATCTCTTAAAAGAACCAGTGTGGCCCCTGGAAACAGTTTCCAGTAGTGCCACAGTCCTTCAGCCTTGTGTTTTGTCCTTCTGGTTTGTTTATTTCCTTACCTGAAATTACAAAAAAAAAAAAAAATTCCATTTTTGCATGAAAATAGCCTACAATCATCCATTTTTTGCAGAAGGTAATTGCTCTCTCTGAGAGAGCACATAATTAGCCCATAAGCTGAAGGAAGATGCAGGATGGTTAACTTCCCTGGGTGAGAGTTCAGGGGCAAGTTTGTTTTTTTTAAGTTTATTTATTTATTTTGAGAGGGGGAGCCAGGATCAGGGACGAGGCAGAGAGATGGAGAGACAGAATCCCAAGCAGGATCCGGGCTGGCAGCACAGAGCCCATCGGCTGGGCTCGAACTCGTGAAGCCGCGAGATCATGACCCGAAACGAAACCAAGAGTTGAAT
The DNA here is from genome assembly GCF_024362965.1 of Panthera pardus. Classification (NCBI taxonomy): domain Eukaryota; kingdom Metazoa; phylum Chordata; class Mammalia; order Carnivora; family Felidae; genus Panthera; species Panthera pardus. The sequence continues at coordinate 475,895 of NW_026526676.1, read as the reverse complement.
GATCAACCCACCGAGCCACCCCGGTGCCCCCAGGTGAAAGTTTTTAAAACCTTTCTTTGCATTTTTCTGTATGGCTTGAATTTTATATAATAAGTTGTATCGTTTTTACCATAATATTAATGCCATCATCCTTAAGTGAACAGAATAATTTACAACTATCCAAACATATAATGTACATACCCAGAAACACTTAAAAACCGAGTTACCCCAAAATGTTAATAATGGCTGTCTCTGGGTGACAGGATTATGGATCGGTTTTGGTATCGTTTCACGTTTTTTGGTGAGTGTTCCATACTGTCTGCAATTAGCATGCATTACACTTACATTTAAAACATGAAAATGGTATTTCTTCACAAGAGACTGAGAACTGTTGCCACACTGAGATTCAGGCACAGCCTCTGGGTCTGACCTGGCTGTAAAAGGTGGTGAGCAGGGAAAACTTCTTGGTTCTTTGTTTCCTTTAATGATCCTGCTAATGGCTAAGACGCCCAAGTCGCCCTAAGAACCCATTACCGATTCTAAATGGCCCCACATAGATCAATAAATATGTCCTTTTTACGAAATTTCTTCAGCTTTCTTCCCACCTACCCTCATTTTCTTTGGAGAGACCAGAAAGCTTCTGAAGCCGTCTGCCCTCTTGAAGTGAATGTATTCTTTAGTTATTCATTATAATTGCCTTTGGAATGTGCTCACTAATCTTAGTCTCCTAGCTACTTAATGGTTTTGATTGGCTGGAGAACACTTTTATCTGGGTTAATTTACTACTCATAGTACAACGATGGAGTATTCATTTTGCTACCCAGATTACAGCGGTAAATGGAGTTATATATCATCCACAGGAAAGCTACATGGGAGGTTAGTGTTAAAACGCCTTTCAGGCATCTTAAAGTAGAAAACAACATTCCTGCCCAAACTTTGTCACGCGCCGCATTTCCTGCCCGAACTTGAAGCTGTCCGTGGCCCTTCTGTGAATGCATGTGCTTCTCAACGCCTGGGAAGTACTTGCCCTGACCCTTTAGAGCAGCTGTCTCTGATTCCAGCAGGTGTGGGATCACAGGGAAAGCGTGTCCCAAAGGAGGCAAAGATGGGAGCAGCCAGAACTCCTGGGAATGTCCAGGTTTTCTTCAACATATTCCAAATGCTCTTGGAATTTCCTGCAACCCTTGCTCAGAACCTGACCCCCTGCCTACTAGGCTGTCCAGAGTCTGGACCCCCATCCCAGTCCAAAATCTCATTCCTACCTTCCTGACTTCTGATGTGCGGACTCTATTTAGGGATTCCATTCTGCCAGGACTTAAGACCTGTCCTGGTCGTATCTAAATGTCACTTTCCCCCCAAACCCCAAAGGACTTGGCCCTCCTGCCTGTGCTCTGAAATCAGAATCCTCTACCTAAAATTCTTTAGAAGAATGGAGACAGATGGTGTGCATAATTTAACCGGTTGAAACCGGCTTTCTCCAATCCCCACCGGAACTCCTAATACTTCCACTGGAGGCCACACCATGAAATTATGACCCCCTTCTGCCTGTCCGCTATATCAATGTCTGGACCCAGGAACCCTGCCTCCTCCTGGCCCTGGAAGGCTATCTGCTTGATGTTGTGAAGCTAAACAGGAATGGGGAGAGGTCTACTTGCAGAGGTAAACAGAGGCTGGGCATCCAGGAGGGACCTAGACACACTTCTACGGACTGTTCTCCAACACAGAGAGTCAGTCACTCATTCCTGGGGACCTCAGCAAACCGCGAGAGGTACGGCTGATACGGGCTGGGGAGCCAAGAGTAAATGGGATGGGAACTGAGAGCCTCGCACATCTGAGAAGATGACCCCAGGCCTGAGGTGTCTTCTGTCCAAAGGGAACAAACTCTCTTCCAGGACAAGGTGGCAGTGGAGCTGAAAACAGCATTTGCTTTCCCAGATATAGGCTCTGCAAACAACCACTTGCGTTCCTTATCAGTGCCTAGAAGCCAGAGTTCTCTAGGAGTTAAAGACTGAGCTGGTGCATGACGATAGGTATGTACATAAAGCACATTGTAGCACTGCTGCCTGGCCTGTAAAACCCCCACCCACCAAAAACAAAAAGAACTAGAAACTAAGTGGATGTTCGTCACTGGGGCAAAGATTGCTAAGTTATTATATAGCCACATAGCAATGAGTGTGCAACAATTTTTGTAAAGGGTCTTGACTTGGAGAGACTCCTAAATGAATACGCTGTCCAGCCCATCCCTCAAAGAAATGGTGGAGAGAAGTGGAAAGAAATAGTAAGTCGAAGGATTTGAATAAAAATGTCGAGTCCCCATTTGCCACGGGTTAGACCAGGCCAACAGGGACTCAGGAGAGTTTTACTTCCTTCGTGTTATTTTTGTGTGCTCTTATGACTTTTAAGTGATCAACACAAATTGTTTATAAACTGAGGACAGCCACTGAGGGTGTGGGAGTAAACACAAGATGTATCTAACAAGAGGGCAGAGAGGAGCCCGTGGACGGGATCTTATGCCCCTCAGGCTGGGCCCCCAGAGCTGTGTTGTAGACACAGGTGTATAACCTGCCTGTCGGGGGCTAGGGGGTGGGGGACTCTTCCAGAGTGAGGCTCTCCAGAATTCTGAATATTCAAGAGACAGAGATAAAGGGCCGGAGGCCCATCACGAGAATACAGAATGTTCGCTGACTGCAGAATGACCATTTTCCCATCCAACCTCTTGCCCTGAGCCGTCAGCCTCTCTACCAATGATCTGGGTATTTGGGGGACCTAACATCTTGCACAAACTGAAGTACGGTCTTCATTTTGCAAACAAGAAAGCCTGATTCCCTTGGGGATAGCAATCTGAACCAAACAGAAACAGCTGTTTGAATAATGAGCTCTGTTGTTGGCATGTTCAGGAGGCTGGAGGCAGCTGGTGATCATATACGGACATCCCGGACCCTGGCTTGGCCGCCGCAGGCAGTATGGGAGGGCAGTGGGTGGGGGTGGGGGGTGTTGATTGGCATCTGGGAAGCCTGCACACACTTCCAAAGTCCCACGCTATCTCGGTGCCAAGATTAGCTCACCGTGGTGAGAATGATGGTGCTTTCTTGATTTTCAAGAAACCGCCACCTCAGACTCAAATTGTCCGAGGTCCCCTAAGCCAGCCCTCCCACCTCAGGGGAGCAATTATGTGTCTGAAGATGCATCTCAGTGGATGTTAACTGAGACAAATGTTCCGCTCTGTGCATTTTCCAATTTTAATCGAAGGAAAGTAACTAATTATCTCGGAGAAGCAGCCATTATACACTGGCTGCAGGCTGACCTTTAGCAGGAGATGCCTTAGGGCTTGTGGGGGCAGTCGATATGTTAACCAGTCATTAAAGCTCGAGATTTCCAAGGGAAGCAGAACATCTCCAACCCAGGATGGGCCCCAGCACTGGCTGCAGCTGGAGGGGAAGAAGGAGCCTGTCATATTCCTGGAGAAATTGATCGGACCCAGTGTTGATAGGTAATGACGTACAGCATCTCCCGGGGCCCCCATACCCGGGGGAAGCGGGAAGCGTGTCTGTGCCCTGCGGGCAGAGTGGCATGTCAGCTCATTTGCACAGAGGACTTTGTTGGCCCAAATCAGACAGGTGTGGGGGTATATGGAGAACAAGGCACAGCGTACACAGATGTCTCTGGCAATTGGAGAGGCTGTGATACTGCGCTTGTGTGCAATACTGTATGCGCACATACATTTGTGATGCAGGTGAAGGGCCAGGCCCTCCTGCCGGGCCCATAAAACACAAGTGAACTCACACAGCCTGGAAACACACCCCCAGGCCAAAATACAGAGTCACTTCTAAAACTTATGAGACCAGTATTGCCTAAAATGATTTCCAAAGCAGAATTCCATGATTGCAGCAAAGGACAGCATTAACAACAATAAAAACCGGGGGACTGAACATCAGCAGGGCTCATGTGTCCCCTTGAGTGATGCGAGCCCTCAAAGGGGGTGACAATGGGTGGGGAATGAAGCAGAGCAGTGCCCAGGCCTGGCTGGTTTGGCAACGGGCGACAAGTTCAAAGGGCACTCTTGCCTGGACATGGGATCTACCCAGTGACCAGAGCCACCCACCCCATAGTCAGCAACTCCAAGGGAGGGTCCCCAGGCTTGGTGCTTTCGTCTGAATGAGGTGAAATATTTCCCCCTCCTCCACTCAGGTAATTCAGGCCAGACCTTGCATGAGAATCACCTGCTTCTGAACAAAACCAACCAATCAGAATCACCAGAACCCCTCCCCTCCCCACAGGTCCCTGATCACGTGGCCCAAATCAACCAATTAGAATTGTGGGAACCCCTTTCCCCTCTCCTTTAGAGAAGTGATTATATTTTTCTCTCCCTCTTTGCTGTCTGGACAAAAGCCAGTCTCCGTTAGCAGAGAGGGAGAAGCACAGGGTAGGGGGAGTGGAGGGGGTAGATATAAACCCTTATCCGAGGGAGGCACCACACAGGAGCCACAGCCCCTCAGCCCAACTCCATCTGTAACTGCTGGGGCTGCTGCTCTGCTTTCTGGGGCCGGATGCCCCTGATCCCTGAGCGACAGGACTGGGTCTGTCTCTTACATCTAAACTGACCCCAAGATGCTGAAAGAAAGTGGAATGTCGTCAGGTTTGTCTTCATCGCTCGCCTGTGCTGCGCAAACCCTATCCAGGAGTTTTTTGTTTTTTTTTTTTCAACGTTTTTTATTTATTTTTGGGACAGAGAGAGACAGAGCATGAACGGGGGAGGGGCAGAGAGAGAGGGAGACACAGAATCGGAAACAGGCTCCAGGCTCCGAGCCATCAGCCCAGAGCCTGACGCAGGGCTCGAACTCACGGACCGCGAGATCGTGACCTGGCTGAAGTCGGACGCTTAACCAACTGCGCCACCCAGGCGCCCCAACCCTATCCAGGAGTTTTAATCCAGCTTTGCTTTGCTTTGCTTTGCTTTGCTTTGCTTTGCTTTGCTTTGCTTTGCTTTGCTTTGCTTTGCTTTGCTTTGCTTTTCTTTTTTTATTGATTTTAAGAGAGAGAGAACAGGGGAAGGGCAGAGAAAGAGGGAGAGAGAATCCCAAGCAGGCTCCATACTGTCCGCCCTGAGCCCAACCCAGGGACTGAACTCACGAACCCGGAAATCATGACCTGAACCAAAACCAAGAGTCGACCACCTAGTGGACCGAGCCACCCAGGTACCCCTAATCCAACCTTTCTTGTCCCTGACAAAGCCTCCAGGCCTTACTGTGTTCGCCCCACAAATAAGACCTCCCTCCGGGATGGGAAAGAAAACACAGGAAATAAAAGACAGCTAGTAGCTGTGGGAAGGGAGCAGGTAAGTGTTTCAACACTGTGGGACCACAGAGGGCCTCCTGCCCTGGGGGCTCTGTCAGGTCAGGTGCCAGAACCCCCTGGTTGTGCCATGGGATGCGGGCCACTAGACCTCTCTACTGGCTGGTTTTCTTCACTGCTCTGCGGGGACTGGACTTCCTGCTTAGGCCAAGTGCACAGCTTTCCAGAGAGAAGTTCTACCATGACGTGGATTCTCAAGTACCAGGAGTTCACGTGGTCTCATTTTTCTCCCCGACCGTTTTACTGAGACAGGCTGTGTATGTCACCCCCGCCCCTCACACTGCAGGGGACAGGCAGGTTCGTCGTCATCCCCATCACACCAGAGGGGAAGCAGGATGGCCCAAGCTGTTGCAGCATTCGGTGTCTTTCCTGGTCATGATGCAGAAACGGTGGTGTCTGCTCTGGCCACTGTCCTGGCTAGATCGGCACCAGCAGGTGTGGCCCCTGCACACAGTGGCCAGAGATGGGAGTCAAGATCCTGTATCTGACATAACGTTATCTCCCCCAAATTAAATCTGTGCATAGCATGCTTGCTCTGGTTGCAAAACTGTTTCTACAAGCGTGCGTTCGAATCATGTCTTCCCCTTACAAAATCAAGAGCAGCCTTTCTCTTTCATCAGTAACTAACACTTGTGACCTGAAGCGGTGCACAGTGCTTGGTTAGCTAACTGATGAGGAAATGAACAATAGTAATATCTGACCTTTAAAGGGCATCGGATGCATCATAAAAAACATTCAGCAAGAAAATACAGCACCAACCTGTCTGCCTACAACTTCACCCCTTGGTCTGTCTTTCACTGTCTCCTTCATTTGGAATGCAAAACAAAACAAAATGTTTTCTCAGGTGTGGAAATGTGCCAACAATCTTCCAGATCGGACATGTTCTGCTGCCTAGGGACAGGCCGGCCGGGGAGACGGGGGCCCGAGGGGTGTGGGCTCCAGGCCCGATGCTGCAGGACTCAGGGACTGTGGTGTATATGTCCCCGGCACAACGGTGGGTTCCTACCCTGTATGGTGATGAGGACCCAGGTGCTTGTGGCCGAGCAGCGTCATTTGCAGAGTGAAATAAGGCCGTGCAGAGTCTGGCCCCCTGAAAACATGGAAGCCACGTGGGCTTACCGACATTCAGACCCCAAACACCCAGGGGAGGGCCCGGGACTCCCAGCTGGAGAGCCAGAGCCCAATCCGTGCCTCTCAGCCCATGGGCTTGGGAAGCAGCTGGGGATCTTATGAAAATGCAGATTTTGAATCAGAGGCCAGGGCAGGAATGAACGCAGGAACCGTGAGATCGTGACCTGAGATGAAGTCAGTTGCTTAACCGACTGAGTCCCCCAGGCGCCCCTGGGTCCAAATCTTGATCCCACACTCTTCGTGTTGTGTGTCTTGCACAGTTCCTGAACCTCTCTGACCTCTGCCTTCACTTATAAAATGGAGCTAATAGGTCGGTGGGAGGAATAAGTTAGAAGGTGGGGGAAGGACTTAGCACTCTGAAGGCACGTGAAGAAAACCCTTACCGAAAAGAAGGTCTCCCTGCAATTGTTGTCATCGTCTGGCCAGGTGCCTCCCAAAGCACTAGGTCCTTCCTGGGTGCCCTGCACTCTGCTCACCGCAGAAACACCAATTCAGTTAAAGTGCCTGTAACATGGGAAGCCTGCATGGCAAAGTCAGGTAAGCGTCCGACTCTTGATTTCGGTTCAGGTCATGATCTGTCAGTTTGTGGATTCGAGCCCCACATCGGGTTCTGTGCTGACAGCGTGGAGTCTGCCTGGGATTCTCTCTTCTTCTCTCGCTGCCCGTCCCCTGCTCATACTCGCACGTGCAGGCTCCCCCCAGCCTCTAACCCAAACCTAACTAAATAAACACAAAAATAAATAGCCCATAACACTGAAGAAGCCGCTGAGCACTGACACAATTCCCATCCCACGACCTTCCAAACTCGGCCGTGCCTGTGGCCGGAGTTGCCACGTCAGGCTCCCCGGCCTCCAGCACTTCTGCCCACGCTGAGCTGGCGGGGTCGCAGGACAGCCTGTCGGGAGAGCGGCAGGAGGGCTGTGCAGGTGGGGATGCTCTGCCACTGAAGACCTGGGACCCTCACTCATACAGGCAGAGCCAAGGGGTCCACGCCCATGGTGGTCTGGGCCATGCAGAGGCACCAGAAGCGGTGGTGGGCGGTGCAGGGCATCTGGCCCATGAAAAGCCTCCATCACGCAGCCTCCCTGAGGCCTCCAGGGAATGCAGTGGCCTCTGTGCTCCCACTCTGCTGCCTTGCTGGGGTGAACAGGGGTGTGAGGCCCTTCTCCTGTCAGGACGGGGAGAATGACGCCATGCCTGGGTGGCTCCTGCTCCAGGAGCACGAGAAACTTCCACCCAAGGGCCTCCAAAGTCAACAACGACTGAGTAGGTCACCTTGGGATCACCTGGATCCCAGATACGTAGTATGAACAGCTAGCTCTCAGTTTCCAGGGACTCTCTTGCCTGTGAATAAAGAGGTCCCCACTCCAATGGCAGCCATACAGAGGGAGTCAACGGGCCCATCTTCCTGCACGTCTGGCTTTGGAGCACCCTTCACCTGTCCCCTGGGCTGGCCTCCACCAGCAAGTGGCTGCAGCATGTCGCTGCCCTGACACACAGCAGAATCCCAAAGCCGAGGCTGGGTGTGAATGCTTGTGGCAGAACCCAGGAGGCCTCATGTCTCCAGGACCCCCAGTGCACACGTGCAGGTATGTGCCTGGCCCCCCAGGTGCGCCTGGCGCCCCTGGAGCCACGTGGACCGCCAGGCGGAGGGGCGGACACGGGGGGAGACTCTGCAGGGAGAGAGAGAAGGGGAGGTGAACGTGGGACAGGTGGTCAGCAGTGCCCAACGGCCCCTTTTCACACTCGGCTGTCGGAGTCTGTGTTTGGATTGCGGGTGGTTCAAAGCGAGTGCCTGCTTTCCCTCCACTAAGTCATTTGAAATTAAGTCCACAAAGTGAGTATCAATCTTTGACTTCATCGTGACAGGCTGTCCGTAAATTTAAGGCGTAAACGTGATGGTGATTTCTTTTTGTTGTTGTTGTTATTCTCGTATATTTTTTGGCACACCCTCACAGAAGCATAAAGGATCCTCTATGTACTGGCCCCAGAAGAACCTTTTTTTCCAAGAGAAATAGAACATCTGGAGTCACCCAGGATTTCCGGTCCCTAGAAAAACCCACCCCAGCATCCTCACAGCACATCAGAGACAGCCAGCCGTGCTCGTGGCCGTGACTCTCAGCCACATGTTGAAGAAGAGCAACAGTGAAGTGCCACACAGAACTGTGGGGACACTCGTAACCTGTCGCCCAGCAAACCACAATGACCTGCCACTATCACTCATCACACCTTCCTCTTACTTGCTGAACTTGTATTAAAGCTCCTAAGAGCCATGGTCTGGGAACAAGAGACAGAGAGATGGGCCAGGTTTAGGAGTTCCCTAGAACTACTTATAGGGGTCACTGCTTCCTTGAGAGGAGTATTGGCTTTTCAGGAGAAACTCAGACAAATGTTCAGAGAGAGGGAAAACAGGAAACACCGAGGGCAGAGGGTGAGGCTTTGTGCCACACAGGCGGTGTCAGTGACACATCTTTAGCCCGATTCCATGTCCAGTAAAGTGAGTCCCTACCGCTGCTGGCCCCCTCTTTGCAGAAACAGTGTCAGGACCCTGGCCATTCTTTTCTTAATTTTGTATTTATTTTTGAGAGACAGAAAGCATGAGCACACGTACGTGAGCAGGGAGGGGGCAGAGAGAGAGGGAGAGAGAGAAACTCAAGCGGGATCCGTGTGCTGTCAGCACAGAGCCCAATGGGGGTCTCCAACCCACGAAGCTGAGACCATGACCTGAGGCAAAGTCAGATGCTTAACTGGCGGAACCACCCAGGTGCCCCGACCCTGGCCACGTGGTTAAGGGAAGCAGATAACACTCTTTAGTGATGTTGTTAACTTGTCACCTAACAGGACACTCTGCAGACCCCAGGTCCCCAAAGCTGGGGTCTGAAAGAGCAAGGGGTCTCCTCACAATCCCGCATCCTGCTCAGCACCAAAGCGGCATTCCAAATCGTGGGCGTGCCCACCCTCTGGCTCCACTCCCCACCTCCTCCGGGTGGCCACCTTCACGGGCTCCTTCCTGCCTGTCCAGCCAGAGAGGCCCTCTCCTGCCCCAGTGTGCATCCTCTAGACCTACGTCCTCCTGTGAGGTCAGAGTTGAGCCGTATTTGTCCACTAACCGGCCCAGCATCAGCCCCAAGTTTTGGACCAATACATGTTTTTAGAATCCTGTCTTCCTTACGCCCATACCTATCAGCGCAATTCCATGCTTTCAAAATGCATTTTCAGCTCAAGTCTTTCTTGCTCTTAGTAAATCCCTTCCCACCCCCACCTTGTGAAATTGAATTTGCGTTTACATTCTAGCAAGGTGCAATGTAATCCATTCCACAGACTGAGTTCCACCAAATTTGAACCCTGGGTCAGTTTCCACCATTTGGTGGGATCACACATCCTCATAAAAACCACTGTAGCTTTCAGCAAATCACAGACGGTGTGCCCACTGGGAGGGGCTGGGGATGGAAGGAATGTCACACAGTTTCCATAAATAAGACCACTGGGGAGACTGGGGGGCTCAGTCATTTGAGCATCTGACTTTGGCTCAGATCATGATCTTGCTTTTGTGGGTTCGAGCCCCGCATTGGGCTCTATGCTGACAGTTCAGAGTCCGGAGGCTGCTTCGGCTTGTCTCCCTCCCTCTCTGCTCCTCCCCTGCTCAAGCTCTGTCTCTCTCTCTCAAAATAAATAACGATTGGAGAAAAATTAAGAAAAAATATCTTTGGTGTCGTCTTGCCCATGTTTTGGCCCGCTCCCCATTACCACGGCGAATTGAAAGTCTTTGGAAGGGTGGGCACTGATGTCATGCAGTTTTGTTTCTTTCCTGGAGAAGCATCACATCAGGCACACTGTGGGGTGCTCCCTGAGTCTGCAGCAGAGGGTCACGTTTTGGTTTGTGGGGGGATGAGTGTATTGTACATCCCATAGATGTGTAAGAAGACTATTGGTAACAGGTGCATTTTCTCCTACATATGTTGAAATCGATGGGCCCCACATCTGTACATGGGGCTCGAGGGTACCAGCCAGGAAGATTCATTGACGAGGGGACCATGCTTGGGTTCTCAGGGAGTTCTGAGGTGGAATCAACCCACAGGGGACCATCTTATTCTACAGGTTAATATACATCAAATAGAAGCACCCAGCTCTATCTGGACCAAAACTAATGGGTCTTGATTTTTTTTTTTTTTTTGCATCTTTCTTGCTATGAGAAAAGGCAATTAGTTTCAATCTGGGAAACACCCCAGGGTGACAATTTTAGGTGCCTTCAACCACCACGCTCACCTTCCTCCCCATTGTTTCCAAAATGGGGCAGGATTAAGCAGAGTGCTCCCCGGTGGCTCAATGCCAGCCCCTGTGTCCTCCCTGTGGGTTGGATACCGCCTTTGCGCTAACCAGCAGACCTCCCTGGCTTCACTCCGATAGGTACACGACATCTGTCAGGGCAGGGTGACCTCCCGTGTAAGGATCTTAGCCACAACAGGCCTGGAGGTGTGTGGACACGGACCTTCGCGGTGTGGGCACTATGATCCGGGATCATGTGTTACATCCATAGCCACTGCTGTTTCCAGACAGAAAGATGATATTGCCCAGGGCTGGTAAAGCTTCAAAGGCATAATTGGATGTAAATTTCCTCGAAACATCCGTATCCTCTGAATGATAGCACCACTAATGTTGCCTTAAAAAAAAAAAATGAGGTTCTGAATGCAATGTTCCCAGATTAAAATATAGTATCTATCTTTCTTCACAGGATAGTTTATCTCAAAAAAAAAAAAAAAAATCTCCAGGCTGCATTTTGGGAAGCAGACTCAATGGCAGACCACAAAATGTACTTCTTAGGAGAAAGACGATGAAAATACAAATAGAAGTTGTCGACATCAGCACAGAGGAGGAGGGCTTCACAGAAGTGCGGCCCTCACCAGCTTTGAAGTCTGGGCTCCTCCAGGCACCCTGGATGGCTCTCGCACTGCGCGGCTGCACTTAGCAGACAGAACTGCACCCAAACAAACATGCCTTGACTCTCCACTACGCTCACCTCGCGCCAGGCACTTTGCCGAGTGCCTCATTGCCCATACCTAAGGCAGAAATGACCGGCAGCGTGAAGCGCGCGGGATCGAGAATAGAAACGGCGACGCTGCCTTAAGTGGAGGCACAAAGCAGCCGGAGACCACTGTGTCTCTGTCTCTGCTGTGCGGTCTGCAGATCTTTGTGAGGAATGATGCTTTTAATCTTCAAAGCCTCTATGGCATGCACACCACGACTGTCCCCATTCTGCATGTAAGAAGCTGAAGCACAGGAAGGTTGAGAAACTTGTCTGAGGTCACACAGTGGGAGACAGAAACAGGGTTGAGATATTGGGCCAGTGCTCTTCTCACTCTGCTAGCATGTCTGGCAGACCCGCACAAGGGTATGAGTGCACCCTCAACACACACACACACACACACACACACACACACACACACACACACACACACACGGCAACAATTTGCATCTCCAAGGCCCAGGTCTGGTAACATCTCTCCCCCTGTGGTTTCTAATCAATCCCTGAATCTTCTTTTAAACAGTGTTGCCAAAGCCAGTGGGGACCACCTGACACTGCTCTAAAAATCTGATGAAAAAATTAAGGATCCTTTCCCCTCAAAATGCACACACCAGCTGGCTTGGAATCCCATATCCAGGACTACACGGACCCCGTAATGCTGAGCTGTGAGGCCCCAGCTAAGAACTTCTACCCTAAAGGACGCCCTTGTCCGACCTCTCTGGTAAAGGTGTGAAGCCTTTATTCGTTTGATTTACCTTGCCTTGTGCCAGTTCATCTTAAATGACCCCGAGATCCACCATGGCGAAATTCTATTGATTGCTGTTAGATTTGTTCTGTTTTCATCCTGATTCATATTCAAAACTGAATTAAGTCCTGTGGAAAAACACCCATCAAATGCTTCTCAAGGAGTAGAAAGCCATTACTATGGCCCTGAGATTCCACCCTACTATTTTTCTCCACTCCCCCCACCCCAGCCCACTCAGCTGGAGAAGGGAACATTAACTAATTGGATAATCAGCATGCAAATGAAGGAGACCAGGATTCAAGCAGCCAGCAGGGCTGAGTCTGCACTGCACCCAGGCCTGGGGCAGGACTCCGGTGACCTCACAACTCCCAGAATCTGAGGGAGCAGGGAGATCACTCCACCTCTCCACCTATGGCTTAAATTGCCAACTTGAGAAATTGCACTCCTGGGTGCGTTACATCCAGATGAGACGTCTGATGTGCTCACAAGCCCTGAAGGTGAACGCACGCCCCATGCTGCGTGCCTTCCAGAGAGAATAAAGGTGATGACTGCCCGTGGGGGCAGGAGGAAGTGGGTGCAAGCCTAACTCACCCCTGATGCACCGCCAACCACTCTGGGAGCAAATTCCTGCTTGGCTTCTGTTCAGGAGCTGAGCTGCTCTCTCCCTTTTTTTGATCTCTATTTTTTCATCTTTTAATTTATCATCACTGTGTGATCGCTGCCTTGCTGCTAAATTTGTAGTGAGGTGCTGCAGACTTGTGCCCTGTGTCTGAACGGCTTTGTCCCGGCACCCCCCACCGCCCCCACCTCCCGCCCCCCGCACGCCCGAGCCCAGAGAGGAGCCTGGCTGTGCATCCCCGAGAGGTCCTGCAGCAGCTCACGTTCTCTCCCCTGAACAGACACAGTGCATTCACCATCTGAGGATCTGCCTTCCCTATTCTCAAATAAGAAATGAACAGTGGTTGAAATTCAGCTTTGAATCTCTCTGGTTCGAGTCAGCTGAGCCACTTCAAAAGGCTGTGAGTGCAAAGGAGGTGTGCGATTGGGGGGAAGCTTTGCAACGTTTCAGACCTTGAACTGAAACACTTCTCCAGCAGGCCTCATTAGCCCCCCTCTCCCCACGCCACCAGCCAAGGCACCCCTTAGCCACGGGGGAGCAGGGAACAGGAGGACTGGGGGAAGGTCCCCTGTCCCTAAAGCACCACCCCTCTAAGATTCCTAATGAGGACACCCTTGGGGCTCAGGCTGAGGCTGTGAGAAGGAGCCTGGCTTCCTAAAGGGGGAGCATGTGCCGGCGAGGCGCCACGGTGTGAAAGTCCCCGGGGACAGGCACCTCCCTGGGAAGGCAGGGCATCGTCCATGTCCCAGGTGTAGAAGGGGCATCAGGCCACAGCCAGAGGGGCCAGTGCCTCCCTAGCCTACGGTCTCCCTCTGTCCTCTGTCACCAGCAGGCCACAAGCTGTGCCTCTACACCCACCCAGCCTCAACCCTGCAGAGGGACAGAGGAATGTGACCCAAGTCTGAAACTTTACATGAAGAGACCAAACATGCTAAACTAAATTCAGTAAGTCCTTGGTGTGTGAGCCTAATTCGTTCCAGAAACACACTTGGAATCCACAGCACTCATAGATCAAGGTGAATTTCAAGAACCATCGGCTCAGTTGTGTTCATGGAACGTTCATTGCCACCTACGACTCGTATGGCAAGACATCGCTCGTTTATCAAGCTAAAATTTATGACAAGTGTTTGCTCGTCTTGCAGAAGACTCACAGCACAAGTCACTTGCAATCCAAGGTTTTACCGGATGTAAATTCTTTCTTCAGACCGAGCTCACAGGGCTGGGCTGAAGGTTCCCCCCACTTGCTACATGGCAAATGGGGGAACCCGAGGACACTGGAGTAGCCGCTTGCAAAAACAGAGCAACCACATGGTTTGTGCACATCTGAGTGAGGTGTGAGACAGTCTGAGACCCAACGCCCACACACCGGCCAGGAGCAGGGCCAGCGGGGACCCCCTCACCGGGAGGGCACAGGCTGGTGGGCATCTGTCCCGGCATGCATGGCTACGCTCGTGTCCCTGGTAACAGTGGAGACAGGGGGCACAGGAGGGGTTGTAGGGTACTTCTCCCCTCTGCCTACTGGGACTTGAGCTTTCTTGGTGCACAATGCACTCTCCCAACTGGAGTAGAAAAAGGGAAGAAAGAAACTCATTGAAATCTACATGTGTAGGAGGAATATGTTCATCTTGGCTTTTAGGTTATAGTTAAATTGTAGTAACTTGTAGTAATGTGTGTCTCCCCAGAGTTCCTAGATTAGAGCCCTAATCCCAAATATCACTGTGTTTGAAGGTAGAGCCTTCAAGGAGGTAATCAAGGTTAGATGAGGTCATGAGGGTGGGGTTCTAATCCAACAAGACTGTGCCAAGAGCACAAGCACCAAGCACAGAGCATGGGCTCTGGGAGGACACCGGGAGCTGATGGGAAGCCACAAGCCAGGAAGGGACTTTCACAGAGACCTACTCTGCAGGCACCTTGACCTTGGACTTCCAGCCTCCAAAACCTTGAGATACAGATTCCCTTTGTCTGAGTGTCCCGTCTGTGGTATTTGGTTCTGGCATTCAGAACCTAGACAACAGGCTTTCCTGAAACTTTCTTCTACTCTGTTCTCAAATGAGTTAGAAGCTTCCTTTGGTGCTTGGTATTCACCATCACCCTGAAGGAGCACCCCACCTCAAGGTGGAGCCCCCAAATACATTTGTTAGTTTTGCGGCAGAAACGCCACCTGCTCTAGATGGAAGAGAGGCAGGGGACAGAACAGGAAGACAGAATGGTGGACCCAGAGGCTGGGGGTTTGGCATTTTGACTGCAAATGAACAATCGATGAGCTTGCTAAGTACATGCACGTAACAGCCAATCAGCACCAAACCTTTCTGGAAGAAATGTCTACACCCTTCTGCAGAGTGGAGGGGCTGAATGGGGACCAAGGTTAGGGACTTCCTGCACGTGTAGGCTATAAGTCATGGAAAGAAAGCTAGATTTACACACACACACACACACACACACACACACACACACACACACACATATGTACATATATTTGGATATATATATGTTATACATATATATATATATAGACACACACACAAATATATATATATATATATATATATATATATATACACTTATATATGTATATGTATTTATTATATATATTATATATAATATTAAATTTATATATTTATTATATATATATAATATATATTAATAAGAGACCTTAAAACCCCAAAACAACACTTTCATCTTTTGTATCTGAGCAACCAGGAAGCTGAGTGTGCATGCGGGTGCCCACGTGTGTACGTGCACACGCACACACGCACGCACACACACACACCCACACACACACACACTATCTAACTTGTTATTGTGAAACAACAAGCCCCACCAGGGCTCCAGGTGGAGGAGGAGGGGTTGCTCGGTCACATTTGTAAGGAAGCAGCTGTCGTTTTCACCGGTCTGTGGTTTCCCCAGACTGTGGGCACTGTGCCCACCCACCCCAGTCTCCAGCTCAGTGCCAACAAGGAGACTGCAGGGCGCCTTCCGATTTCCAACCTGCAAAGGCCAACACCAGTGAGGGAGAGGAGGAGAAGTGGGGTCAGACCCCGAGGGAGAAGAAAACTAGGCATCTGGGAGGTAAATGGATCAGGATAAGCTTCACCTCTGAGAACTTTACACCAAGAGCAGTTACGGGGAATAAGGGAAAAGAGCTTCCCAGGGCTTTCCAGCAGGGCCAGAAGCAGCCATGTGCTAAAGTAAGTTTGTCTCCAGGGGCCACCGGGCCTGGCTGCTGGGGAGATGGGGAGGGATGCGCGGGGAGCTCAAATGGAAAGAGAGGGCGCTTTCTGTCTTCTCACTATCTTTAGTTAGTTTGCAAAGAATGTATCGATACCACCACTTTTCACAGCACAGGTTTGAAGGAGTCAATGTTACTGCTGCATCACACAGCCATGGTTGGGGTCCTGTCTCCTCTGCTTCTGTTCAACTCAGGGCAAGCATCTGGGCCTCTGTGAGCCTGAGTCTCAGCTGTCAAACAGGCACAATAATGACACAGCACTGGCCTCCTAGGGCTGCTTTGAAGATGAAAGGGACAGTGCCCATTATGGCCACTATAGCACATGGCCTCATAGGCTGGGAGTGCTAATCGGGTGTTAGCCCTTGGTACTGACACCCTTTGCATGGATTTCCTTGCGTCTTTTGTTAGCTTTGGCTTCAAGTTTGCTAAACGGTGTCTCTTTGCTCTGGGGAAGTGTTTGGTCTGAAGCCCAGGCAACAAACGAAGAGCCCTCTGTCACCTAGGCTGTCAGGGGACATGTCACTGCCTCTCAGAGCCGAATCCTGCCAGCCCTGCCATGCACTTCTCCAGGGTCCCCGGCACACGGGTCTTCTACGAGGCCAGCTGTCGACACACACTGTAGAACATTCACTCAGCTCTCAGAAAGGCCTCCTGAGTGGGCTTCTCGGCAAGGGCTCCACTCTGTAAATTCCGGAGCAGATGGAGAGAGCCCTCGTCCTTCACCCAAGGGTTGGAGGCCATGGAGGCAAACTCATCTGATGCTGTGACTCAGAGACTCGCTCATCCACAAGCACTCTGGGTGCAGAAGCAGTCTCTTGGCTGCTTCCAGCCCTGGGCCCATCTGCTACTCCCTGGCCAGGTTCCCGACCGTGAGGGTGGAGGTGCCAAGCCAAGGGCAGCAAGCGTCCCCAGCCAAACCAAAGCCCTCTTCCCCCTAACTTTCTCTGTGGTGACCACAATGCGGTAAGCAGGTGCACCTCTCCTTGTGCCTCATCACACGTCTGGACTTCCGGGAGACCCTCTCTTGCAAAGAAGAAAGATTGAGGGCTGGGTCTAGTGGTCACCAAGAGAGCATTCGAGCGCCCACAGCTGTAAAATACTGAGCTCGATTCCAAGAAGTTATCTGTACCTTTGCCAGATGTGAATGGACTGTTGCCTGGACAATCGTTTCCTTTTGTAAGAAGGGGAGAGCCTTCTGGAATCCTGGAATTCAATCTCTACAAGGAGCCTCAGACCCGGAGAAGGTCCAGTCTCTAAGTTGGCAAAAGACATCATTCAGGACCCCGGGCAGTCACAGGGCTTCCTGCAGCAGCGCTGTTTTACATTTTCCATCTGGCGGCCCAGCAAGTAAAGGGATGAAGGGGAAAATTCTGGAGCAGACATCTGAGGCACGTGCACTCTCTCTCTCTCTCTCTCTCTCTCTCTCTCTCTCTCTCTCTCTCTCTCTCTCTCTCAGATACGTATATATCTGCATTTTCTCTCTCTGTCTCTCTCACTTCCCACCATGTGCCCATGTGGCAGGCAAGTGCCTCGTGCTCCTGCTGAAGTTGAATGGGAGCAAGTGTCTAGAGGGCAGGAAGCATAACTCAGCATTAGCTCCAGGAAGGATTGCGTTTTATAAAAATTCCACCTTCCCTGTCTTTCACCAGCTTCTTAGAACGTGCAGGAGAGAGAGGAATCTCCCAGAAGTTTCCAGGGCACAAAGCTATGAGGAGTACATTCACTATGAATTTGTTAATTGCATCAGAGATCAAGGCCAGCAAGACAAACTGCATCAGTGTTAGAATACTCCCGACAGCATCCCCTAGGCTCTGCTGTTTGCTCAACTAGACACAGACGTGGGCTGAATGGTCTGGCCTGACCTTGCTGACTCACCTAGCCCTCTGCTGACACCATCCATCTGTGCTGCTCTTTTGGGAAATAAGGCTCTCGAACCAGCAGTGGAAAGTTTCTGTGGGTGGTGATGCTTCCACCGGGCGTCCAGAGGTGCTGGTGGGAGACATCCAAGAGCAAAGAGAAGACTTTGTGAGTTCAAGCTGTGGTGATTTGGCGTGACCCAGGATCATTGCACCCCAATCACTCAGTGTCATTTCCTTCCTTCTGGTTAATTTACCTGGCTCTGATGTGTTTATAAGATGCTCTTTGTTGAGTGCCTGTGGTCTGGTAAGGGAAAGAGGGGACACGGTGTCCCCACAGACAGATGTATGCTTGAACTTGAAGCCTTTTTCTGGCAAAGGTAAACCTCTCCCTGAACAAGGAAATTCGTGAAAGAAAAAAAGGGGGGAGCCAGGATCACTGAGGTTCTAGACCATGCCCTTCCCTGCAAAGGGTGAGCATTGTAAGTCCTTTCTAAGTCCTACCTTGGGGAGGCCTCACCTGCCAGCGGCTCTCCTGTTGTTACCTTTGACAACTGCATAAGAAGCAAAGGCCCTTGGCCAGGCACTCAGAAGAAGGCCTTTTTAAGACAGTGATCTGGACTTAGGGCTTTTGATCTTACAGCACAGACTTACCTACTCATTCTGGAAATCTCATCAAATTTTTCAAGGCATACTGGGCCATACTAGAAATTCCTCTGTAGCCAGCACAAGCCATGAGAACACATTTTATAAATCTGTGAATGACCTTACAATGTCTTCCCTTGGAAAGAAGCCAAAAGGATCACTGAAATAAGCGTCCAGGCTTTGTACTGGCCTTGATTTGAAGTAAGACCACTGGGAATTCACACCAAATGAAGCTTCTCTGACTGTTCACAAGCAAGACTTGCTTCTAGATTTAATTTCCAAAGGAAGGAAATGCATCCTGAAGACACACTTGTTAGTGGAGAACATAAGATTATATAGGTGGTGGTCTTGAAACAGTATTCTTCATCCCCTGCCTCCAATGACATGCAAATCTAAATTCAGGTGGATAATAGAGTGAAATGGAAGGGGGATGTCATATAAGCCTAGGAATAAAATACAAAGAAATATTAAAAACTAATACTATTTACTGGGGAGGGCAAGCCTTGCTAAATTAAGTCATAAAGTACAGAAAGAAGGAAGGAAAGAAAGACGTGTTTGGTTACATGAGATTCTTAAATTTCTCTATACTATGCACATAGTTTGATGGCAACAGATATGGAAATAACCTGAAACATACACAGAAAAATAATTGGTGCCTGAGATAGAAAATTTTCTATAACTCAATAAGAAAAATCCTTTCAACACAATAAAAAAAAAAATAGTCTAGGAATGATTCTTCATAAAACCAATCTAACTTGGACTGAAAACTTCAGCTTAAGACCAGGCAAGGTGGCCTCCTGTGCCCTCTACCAAACCCAACTAAGCCAATGGGGGGGGGTTATTGAGAAGCCACCCTATTGTGGAAAATGCCTCGGTGACAGTGAGAGTGCAGCACTCTAATTGGAAAGACTCCGTCCCATGAGGGACACCCCAGGAAACACATACAACTGCTTTAATAATCCTCCAACATCCGGAGTATGTGTCACATTTGGTGTAGACCTCAAGGAACACAGTTATTTCTACCTTGATGTGACTCATTTGGGTTTAAAGACATCATCAGAGAATATCCTGAAGTCTCTGACACCGATGGGCAGTTCAAATGAAAGCATCAATGGGGCGCCTGGGTGGCTCAGTCGGTTAAGGGGCCGACCTCGGCTCAGGTCATGATCTCGCGGTCCGTGAGTTTGAGCCCCGCGTCGGGCTCTGTGCTGACAGCTCAGAGCCTGGAGCCTATTTCAGATTCTGTGTCTCCCTCTCTCTGACCCTCCACCATTCACGCTCTGTCTCTCTCTGTCTCAAAAATAAATAAACATTAAAAAAAATTTAAAAAAAAAAAAAGCGTCAAGAACGACTTCTCCTGCCTGGCCCCCGTGCCTCCAGAAACACAAAGGGAGTCTCAGCACAGCAAGACCGAATGACTGGATGTTGTCGTTCCGTGAACTGTGGGGAAGTGAAAGTGCTGTTTGACTACGAGAGACACATTCACCGCAACCCGTTCTCTACTTAGTCTCTTCTCTGTCAAGGCATTATCCATTTTGCATGATGGAACTGTCATCAACAGATTCAATAGAACCTATTTTGTGGTCTCCATATCTATTTTTCAGGGACACAAAACCATTCAGGATAGACTTTTGATGCCTTGGGCACTATTTCACACCTGGCTCGTTCCCCCCTCCTACCACCCATCCATCTTTTAGATTCCTGAATGGCAAATCCAAAGCCCCTGCAATACCCAAATCCAGCTGGAAAGTGAAAAATTAACTCTGTTTTCAAAATGTCAAATGGTTTTTGTGTGCCATGTGCTTAAGGCTTGCAGCTATAAAGCTTGGGAAAGAAATAACTTGGACACAACAATGTCTATAGTGTATTCCGACTCTAAAATGTTAGGATCTATCCAACAATAGAAATCGGCTAAATAAAGTATGTTATAACCATAAGATGGAATGCTATCTGGCCATTTAATGTGATGCGGGAGAACATGAAATGACAATAGGAAAATGCTCACGATATAGCAAGAGGGAAAGCAGATTATAACAGCCTATGTACTGCATAATAACAGTTTTGTTAAAAATGCAAATAACAACCATGAGTGTGTGAACACACCCCTATGCCCATGACAAAAAAGCCTGGAAGGATTGACATTAAAAACTCACTGTGGCTACTTGTTAGTAGTGGGAACATGGGTATGTTTTATTTTTCCCATAGTGCTTCTGTGTGGCTGAAACCTTACTAGTAAACAAATACTGGTTTTCTAATCAGAAAAAAAATAGGCATTTAAAATATAAAATAGCCAAGATGCATAATAAAAAAATAATTTCATTGCTTTGGAGAAACTGGCCATAATAGCTCAGCTTTTTACTGTGGTAAAATACACAAAACATAAAGTTTATCATTTTAACCACTTCAGGGTGTACGACACAGTGGCAGTGAAGTACTTCCACACTCTTGTGCAGCCACCACCACCATGTAGCTCCAGAGCATTTTCATCACTCCAAGAGGAAATCCCGTACACATTGAGTTCCCAACCCACTATACACCCGTCCCCTAAAATCTACAAATCTGCTTTCTGTATATGGATTTGCTTATTCTGTATGTTTAATGTAAGTGGAATAACACAATATGTGGCCTCTGTGTCTTTGCTCACTTAACACAAAGTTTTCAAGATTCATCTGTGTTATAGCATGTATCTGTACGCCATCCCCTTTTATACCAGAATGCTATTCCGTTGTATGGCTATACTATACTTTATTTATCTGTTCATCCCTTGATGGGCATTTGAGTTGTTTCCACCTTTTTGCTACTGTATTTAGTACTGCAACACACATTCACATAAAAGTTATTGGTTGAACACCTATTTTCTATTATTTTGGATATATACCTAGGAGTGGAAATGCTGGGTCATGTGGCAATTCTAGGTTTAACCTACTGAGGATCATCCAAAGTGTCCTACAGAGTGGCTCCATCACTTGAAATTCTGATCAGCAATGCACAGTGTTCTAATTTCTCCACATTGTCACAAACACTTATTTCCTATGGATTATGATTATGATTCTAGATATCCTAGTGGGTGTGAAGTGGCATTATCTCATTGTGGTTTTATCTGCATTCCTCAAATGACTGTTCATGTTGATATCCCATGCATTAATTGGGCTTTTAGTCTTTTTGTTGTTGAATTGTAAGTGTTCTTTATATATACTGGATACTAGACCCTTTTCAGATATGTCATTTGTAAATTCTTCCTCATTCTGTGCGTTCTTTTTTTCATTCTGAATAGTGTCCTTTGATGCAGGAAAGAGTTTTGAGATGAACAAGTATAAGTCCTCCAACTTTGTTCTTCTATTTCAAGATAGAGTTGACTATTCTATGTGCCTTGAATTTTCTTACAAATGTATGTCCAGCTTTACTACTTTTACAAAAAGCCATTGAGATTTTGATAGCTATTAAAAGGAATCCATAGATTGTTTGGGGGAGTCCTACAATCTCAACACTATTGTCTTCTATCACATGAACACAGGGTGTCTTTATATTTAGCTGCCTTCATTTTTTCAGCAATATTTTGTAGTTTTCATTGTACACGACTTGTACCTCCTCAAATTATTCCTAAGTACCTAATTCTTTTTGATACTGTTGTAAATGGAATTGATTTCTTAATTTCTGTTTCAGACCGTTCATTACAGAAATACAACCGATTATATCCTCTATAAATAGAGACAACTTTCCTTTTTCCTTTCCAATGTTGGTGTCTTTTTATTTCTTTTTCTTGCCTAATTGCTCTGGCTAGGACTTCGTGTACAATGCTGAAAAGATGGTGAAAGTGTGAGTTCTTGTTTCATTCAGGTGTGATATTAGCTGTGGATTTTACATAAATGTTGTTCATTACATCGGGGAAGTTCCCTTTATTCCTTGTTTAGTTTAGTTTTGTTTGTTTTTACCTTGAAAGGGCACTAGGTTTTACCAGATGCTTGTTTTTTTTTAATCTGCATTTATTGAAATGGTTATGTGATTTCTTTTCTTTCTTCGTTCTATCAGTGTGAGGTATTACACTGATTGGTTTTGGTATGTTGAACTACTCTTGCATTCTTGGAGTGAATCCCACTTGCTCATGGTACATATTGCTACTATTGCTACTTGCTTTGGTTTGCTAATGTATTGTTGAGGATTGTTGCGTTTTATTCATGGGCACATTAGTTGTTTTTTTTTTTTATGTCTTTTGCTGACTTTGGTATCAGGGTAATGCTGGCCCTATAGAATAAGTTAGGAAATATTCCTTTCTCTTCCATGTTTTGGAAGAGGTTGAGAAAGATTGGTACTGATTGCTTAGAGGTCTGTTAGAGTTCATTGGTAGTCACGTGGTCCTGGGCATTTTTTGTGTGCTTGTTTGTTTGTAGGTTTTTGGTTAAAGATTCAAATAGTTCAGCTTTTAAAAGAACCGTATTAAAACATAAATTGAAGATTTATCTTCAAATGACCAATTCAGTCACTTTTAACTTTGGCCCTGATGTGAAGCCCATGTGATTTTGCAATTTGGATGAAGAACTTCTTCATTTACGCAAACAAATTGCTTCCAGGTTTATGCATATTCCCATTGGCAATTAGTTCATAAAATCATGGAAATGTAGGTTTCCTCTGACTTTTCATTGCACATTCAAGCCCTCTTGTATCTGTGGACCCGTTTTAGGGTTAACGGCTTACTTACGACAAAAGAGACAAATAAAATATGAACAGCTTAAAATGTCAAAGTATGGAAGGTAAGTGACTAAAAATGTAATTCCAACTTCTAGATGTTAATAGCTATCAGAAGGCCAAAGTCACACTGTAAACATCACTCCATTCATTCATTATGGAATATAGTATTTATTCTATGGAATACCATGAGTGCTCCACTTAAATGCCTGTGGTGTTCATAACCCCATGTGAAGATTATATGTCCCTGGTCTCTGGGGTCCTTTCCACCCATCAGATTTCTTACCCATAAGAGCGCTCGCTTTTCATGGGGATGATCTATTAAAATGCCTTTCAGCTTTGCTCACGTTTATTGTTGCTGTTGTTTTGTCATTGCAATCGTTTGGTTGCAGTGATTTTTACCCGTCCATCCCATGTACTTCCTGACTTCAGAAAATTCTTTCTTAGTCGCATTGTTGGGTTCACACTTTTTTTAGTCCAAATAAAACAATTCTGAAAATACATCTTATACCTGTGGTTACAATGGAATGTATGGGAAATTCAGTTTCATTACAGAAGCCGGACCTCCTACAAAACTAACCATTCACCTAGACACCTAGACAGTTGCTCAGAGAGAAGATATGCTTTGCACAAAAACAAAATGCAACTGAAGACACAATTCCCAAATAAGCAAATGAGCTAGTTCACGTGGAGGCTCATGGGTGAAAGAAGTGAGCTCCCAAAAGTCTGCTTCCTAGACGTGGGGATCACGGCCAAACCAAACTTCCCCAGACTCCGTGTATATCTCTGTAAGATGGATATGACACTAGTTCCTACCATGCTGGATTGTTGCGAGGATTGAGTGAGAGAAACCAGTTAAATCCGTTAGCACTATCTGTGGCAGGTAGTGAATAGTCAATACATGCTAACTGGTTAGAAGTAGCATCAGTACAAACAGAATCAAGAACATTAATGTTCTGCATTTTTCTGCGTATCAGATCCTCCGCAAATGTAAGCCAGTTACCGCTAGTGCCTTCGTGCTGAGCTTCTCAGCCAATGTACTCACATTCGTTCAATCATTCATTCATTCATTCATTCATTCATTCATTCATTCATTCAACAAATGTCCAGAAAATAAATGCCTGTCGGTGCTAGCCCAAGTACTGATGACGGAATAGTACCAGGTCTCTGACCTAACTGTTTACAGCAGGGGTCAGCAAACTTATTCTCCTACTGGCCAGAGAGCAAATATTTTAGGATTTTTGAGCCATACACCTCTGATGGAAGAGGCATTCATTTCAGCCATCATACTGCAAGAGCAGCCATGTGTCAAAATGAATGGGCATGGTCGTGTGCCAATACAACTTTGTTTACAAAAACAGGCAGTGAGCAGCATTTGGCTTGAAGTAGACGATTTAGAGATTTTTAGTATAGAGTCTAACAAAGGGAATCGTTAAATAAATACAGTCAAGTATGAGAAATACTCCGATGGTCTCAAAGAAGGCCAAAGAAGTCTTCCCAGAAGAAGCAATACTTAATCGAGTACCAAATGGATGCACACAGGACAGTCAGGCAAGGAGAGAGAGAACAACATTGTAGGCAGAGGCATGGTGTGTGCAGGGCTGGGAGAAGAAAGAGAAGTCAAGAGACCAAGACATAGAAACAGAGACGGTTGGACAGGGATGATATCGGAGGAGCACCTCAAACTGAACAGGGCTTGAGTGCTGGGGCTGTTGGGATGAAGCTATAGAGAGGTGAGGACCAGGTTGTGAAGGGTTCTGGCACTGGGACTTGTCACCCCTCACCACCTGGCACACATCTCTGATGAGAGCCGCATAGGGCTGGCATCTCTCCATCTGCAGCCATTCCCGGGGCCAGGCACCTTCCTGACAGACCCCACTAAACAATTGTCTATAATACCCCAACTTCTGAGTATCCTGAACATGCCAGTGAAATCTCAAGAGATCAATTAAAAGAAGGGCTAAACATTCAAGGAAGTTGACTTCGTTTTCAACAGAAGAAAACTTTTTGACAGTGAGAAAATTGTATGCCATAATCTTTCAGTTTTTCAGGATCATGGACTAAAAAAAAGTTACTTCATGCTCATTCAGGATAAGAAAATAGATTTGCAAGATGAGCATCCTCTACGTTCAGATGCACAATTTCCATGTTCATTATTGGCCAACACAACAGCCCGTTCCCAAGGAAGAGTAATGGTTTGCTTTACTTGATGTTTTGAGCTGTCACATCTGAGGGCCAGGTCCCAGGGGACGCACATTGCCCCATCACTTGGAAAAACCAGTCTGTCCCCTCAGTCAGTCGGTCATCCCATGGGGCAACTCAGCACTGAGGTGGGCTCACACTACAGTGCCCTTCATCCTTTCCAATGGCTCTGGAAAGTGAGGACGTGGGTGTAGGAACATGAAGAAGACAGAGAATTGAAGAGCAGATAGTCACACTTGGCTTGAAAATAGTCCAGTGGTGGCCGGTCCTGCCTCATAATAAGTAAACACTCAGAAAACCAGCATAGACCTCTGCATATAGACCCATATGAGGGGAAATGCGGAAAAATTCTAGCACAGAAAGCTGGCTTTTCTCCCAAACATCAAAATCTGAACATGTTCTCAAATATATACAGTAACCTATTCTCCTCTGTATTCTACTATTACCTTACATTTTAGCCTGAATTTAATTCTTAGTTCAGGATAGCTTATGAACTCAAACATGCTCGTAAACAAATGTTCGAAGGAGAAGGCACAGCAGAGATTGTTTCAGCTCTTAAAATTCTACATATAAAGAGCGATTAGTGCATCGAACCTACCCTAACATTTCATTCTCTTAATGGAATTCATGCTGAATTTTGATAGCAAGAAGTAAGAGATTTTATTTTCATGAAAGCCCATTTCTATTGCATGACACTAATAAATGGCTAAATAAACACAGCATCACCAGGAAATAAATCCCAGTTTGAAGTCTGAAAGGGGACTCCTATTTCTTGAATATCCTGAATGTCAACTTTTTGATGGGAAAAATAATACATAGCAGTGACTGTACACATAGGTCTATACTGGGTATCTTGGCCGTGTGTCCCGAGTTTCATTTGTTGAATCCCTATGTTTTCTGTTCCAGAGTGTCTCGTGGCATTTATTATCTTCTCCTAAAACCGCAGCTCATGAAGGTGTTGGAGAGGTCACTGTTTCCTGGTTACGTTTTTTAAAAGAGTTTAAGTTAATATATATGTCCTCCAATGAAAGATGATGTTTCATGTGCATTTGTTTCTGAAATTGAGGCATATCTGTTCCTGTTCTCCGGGAGCCATTGTTCAGTTTGCCAGTGTTTCCTGAAGTTTCCCTGCAGCAGGGTGCTCCCCTGCACATCTGTAATGAGGGCAACTTTGTTCCCACCTTTGTCTGTGGACAGGGACACAGCAGTGAGGCTCAGACAGCACAGGGCTCTCAGGAGACTCTCTTCTGAAGACAATGGTACAAAGACCTAAACATGGAGAAAGACAGAAGGTCATAAAAATTAATGGCCTTAACACCCTTAGTTAAAAATATAAAGGAAATCATTTATCTTCCCTTAAAGTTTTATACTAGTCCGCCTGTTCTAAAAAAAGAGAACTCTAACACTGAGCTTCGCAGCAACCAGGAAATGTTGCTATTTATTTTATATTTTGGACTTCTGGTAAGATGGCATTTTTACATACTGGTCATTTCAATTTTAATTGTTGGTGAGATTTCTTTTTTTCTCAGCGTGGAGGAAAATGACCATCTGTCCTCTGGTTTCCCTGAAAATGGAGCAAGAAAAGGAGGGCTTCATTTCTACAGGCTGGCTTTCTTCCAAAAAGGGAAAGTTCTCCAAAGTTTTGCGCTGCCACATGGGCAAGAGAAGGCAGGGAAGTGCTGGCAGACACAGGGCAGGGGCCTGGCAGGCTCTGCTATCAAGCAGGGGGACCAGCAGGCCCATACTAGGAAGCTGGTAAGAACAGATGAAGAAACAGAATGTGATCAGCACCACCCAAAAGCTCCCCTTAGTCCGTCCGCTTATGCTGTCACAAGGGTGACTACTGCTCCAGTTCGGGAAGGCTTTGAGCTGAACCTGCAGACATACCCATAGTGCACTGCTCCCAGAACCACAGCTGAACATCCAGGGGATGCTGGGGCTGAGATGCCGACCAGCGAGGATCAAGGTGAGCATCAGCCCCAAACCCTGAATCAGGCCTCGAGTGGCATCCTCCTTTCATTACGAGGCTCTGGCTCGAAAGGCAGCTATGCGACACCGAGCTTCACAAGTGCAGGGAAGGACAGCGGGGCACTCGGTCTTGCTCAGCGGATGAAGCCAGGGGACTGGAGAGTGACTTTTTCTTAGGGCTTCCAATTGCTCAAGACACAGCTTCCTACAGCTCTTCCTGAGCCAGCAAACACATTCTACCAAGTCTCCTGCCTATGACTGTGAGTAGGTTGATTCTTGGTGAATTAGCCCCTTGGTGTTCACACTGAACAGAGAAGGAAAATGTTCCTTTTTCTCCCCCCAAGCAAAAGGATGCAGAAAGCATCCTCAAGGGCTTGTGCTTAATATCTTCAAGACAGAGAACAGGTGTACTGACTTCCAAATGTCAAGGAGCCCTGGACCAGCCGTGGGCCCCCATGTCTTCTTGTGTGACTGGGCCATCTGTGTTTGCCACCTGTAGCCCATCAGCGTTAGGTCCCCACTCTCTGCAGAAGATTCCATCCCAAAGGTCCTCCAGCAATTATTTTCCTGGGTTGGAAGGACATCCATCTCCGTGGGGTAGGGAAAGCATTTACAATGATGACCTGTCTGAAGTAAACTCTCTAAGAGAGGTCCAGTGGCTAGCGCCATGAAGAAGCCTGTCCACGGTTCAGTTGAGGTGACCATTACGGCCACGTTGGCCAAGGGCTTCTGAAACCCTGCTCCCGATGCCAGGGCCCTCTCAGAAAAGGGCCTTCTGAGACTTTTCGGCATGGGCTAAAGTGCTGCGGTCTGGAAAGCCCCAACAAAATTTCTGAATTTTGAATTAAATTTTTGAAAGCAAAACATCACTTTACCAAACTGTTTACCTCTCTGACGCCCCCCTGAAAGACTGAGTGGAGACCCAGTTTCTTCATTTCCTGAGATTTAAATAATGCTACAAGCCCAGGCGAAAGAAAGATGTCCAGATACTGACACCAGTGGACACACGGCATCTCTCAGATATTTCAAAATACTTCTAAAGGCTAGTGAACTATATTGGGCAGAATGAATACATAAGCATCGCCTTTGCGGCTGAGAGCCAGCTCCTGAAAGCCTTCTAGCATCATCAGTATTTAGCATTGATGGTCTTTGGTGGGGCTTTCTGGACAGCAATTAGCAATTCTGGAAAGCAAGACACACTGCCCGCTAGCCACAATGCCGACACCACAGCTCTGCGAACAGCCACACGACAGAAATCCTCCAAAGTCACCAGACGGCAGGAGAAGCAGCGAGTGCCGAGGAAAAAAGGCAGGTTTGGGCCAGGCCGCGTGTCTTCTGCTGTTTGGACTTCATGCTGAAGGAGCACCAATGGGGCTAATTCCCCGAGGAGCTGCACGTACCCATTGCCATTTGGCGTGGCCACCTCAGTGTTCTCAAAATCAGGAAATTTTGCATAGAAATCTGGGTTTCCAGATTCTCGTGGAACAGCACAGGGATCAGAGGGGGTGCACGCCTCGTGGCCTCACAGTCTCTGCACACCTCTGTTTCCCATACCTGGTCTCCTGTATGCACAGGCTGGATGTTTGCACAATAATCCAGCCCTAACTTGGTGGCATTAAATGACACCAACGATTTATTGCTGTTATCAATTCTCACAGTTCTGGGGATCAGCTAGAATGAGCTGGGTGGTTTTCACTTGGGGTTCATTAGGCGGCGACGGTCCCACAGTGGCGGGCGGTGGAGAGAAGCTTCCTCACTTACACGTCATGATAGGCAGCCATCCTCCGCTGGAATCTCAGCAAGGGCTATTTGTGGGAAGGTCCGCACTTGGGTTCTGCAAAGCCAGGCTTGCAGGAAAGCAACTTGGTTCTAAGAGTGAGTAACCCGATAGACGGCAGGGATACTCTATTCACTTTCCTAAACGGGCCTCAGTGTCAACCTTGGCTGTATTCCATTAATGACCAGCAAGGTCCTCGACCACCCATGTGAAAAGGAAAGGGGCGTCAGACCCCTCCACTGACTAATGGGAGAAATGAAGAAATTGGGGCCTTGTCTCAAAACCCCTGTGGTCGTTCCTCAGGTCACAAATTACGTATATTCCTCCCACACGCCAAATCCACGCACTGTCCCCCATACCTGTCGAAAGCTGTTATCATTCATTAGTCTCAAGCTGGAGGCCAGGACCCTGACCTCAAATCAGGTCCAGCTTTGGATGAGGCTGCTCTTGGATCACTCCTCTGGTCCAGCTCTCTTTGCAAAGACCCCTGATCGTGCCCACAGGAGGCACGGGGCCACCACCCCCTCTGCTACGTTCCTGTTAATAGGGTGATGTTGCAGACCATAGAGACAGGCTGCCCGGTCCTGCTGCCTTCAGTGGCTGTCCCCAGTCCCTGGCTCTGCCCACGGGCTCCCAGTGCAGACCTCCCAACTGTCCCTCCCTGGCATGAATATATAGCTCACATCTACAGCAGCTGGTTTCTCTGTTTGCTTCCTGAGCCAACATGTTTGGGATTCAAAACCTTCTTTTCTTTTTTTTTCACTGTGTCTTTTCCTGTTAGTCCTCGTGGGCAGCATTTATGTGCACAGAATGTTCTTCAATACCCTGCACATCTTTTGTGAACCTTATTGGAGTTCATACCATTTGACAGAAGCCATGCCTGGAAATCTGAGCTGAGGCGGCCTGGTTACGATGCCCTGGGGGTGGCTGGGGACATGACAGTCCAAAAGGGAGGGCCTGGGAGGCCATGGTCTGTGCAAAGGGTCTTTAATCTTTCTGCGTCCCCAAGGAAATTTTAAAGTCAGATCCATGGCTGTTTCTTTACACCATGATTTTGAACAACAGGCTCCCGGGTTTGGTTTCCCTGGAAGCTATAGCTTGAGTTGAGATTTGTGGGCTCTCTGAGAGGGCTGGGATGAGAAAGTACTGAATCTGGGACCCACCGTGTCCCGATTCCTCTCCATCTGATAAATTATTTTAAAAGCTCATCTCTTCCTTCGCTCCTCTGACCAAAGTTAGCTGGAAAAAAAAAAAAAAAAACATGAGGGTTCCTGTGAACACACGGCCTGAAAACTCACTTGGTAAAGAACTGCACTAACCATTTTCTGTTTTCTATGAGCAACGATGCTGGACACGCTTTCTGGGACAACATAGTAAGGGCCTTCTGTCTGCTTCCAATCTCCCTTTATGCACCCCTGACAGTCTCCTCTAGGTTCTCTGCCTCCCTCGTGCCACACCAGGCTGTTTTATTGAAATACATACTGTACCTTATTTTTAAGGGGTGCACTCTGTTGGTTTAATGCAGGATATATTGTGAAATGATCACCACAGTCAAGGTGGTTAAAAACCCCAACATCTCACGGTTAGGATCATGTGTGTGAGGCGAGGACACTTAAGAACTACTCTCTTAGCAAATTTCAAGTGTACAGTACCGTTAACTGTAATCACTACGTTGTTCATTAGATTCCTAGAATTTATGCATCTTTTTCTTTAATGTTTTTTTTTTATTTTTGAGAGAGAGAGAGACAGAGACAGAGACAGAGTGCAAGTGGGAGGAGGGGCAGAGAGAGAGAGGCACAGAATTTGAGGCACGTTCATACAAGGAAGGTAACTGTGGTGAAGAGGAAGGTACTTCAGTGTAGAAACAATGACACGGTCCCTGGGTGGCTCACTTGGTTAAGTGTCAGACTTCAGCTCAGGTCATGATCTCAAAGTTTTTAGTTTGACTGGCTTTGTGCTGACAGCTCAGAGCCTGGAGCCTGCTTTGGTTTCTCTCTCTCTCTATATATATATATATACTAAATAAACTTTAAAAATCAAGAAATGATACTTTTTGCCACATTCATTATTACGGTATTACAAAGAAACCTTCTCTCTGTCTTAGAGGAAGCAGTTGGCTGATTTAGTAAGGGGGAACATATGCTTTCAAAGTTAAAGGTTCTGTATTCAGAAGATTACAGGGGACGGAAGAAAGGAAACTCACATCAAACATGGGCAAGAGAATTGGGTCTACTTGAACAGACTATGGATTTCATGAAATCAGGGTCAACATATGACACATGTGTGGGTGGCAAAGTAGATGTCACAGAAGAAAAAATCAGCGACCCAGAAGACACAGTGATACCAGCTCTGAAGAATGAAACACAGGGACTAAAACGATTCAAAACATAAAATGGAGTATTTAGCTACCTAATAATTTTAAGAGCCCTAGAATAAGAAGCAGTTCGAAGAGAAACATATTTGAAGAAATGATGGTGAAAAATTTCTAAATTGGATGAAAAGTATAAACTCCCAGATGGAAGAATCTCAATGGCCCTGAAGCACAAGAAACATGAAAACCACACAAAGGTACAGCATAACTAATTTCTTCAAAGCCAGTGATGGAGAGAAAAATCTTAAAAGCAATCAGAGATTCTAGACTAAAAAGAGCTCACAGGTTCATCGTCTAAGTTGTAGTTAACAAAGAGCACAAGTTCAGAGATGGGGATGTTATCTAGGAATGAAAAAGAGAAAACTTCAGATAAATGTACAGATTGTGGTAGAATCTTTAAAAACACACCC
This sequence comes from Panthera pardus, assembly GCF_024362965.1. Lineage (NCBI taxonomy): Eukaryota > Metazoa > Chordata > Mammalia > Carnivora > Felidae > Panthera > Panthera pardus. The sequence continues at coordinate 443,905 of NW_026526676.1, read as the reverse complement.
AGTTGATGGGACACCTGGGTGGCTCAGTTGGTTGAGCATCCGACTTCAGCTCAGGTCATGATCTCATCATTTGGGAATTCAAGCCCCGTATCAGGCTCTGTGCCGACAGTTCGGAACCTGGAGCCTGCTTCCAATTCTGTGTCTCCCTCTCTGTCTTCCCCTCCCCTGCTCACGCCCTGTCTCTGTCTCTCTCATAAATAAATAAACATTTAAAAACTTAAAAAATAAATAAATAAAAACATAGTAAGTTGAGAAAAAGACACAAGATATTTTCAAAAGCAAAAAAAAAAAAAAAAAAAAAAAGCATTCAGGGAACAAAGAAACATTCTATAAACAGGAACAAAGGTAAGTCTAAAGACCCCAGGGAAGAAGACGGCAGAGAGCATTTCCACTGAGGGAAAACAAACACAAGCCTGTCCACTTAGGATACTAATCAGAACAAAAGTATATTTCAAAAGTGAAGCTGGAATAAAGACAATTTTTGTGTAAAAGGAAGGCTGAAATGATTCGTGATGAGCACACCAGGTACACGAAATAGTAAAGGAAGTTCTTCGGGAACGAGGGAAATGATAATAGATGGAAACAGGCATTTATGTGAAAACCAATGAACCACAAGTGGGGAATAAGTGAGAAAATATATATTTACTCATTATTCAAGTCCCTTTAAGAGACTTTTAGCTCCTTAGAGAAGAATAACAACACTGAGGCGTGGTGTTTGTAACACACACGGAGGAAAATACACAACAACAATAGCACAGAATCTGAAACTCGACCTGAGTCACATCACTTACACAGAAATGAATAAAAATGAATCGTGGGTAAAAAATATAAAGCACAAAACTAAACCTTGAAGAACTATAGTAGGGGACAAACACTTGGGGATTTAGGGTTAAGCAAAGATCTGGACACCAGCATAATTTGCTGGACTTCATCCAAATTAAGCACTTTGCTCTTCAAAAGGCCCTGTCAAGATAACAAAATGACAAAGTAGAGACTGGGACACATATTTTCAAATTATATTTCCAACAAAAGCCTTATTTTAAACTATATACAGAATCTGTGAAAGTCAACATTTAAAAAATCCAATTAAAAACTGAGCAAAAGATAGGAACAGACATCTCACTAAATAGGATACAAAGATGTCATATCAGCCCATGAAACAATGTTCAACCTCTTTTCCACTAAGGAAATGGAAATTAAAAGCATACTGAAATCCACACCATCAACACAACAGAAATTTTAAAAATAGTGAGTACACCAAAAGCTAGTAAAGATTTGGAGAAACTGAATTGTTCCTACATTGCTGGTGGGAATTTAAAATGGTGGAGTTACTCTGGAAAATAATTAGAAAGTTTCTTTTAAAATTAGTGATGGAATTATCAAAGATCGAGCAACAATACTCCCGGGAAATAATTCTAAACTTATGTTCATGTAGATACTTATAGACACAATTCATAGCTTTATTGGCAACAGTGAAAAATGGGAATTTACCTAAATATCCTTCAGTGGGTTAATTGTTAAACTAACTGTGGTATATCCATACCATGGAATATTACTGGAAATAAAAAAAGGAATACTAGCAACTCCTTGGGATTAATCTCAAGGGATTTACTCTGAGTGCAATAAAGCTCATCACAAAATAGTTACATACTGTATGATTCCATTTATATAACAGTCTCAAAATAACAAAATTATAGAAATAGAGAACACATTTCGGGGTTAAGTTAAGCAGGCAGAGGTAGAAAAAGAAAAGTGCCTGTAGCTACATCAAGGCAACATGAGGGATCCCTGTGGATGTAAATGTTCTGTACCTTGGTTATACCAATGTCAATATCTTGGTGGTTATATTGAAGTATATTTTTGCAAAGTGTTGCCTTTGGTGGAAACTCAGTAAAGGGTACACGGGACTTCTCTGTATTATTTCTGACAACTGTGTTATTTCTTACAATCTCAAATGTACATGTATCTCAAATACAGTTTTTAATGTAAAAAGATATATGGGCTTTATCAGAATTAAGAACGTTGCTTTCATAAGACCACTATTAGGAAAATAAAATGTAAGCCAAGCCACAGAGTAGGAGGAAGGATTTCCAAAACTTTTACCTGACAAATTATTTGTTTCCAGAATATGTAAAGAATACTTACAATTCAATAATAACAAGATTAAACAAGCAATAAAGGACACAAACAGGTAATTCACCAAAGAACATGTATATGGTTAAAGACACAGGTAAAAGAACATTCAACAGTATTGATCACTAGAGATAGTGAAAATTAAAACCACAACGAGATACCAGTGCACAACTAACATAATAGCACCAAACAGAAAGACTGAGAATTTCGAATTTTGTAGTGTTGGAATACATGACATTCTTAAATGTTGCCAGTGGAATGGAAAGCATGTCAGCTATGTTAGAAAATTCCTTGTGAATTTAGTATAAACATGCATTCAATCAATGACCCAAAAATTCCATTTCTAGGTTTTTAAGAAAAATGAAACTGTGTGTCCACATAAAGAGTTCTACATAAATGCTTTATTCCTTAGAGTCAAAACTGTTAAGCAACCCAAATAGATGAATAAATTGTGGTTTATGTACACAATGAAAAACTACTCAGCAATAGGAAACTATTGACATGTGCAACACAGGAAGAATTCAAATGCATATCATTAAGTAAAAGAATCTAATTTCAAAATGCTATATAGTGAATTATTCCATTTATATAATTTTTAAATATATACATTTCAAAAGAATTAAAGCATATAGTGTATGTTCTCTAACCACACTGGAATTAGGTGAGAAATTAATGTCAATCATGGATAAAGATGTGGTTTATATACACAAAGGAATACGACTTGGCAATGAGAAAGAATGAAATCCTGCCATTTGCAGCCACGTGGATGGAACTGGAGGGTATGATGCTGAGTGAAATAAGTCAGTCACAGAAAGCAGCATATGTTTTCACTCATGTGTGGAACTTGAGAAACTTAACAGAAAACCATGGGGGAGGGAAGGGGAAAAATAATTTCTAACAGAGGGAGGCAAACCATAAGAGACTCTTAAATAGAGAGAACAAACTGAGGGTTGCTGAGGAGTGGGGGAGAAAGGGAGAAATGGGTGATGGGCATTGAGGAGGGCACTTGGTGGGATGAGCACTGGGTGTTGTACGTAAGCAACGAATCATGGGAAACTACTCCCGAAGCCAAGAGCACACTGTATATACACTGTATGCTAGCCTAATTGACAATAAATTATATTTAAAACAGAAATTAATGTCAATCAATAACCTGATAAAAACTCTAAAATCTTATAAATTGGAGAACACACTTTGAAACAAGCCAGAGACCAAGGAATAAATCACAAGTGAAACAGAGTATTTTGAATGATATAACACTCTACACCCACTAGGATGGCTAAAAGGAAGAAGACAACATCACAAGCTTGGACAAGGATATGGCAAAATTGGAACGATCAGACTTTGCTACGTGATTGTAAAATGGAACCGCTGCCATTTTGGAAACCTTTTGACATTTTTCTCAAAATGTTACACATAGAGTTCCTAATGACACAAGCAATTAATTGCACTCCAAAGTATGTCTAAGAAAACGGAAAACATATTTCCACACAAAAACTTGTTCACAAATTTTCCTAGAAGCATTACTCATGATCGCCAAAAAGTGGAAACAATCTGAGATATCCATCAACATATCAGAAGATAAGGTGTGATTTCCATACAGTGAAACATAAAAAGAACTGAAGGGCTAATGAAGGAATGCAGGGCTACAACAACATGGATGGACCCTGAAAAAATTATGTAAAAGAAAAGGCCACAGTTTCTATGACTATCATATGAAATGTCCAGAATAAGAAAATCCACAGAAACAGAAAGTAGATTGATTAGTGGTTGCCAAATGTTGGTGGGAGGGGACCAATGGGGAGTAACTAAGGAAATCAATTGACTTACCTGAGGAAGTTATAAGTAGGACAACAATAATTAGTAAAATAGGAAATAGACAAAAGCAGAAAGAATTTTAACAAATTGAAAAGTTTTTCTTTGGAAAGAGTAATAAAATTGCTAGACCCCCCTAATAATACTGTATTAATTTATTTTAATTTAACTTTTATTTATTTAGTTTTTAATTTTAGAGAGAGAAACAGAGCATGAGTACAGGAGGGGGGAGAGGAGAGAGAAAGAAAACCTTAAGCAGGCTCCAGGCTCAGTGTGGAGCTCACTACGTGTCTTGATCCCACGACCCTGGGATCATTACCCAAGCCAAAATCAAGACTCGGATGCTCACCGACTCACCCACCCAAGTGCCCAATACTGTGTTAATTTTAAAAAGAGAGAGAGAAAGAGAATATAAGTTATTGACATAAGGAATAAAAATATGTACATACTTACAGACCCTACAGACATTGAAAGGACAAGGAAAGTGTTCAAATATTGGATGAATGGATAAAGAAGTAGTGTTATATATATATATATATACACACACACAATGGAGCATTACTTGACAGTCAAAAAGAGTGAAATCTTGCCATCTGCAACTACATGGATGGAACTGGAGGATATTATGCTAAGTGAAATTAGTCAGAGAAAGACAAAAATCATATGACTTCAATCATATGAGGACTTTAAGAGACAAAAGAGATGAACATAAGGGAAGGGAAACATAAATAATATAAAAACAGGGAGGGGGACAGAACTGAAGAGATTCATAAATATGGAGAACAAACTGAGGGTTACTGGATGGGCAGTGGGAAGGGGGATGGGCTAAATAGGTAAGGGGTGCTAAGGAATCTACTCCTGAAATCATTGTTGCACTATATGCTAACTAATTTGGATGTAAATTAAAAAAATAAAAATAAAAAATAAACACGTCAATAAAATAAATGAATGAATGAATAGATAGATAGATAGATAGATAGATAGATAGATAGATAGATAGATAGATAGGTAGATAGATAGATAAATGGACAAGGAAATGTTTAAATGGTTTTATGCCAATAAATTTGACAGCTTAGATGAAAAAGAAAACACAACCTACCAAAACTGTCACAAGTAGAAACAGAATGTCTGAATAGTCCAGCAGGACAGCAGTGCTACTTTTCCATGCAGAGGACCTGTGATTCCTCCCATTGAAGGTTTCTACCCAGCAGTGTTGTCAGAGCTGTGCATTTGAATATCCTGGGAAACTTAGGAAGATACCGAATGTACGTGTCACCCTTAAAGATTCTGATGCAATTAAGCAAAAGCCCAGACATGGCAATTTTTAAAACATTTCCAAGGTAATTCTCATGTGCAGCCAGGGTTCAGAACTCAAGTGTACAACTTCCATCTTCTAAACAGTTGTGGGTCCCGGCCCCGGATCTGCCACTAATCACCTGTGATACTGACAACCTCCGTTTCCCTGTTCCCTTGGTTACTCTTCTGCATAAAACAAGGGAGGTGGATTCCATCAGTTTACAAAGTTGTTTGTGCAGTGAGACTTGAAAACATCATGCCCAGGGGACCCCATCGTGGAGGGAGCTAAATTAAGAGTGTCTGTGATTGAGCAGAAACAGCCAGGAACACCCGTCCTCCCCCAAACTCCCTGGAGGCACTTCTGCAGAGTTCTGGGACCTTGGGCAAGTCACGGGCTTCGTGCCTCTGATGTGCCCTGTAGCCCGACAGTAAGTCTCCGCCCACCGATGGGGTTGACTTTGTAGAACGCGAAGGCGCCTCCAGCTCTCCCCACACTGCCATCTGCACCTGTCCATAGTGAGACCTTCTGACGCCTCCTTGTAGCTACTTAACTGACGGTCAAAGGGGGTTCCTCTCTTTTACTTCCAGCGGCGCCCACAAGCCATGCTCAGAGGGTGCATTTATTTATTTATTTATTTATTTATTTATTTATTTATTAACGTTTTATTTACTTTTGACACAGGGAGAGACAGAGCCTGAACGGGAGGGTCAGAGAGAGGGAGACACAGAATCCGAAACAGGCTCCAGGCTCTGAGCTGGCAGCACAGAGCCCCGCGCAGGCCTCGAACTCACTGACTGCGAGATCATGACCTGAGTAGAAGCCGGACGCTCAACCTTCGGAGCCACCCAGGCGCCCCTCAGAGGGTGCTTTAAAAAAAAAAAAAGTTTTTGAGGGGCACCTGGATGGCACAGTCCGTCAGGCATCTGACTTTAGCTCAGGTCATGATCTCCACATTCCTGGGTGCGAGCCTTGCGTCCAGCTCTGTGCCAACAGCTCGGAGCCTGGAGCCTGCTTCGGATTCTGTGTCTCCTTCTCTCTCTGCCCCTCCCCCACTTCCTCTCTCTCTCTCTCTCTCTCTCTCTCTCTCTCTCTCTCTCTCTCTCTCTCCCTCTCTGTCTCTTTCTCTCTCTCAAAAATACATAAACATTAAAAAAAATTAAAAATAGATAAAATAAATTGTTCACTAGAATGCCCTGGAAGAACAAGACGATGAGGTTTCAGGCCAGCGGGGAAATTTGGTTTGGCTCTGGCCAGTAGGGGTCAGGATGAGCTGTTCCACAGGGGCCCAGTGAGGCTCCTGGTAACTCCTGTGTACTTCTGCTGTGTTCAGAGAAAGTGCGGGCTCTTAGTCAGCAGCTCGGTGTCCAGTCATCTGTCATGCGGAATGCTCACACAAGTGTGCGAAAGACAAGAGAAGCAGGGATTCTCAGGAAGCGTCTGCCACTATGCCCCTCCCATCACCATAACCCACATGGACCGTGACCTTTCCCACCCTCGGCCTCCACTGGTTCTTGGCTGGAGAGCTCTTCTCATTCCTCATCCAGAGAGCATGTGTCACTTCCTCCAGGAAGCCCTCCCTGATATCCCCGATGAGGCCATATCCAAAGACACATCTAGCCTACAGATAATAGTGGAAGCATTAATATGCGACTCCCCTTCTGGGTAGACGATTAGGAAGGATGCTGCCTCTGGCCAAACATAGCCCTGGGGACTTATGGCTTGGGGAGGGATGGTGGTGTCCCCAGCAGGTGCATACAGCCCTACATTAGGGCACAGGGTTTGGTCAGCAAAGTGTGGGCTAGATTTCAATCCCCTCTCATTATACTCTCTTGAGAAAGCCCTTGGTCAGTACACAGACCACACAACCGTGCAGGTAGCTCCCTTCAGAGCTTCCGTGACTCATTCCCATAGCACGCTTTTTGCATGTGCTATGAACACGTATTTGCAGCGTCTTTGCAGGCAAAGACATGTTTAATTTTGCTCATATTCTATTCCTACCCTAGTTCTCGATTCTTAGTAAGTGCTCAAAGATGTACACTGGACAACCAGCAGACAAGGAGATTTGGAACACGAGGCATGTGGTAGTTTTGTCTGAACGAGCCTCTAACTTGTGGAGGCTGAATGATTTTCAAACCCAAAGGACAGGCTGTGTCCCAGAGGGAAGCCTCATAAAGGAGAGCCTTTTCCTTCAAATATGAAGACAGGCAAGAATCTACTCCATTTTGCTTCCAAAGCCTGCATAGCTCCTCCTTGTAAAAAATACCAACAGAAAGAGCTTCTGGGGAATCTCCTCACTGAGCGTGCACATGGCTTCACATCAGCCCCAACCATCCCCTCGATCTCTGCCATCGGAGAGGTGACTTTAAATTACCTAAGAAAACTGGACATTCTTACGTTATTACAAGAAAGTAGTGAAAATTTGGAGGGGCTGGCTGGCTTAGTCAGCTAAGCATCTGACTTTGGCTCAGGCCACGATCTCACGGTTCGTGGGTTTGAGCCCCGCTTCAGGCTCTGTGCTGACAACTCAGAGCCTGGAGCCTGCCTCGGATTCCGTGTCTCCCTCCCTCTCTGCCCCTCTCCCACTCGCACTCTGTCTCTGTCTCTCTCACAGAAATAAGTAAATAATAACAATTTTTTTAAAGTAGTGGAAATTTAAACAAAAGGATGCGTACCCCCAGCAGCTTTTCAAACATGCAAACGTCCCTTGTTTTCTTTCACAAAGTGATGGGGCTTGGTGATATTCCTGTATTGGCATCAATGCTTTTGCCTCATCACTGACAGCTTACTTATTTGTACTTATTCATCTCATTTGACCTGGACTTGCCCAGTCTCCTGTGCATCAGGGGGCATGGTGGTGGCTATTACAACTGTGCTACGATAAACATCGTTGACTGCCCATCTTCGCATACATACGTAAGTATCCCTTTAGGACACATAACTAGAAGTAGAATTTCTGCATCTAACTGTGCAGATACCTTTACATTTGAAGCAATAGTAGGCAAGATCTACGGCTTTAAAGCACTAGCTTGACGCATACAATTATGCCGTGTGTGTCTGTGGGTGTCTGTGCACACATGCTCACGCACCTACCTATTTATACACACATTCTTCTTCCTCCTCCCCATCACAGGGCCTGATGCAGGCACCTGACCCCAGCACACTAATAATAGACACTGCCTCTCAGAAATGGGGATGGTGTCCTCTTTCCCTGGGCTCAGGGGACCCATTTCCGCCTTCCTAAATGGTCGTAGGCAGCATCCTTCTGCCGCATCAATCTCCACGGCCTCAATGTCTTCAAAAGTCACCCTCATTCTTCACAGACATTCTTGATCTTCAGCTCTCCTGCCCACCTTTACTCCACAGGGTTCACGCTCCAAAGGAGAACAATGTCTCTGCGGGAGAAATGCTCTAAGCAGTTCAGGAGGGAGCAGGTGAAGAGGAGAGGGAAGCCCCAGGGGGCGTCCACTTCAGAGAGCAGGAAAGGAGGGACAGGGGTCGGGCCTAGAGGCACAGCCAGGGCAGGGCTGGGCTTCCAGCACAGGGGAAGGCTGAGCTATTCAAGGCAGAGGGAGGACACAGGAAGAGGGTCTCCGACCCACCAGTGCAGGGCACATGCAGGCACACCTGGGCAAAGCTCCCAGGCCGATTTCGGTCTTCCCTCAGGAAAGAGCTCAACTCCGCTCTCCTGGGAAGGCCCCTTGACTCCCTTGGCTGGAATCTGCGAGCTCTGATTAAACTTTGTGCATTCGTTCACTCATTCACTCCTTCACTCCTTCACTCATCCTACCAATGCCCACTGAGCACCTCCTGTTTTCTGGGTGTCGACATCATAGATTGAAAACAGAAGTGTATAAATGTGAGGGATTCTTACTCCAGCTGCACCTTCTAGAAGGGAAGGAGGGCAGGGGTGGAGCGGGCAGTGGGAGGAGCCAGGGATTGGGAATCACAAATAACGTGTCCCCCTTTCTCCTTCCTTAGGCACTAAGCAGCACCCACTCACTGCCAGGCATGGTCTGGACACTGAAGACCCGGACGTGAACAAGCAATTTGCCCTTCCCCACCCCGCATGGTGTTCCAGTAGCTGACATGTGCAAAACCAAGACAGCCTGTGTACCTTCAAGGACAGATATGGCCAAAGGTTAACAGAGCCGGAGAGTGATGGAGTGAGAGGGTCCCACGGAAAATAATAAGTAGGGAGGGCTTCCATGAGGGGTGCCTTTTGAGGTGAGAACAGAACAACTAGAGAGAAAATAACATCTGGGAAAAACATACTGGTTAGAGAGAAGAGCCAACGCAAAGGCCCTGGGGCAGGAGGAAGCCCCAGGACAAAGTGCTCAAGGAACTGAGTGGAGGGGAGGAGAGGGCTGGGCAGCAGTGAGACAGGGGAGAGAGCAGACAGGTAGAGGATGGGGGGGGGGGGAAGGAGGAGGAGCTGGTAGGGAAGGGGACAACGTGGGCCCTGCAGGCTGGCATAAGAATGTGTTTGTTGCTCTGAGTGATATTCAGCAGCCAGTGGTTTTAAGCACACAAGTGACGTGGTCCAACCCATTCTGAAGGACACTCAGGCTGCTATGTTGAAATCAGATCACAGGGCAGGTCAAGGATGTACCAAGTTCCTGCCTCCAGGGTGTTCTCAGGCTATGAATGGTGTTGGTGGTTCCTTAAGTCCCCCATTCCATACAGGGACATCCAAGACAGCCCCGTTTGTCCCAGGCTCCTGGCCCTCTGCACAGTGTTGGGTGAATCCGGGGTAAGTTTTGCTGAGGGAGCGGGGGAGGAGGGAAGGAAGGAGGTGACAGTTACGCAGTCAGAAGGGGGCCGAGTCCGTAACATCACATTTATTTCCTAGATTCTGTTTGGATCGGCCTCCTGGTTTATCTTGCTTATTTTGCACATGACAAGCTGATAGCCATTTAGCAAACACTCTGCTCTATTTTGGGTGAGACCAGCATATGACAACAAGAACAACTGTGCCCAGAACCTGCTCCTGGAAGCCAAGCTCTGGCAAGGTCGTGGAGACTCTGTTCCACAAAGAGCCATGTGCTGAGAAACCACAGCTAAGGGCAGACGCAGTCATGGCCCTTTCCGTCAAAGCTCATGACTCCATGGCGGGGGATCGGGGAAATGCAGCTGCTACAACTCTCTCAGAGCGTCGACCCACGTCCACTGGCCAGACACACCAGTGGTGCAAACTTCAGGACAGAGAGCATGTCTTCTGTTAGGGAGTCACGGTTGTGGGGGGTCACTTACTTACCTACTGTTTTTGATGTGAGTGTGTCTGGATGGGGGACAGAGGGACAGTCAGTGGGATTTCATCAGGGATTCTAAAGGATCTGAAAAAGTTTTTGACTCTCCATTAATATCACTATCTCTATCTCTATCTCTATCTCTATCTCTATCTCTATCTCTATCTCTATCTCTATCTCTATCTCTATCATCATCTATATCTATCTCTATCTCTATCTCCATCTATATCTATCTATATCTGTATCTGTATCTGTATCTATATCTATATCTATATCTATCTATATCATCTATCATCTATCTATATCTATATCTATATCTATATCTATATCTATATCTATATCTATATCTATATCTACATCTATATCTATATCTATCTATCTATATATCTATATCTATCTATCTATCTATCTATCTATCTATCTATCTATCTATCTATCTATATCTATATCCATAATCTATATCTATATCCATCTATCTATAAATATCTATATCTATATATCTATATCTATATCTGTATCTGTATCTATATCTGTATCTATATCTATATCTATATCTATATCTATATCTACATCTACATCTATATCTATCTATCTATATATCTATATCTATCTATCTATCTATCTATCTATCTATCTATCTATATCTATATCTATAATCTATATCTATATCCATCTATCTATAAATATCTATATCTATATATCTATATCTATATCTGTATCTGTATCTGTATCTATATCTGTATCTATATCTATATCTATATCTATATCTATATCTATATCTATATCTATATCTATATCTATATCTATATCTATATCTATATCTATCTATATATATATATCTATCTATCATCTATATCTATATCTATAGATATATACATAAGGAACACAGAGCTTGCATAAAAATTCAGAAAGTTCCTGAAGCCCTTGCATGATTCTCTGGAGAAGAACTCAGGCCTTCAGGACACCATCCAAGGCAGAAACCCACGGCAGTCAACAAAATCCATGGTGCGAGATGTGGGAACGCGGTGTTTTCCTGCGGGACCTGGGAGAACGTATAGGCCTTTGCTAAACCGATCAGCAAATATCAAGTGTGGCTTTGGCTTTATCGCTGCTTTGGAGGGCTGGCCTCTTTGTTTAATGGAGAAATCCTTCTGCTCCACACTGGACAGGCTAAAGCACACACCTTACCAGCAGGGTGGAGGTCCCCGGGCGTGGCTGTCTAAATTTCAGCTGCTAAGCTGCGGGCAGGTGAGTACTGTGTGCACACTCTGATGGGAAGATTGAATGGTCCGCGGTGTAAATGATCAGTAAAGGGAGAGTTCACAGCTCAGATCTGCTGGGGCCAATTTGAAAGCATGGGGAGGCTCAATTTCCATACTGCACACCTGGAAAGATGAGAGGATTTTTTTCTGATTCACATGAGGACAGAGTCTGACGAGCACGGAAGGACCAAGAGACAGATCTCTACAAGAAAGTCCCTCCATGTCTGGGCCCTTTGTTCTTGTTAGAGCCCCTTTGATAACCCTCATGTTAAAAGGTGGGGGTAATTCCTGTCTCCTTAAGCATGGGGTGTACTTAGTGGCTTGCTTGTAATGAACAGAATTTGCTAGAATGTGGATCCTCCTGGAGGTGGCTGTGAGGTGAGGACTGGAAATGCTCAACTATCTGGAATCTCCTCCTTCTTGAGACACAGGCTCAGCAAACATTCACTGTGTACTGACCGTGTTCCAGGGATGTGCTCTAGGGACACAGAATCATGTGAGGTGAGGACCCCGTGAAATGGGCAGGGAGACATGAGACAGACGCTGTCACTGGGCTAACCCCTCTGGGTCTACTGGGGTTGCATTAGTCGGTGCAACTCCCCTGCTTGTTCCCCTTTTTCCAGGAGCAACACACAAGGACAGCCCAAAAGCAAACACTAGGCACAAAGGGGACTTTGCCCTCAGGAGCTGGGGGACAACTCCGCGTTAGGACCACTTACCAAGTAACAAGTCCCCTGGTCCCTGCTTGGGGAAAGGCCAGTCCTGCCACAGAGAAGGCGGCCAACTCCTAAGGTCCCAATTGGAAAAGACACTCCACTTGGTGGGAGAAGATCCCCACCTGAGCATTTGGGGCAGAACAGCCCCAAGGGGGAACTTTCCAGCATACACAGACACACAAGCAGAGGCCAGGTGACTGCCTGGCAGAGAAGACTTGATGACATTCTTGTGGGGAAGAGGGAACAACTCCATAGTTGTCCTTTATGGGACACGACGGGATCCATGGCTGCTGACCTTGAGTAGTGGAGCATTGGAAAAGGTCATGGCAACTGGTGACCTGGAGTTCTTTTGAGCCCCAACATTCTATTCAGGTAACGTGGATCTGTGAGTCCACAAGTGGCTGGAGGTGTGCGGGGTGGCTTCGTGCCGAGCTCAGGAAGCCAGAGGAAGGAGGAACACAGGGTCAGTGCATGGGGATGGGGAGGGAAGGAAGGTGTACTTCGAGCAGGGATGGAAGGCCAGCTGGGGAAGCATGGACTCTGTCTAGGACATGACGTATAGAGATGAGACTGCACTGCGTGTCCCCAGCAGGCCTCTGGAGTTCCCTCGCCTCCCCCAACACGGCACTGCTCTAGGGGATTTTCTCAGCGAGCCCTCCACACACAAGTCCATGTAGCCACTGTACCCAAAGTGCTGAAACCCAAAACCTGGACGTCACGCTTGCAGGCTCTTCCCGCAGCCTCTAAACCCATCAAACGCTGAGTCCAAGGATTCTGACTCCCAGAAGTCTGGGAAATGTGCCTCTTCTCACCGCCCGCCCCCCCCCCCCCCATGGCCACCTTCCAATCCAGAGGACCATCACGTCCTCCCCAACGGCACCCAACTTGTGCCTAGCTTCAATCCCGCCCCTGTGAAGCACCCAGGAAGTTTTCAGTTATGGGTTTGGTCATGTCCCTCTGCTGCAGAAACTCCACTGTGCCCTTGCTTGTGGGATCCGAAGAGTGCCATCTGTGGGAGGAAGGGATTAGTGGGGTAGGACAACAAGTCTACATGGGGCTCTCCTCCGATGGAGAAAACCCTAGTCCATCATATCCTGGATGGAGACGCTGGTCAGTGGTGTTGGCCTGTGGCAGCCCAGTAGGGGATTCTGCTCTCGCCAGCCTCACCTCCCACACAGCGGTCTCCTCCCCTGACTCCTCCAGGTCTCCTGGCCAATCCCCTTCATGGCCACGCACTCAGGCCAGGCCCCCATGAGCTCGCTGCATCAGACCATAGTCACCTGTACCTATAACACCTGCCCTTTTCCATAGCACTTGGTCCAATTATCATTTTTTACATGTGTTTGCATGATTTCCTCAAAATTAATCCTTTCCCTTGCTCTGGACTGTATACATCAGAGCTAGATCTAATTTGCAACTGGATCCCTGGGCCCCAAATGGACTGGCCAAGGGTCTGGAACGTCACAGAGGGTCTGGGTTGAGCTTTGGAGCCCTGACGTACCCACACACCTGCAGAAGGCTGTGGTTACATGGACGCTGAAGGCACGACAGTCAGGGGAACGGGGCGAGGGTTGGGGGGGTTCAGTCACGAGGTCCCTTCTCTTTCTCTCTCCAGCAGGAGGTCGGCTCAGACCTAGAGGAGAAGGCTGTGTGTCTGGGGCTGTGAGGCAGCCCCCTGAGCTCTGAGGACAAAGTGTGACAGCACAGTCCTTAACCAAATGGTGTGATCTCAGAGATGTGCACATAAAAGAATCTGAGGGGTGGCCTGCAGCAGTGATCATGACAGGCATCCGGAGGAGGCACCCAGCACCCCAGTGGGGGGAGACACTGAAATCCTTATCTCTAACCTGTTCCTTCTTCAGGCCTAGAGCCTTTCCAAAGGCCAATAAACCTTTTACATTCTCACTTCAACTCCAATGTGGGGGCATGTGCTCCTTTTCTTTGGCTTTTCAAAGGGAGAAGGACAAGGCTTAAGATAAGGCTTTGGAAGCTGTGAACTTCCTCCAGGGTTAGCAATGACCAGCAGTATTTACTGAGCACTTACTAGGAGCCCACCCAGGAGTTACTTTCAGCTCCTGTGGCCACACAGGCATTGCTATTTTCTCAAGGCGGAAAGGGAGGGGTGAGAGTTTAAGCTTTCGGGATGCATGCACAGTTGGTAGGCGGCAGGACAGAAGCTGGAGCTGCCCAGCGGCTCCCACAGAACCTGCAGACGTGTGATTGGCCACTTCCGTGGTACCTGCTGTGCTGTCCACGAGGATCTTGCCGTCCAGTGAGGGACACAAGAGAAGAAGGGTCACTGAGATTTCACACCAGATGATTCTCTGTCCTGGGGTTTGGGGGCAGGGCAGGGGAGTCTATCACCATCCTGGGCACTACAGGGTGGTTATCAGCATCCCTGGTCTTTACCCACTAGATGCCAGGACCACCTCCCGTGCAGTTATGACCACCAGAAAGTGTCTCCAGACATTGTCACACATCCCCTGGGGCAGGGGCAGGGGCAGAGTCACACCCCGCTGACAGCCCCTGACACTGGGGACATGTGAGTTTTGCAAAGTAGAGACACACTTGTAGAATGTTGTGCAAAGGAAGGCCCTGCCTTCTCATAATGGTGTGCAACAGCACACATTTTAAGAACCCTGAAACCTGAGCTCTCCACGCCGTCCTGGAAATTGACATGAGGGAACAGGATTTGGGGTAAAGAGAGTTTTTCAAAACGCAGATTAGTTTTCTCTCTCTGCAACCACATTCCTAGGGATGACTCCACGCCCTAAATAACTCAAGGTGTGCCCTCCGTCTGTTCCTTGGGGCCTCTTCCCATAATATGACTCCCATATTTAGGTGCCAACATGTATTTCTTATCAATCCTGGGATTATGTATGCACGCGGGTACCTGTGGGCTTAATGTCTGTCTCTTCTCTCAAAAAGAAAATCCATTGGGAAGAGCCCTGTGTCAAATCCTTTGTGGCCCAGGGTCAAGCCTTGCACTGATCAGCTCCTCGGTAATATTGTTGAGTAGATCTCTGGGCATTGATTCTTTCAAATTCTTCCCCAAATCACCAGGATAAGTTAGAAATATCCAAGTGTACACACTCACAAGACACAACGTGGTATTTGCAGAGAAGGGGGTAAGAACCTCACAAATGTAAAACCTGGATAAATTTAGCTCCAACCTAATGGCGGTGTCATTGATTTTTGTCACCCTTTACATCTTCTATTTTAATAACAATAGTCATCAGCTCCTGTAATCAAAAGTCTCCCTGTAAACTTACTGATTTGGGGGTATTTTTCTTTTTGAAATAACTCCTGCAGAGCAATCATCAGAACCTTGATGAATTCTGTGCGACACAAGGAGAAAAATGAAATACATCTTTTAAAAAGCTGCAGGGTTTTGGTGTGAATAATTTTCAGAGCGTATTCTAAGAAGGGAATATTCTGCTAAATAGGAAACAGTACAAATATTAGAAGAGGTGGTGCATGCGCTTGTGTGGGGGGTGCTGTGCGTATATAGTGTGTAAACGTATGTGTTCACAAAAAAGTAGAGAAACTATTGCGGAGAAAAATCAGAAAACTCTTGGTATCTTGCAGAAGATGATCAGGTTGACGTCGGTTTAAAAATTCCCCCAATTCAACAATATGGTGGAGGAAAAACAAGAATGCCCAGGCCTTATGTTTAGATATGACAGAGAATTTGAATTTACTTTGTTCCCTCCAGCTTCTTAAGAAATACCCGGAAGCTAGGAATGAAAGTCATAAGGAGACTCTGTGTACAAAAGAAGTGGAGTCTTGAGTGATGGCTCCACCGGGGAAGCCAGACGACCCCCTGCATAACCACTGGTGAAGGGGCCTCCCGGAGAGCCCCCACACGGAGGGAAGACCCCTCTCCCTCAGGAGGCTGCCCGGAGTGGGGGCTGTCAATGATGCCCTAAATGTGTGTGGAGAGCACTCCTGGCAAGGTGGGAGCACTTCACACTACATGCTCCTGCTGGTCACACACACACACACACACACACACACACACACACACACACACACACACTTTCACTTTGGGTCTATTTTGGCCACTGTAATATTAACAAACTGACAAACTGGGAGAGAAAATCGGAGACTGATTTCTCAGGGGCTGTCTTCCACTGAAGCCCTCCCAACCCATTTCACGATGTGCCAGGGATTTCATCAAAGTTAATGAAGAAGCAGCATGAAGGGCCAGCTGGCTTCCGGACTTGGCTTCCACTCCTACCCAAGGAGCTTCAGCCTCTTAAGATCTGAAGGGAATCCTGTTTGGAGCGTCCGTCAGGCTGTAGGGCTGCACAGAGATTCACTTAATTAAGCCACATTCAGGTTCAATCACAACACCCTTTCTTTACCCACTTCACACACTTTAGAAAAGAAGCTTCTTTTTTAATCACCAGAAGAAGGCTGCACAGAACCAGGGTATGCCCGAAGCATACAACCTGCTCCCATCTCAGGTGCGACTAGGAGATTTGGGCAACAATGGGGCAGATTCAACACGAGGAGAGCATGTGGCCACCCTGGTGAGAGGTCATGTGTTTACTTACCTGGAATGAGTTTACACCCCAGCCTGAGCAAGCAGTGTGATGCTCACCCCCATTGGGGACTCAGACTGTTATCCCCTCATCAGGCAGATTCCCAGGGTCTGAGCCTCTTAGGTGGGAACAACGGACACTTTGTTCGTCTGTCCGGTAAGTTAATATTCCACAAAATGAACGTGGGAAATTAGGCCATCTCACGGGTATTTATGAAACCTGCCATGCCATGGCTCCGCACTCTTTCCAGTTCGTTCTGGTGCTAACTCAGGGTTTCCCTGCCCCGGAGGGAATGCGTCTGTCACAGTGACAGCACCGCTAGCTGTGTCCTCTCACTCTGCAAGCTCAGGGTGCTCCTGATACCCACGGACTGTCCCCCCACCACCCCACACTTGCTCACAACATCGTGTTCCCCAACTCACCCTCGGAGTCCATCCAGGCCGACAAATGATGTCAGACGTGGGGATGGCTGCTCCCAAGCTACAGGGATTTGAGTCCCTGATGCTCAAGGACCTCTCCTCCTCCTACTCTTCCTTCTTTTTAAGAATCCACATGTAGGTGATACCATGCAGTATCCATCTTTCTTTTTCTGGCTTATTCCACTGATCATAATGCCTCCAGGTTCATCCATGTGGTCACACACGGCAGGATTTCCTTCCCTGTTATGGCTCTGCAAGATTCCATTGTGCATAATGGAATATTACATGTGTCATATAAAAAGAAATATTATATATCTGGAGATGCCCATTCATTCAACAGACACAGGTGGTTCCCTATGCATCCCAACCGCTGTGCACACATATTATCACAGAAACAGAGATTGACTGGTGGATACAAGGGACCAGGGTGAAGGCGATGGGGAGAGGCCGGACAAAGGGTGCAGAGGAGTAAGTTCTGGGGTCGACTGCAGTTAACAATACCATATCCTATACTTGACACTTGTTAACAGAGTAGACCGTAAGCATCCCCGTAAACACAATGCTATGTGAGGGAGGTGATGGATATGTTCGTTCACACAATAGGTTGTGGTGAATGTTTCTCAGGACGGAACACAGTCATGGATGTTAATGTTAAGAAAGGGCTATCCCCTCCCTGGAAGAAACAACCACAATGGGAAAGAAAGTTGTGCCCCCCCTGCCCTTGCTCTCTGTCGCCTACCTCTCTTCTCTCTTCTTCAATGTAAGCCTGGGTGCATGAAGCTCTTCCTGGAGTAGGTGCCCCATTTTACATTTTAGAAGAGACTAGTGAGCTGGCAGGAAGCTGGCTGGGGAGGAGTGTCGGGGGAACCTGGAGGCTGCAGGGCAGGGAGGGGTATGGTGCAGAGGTCCAAGAGACTCATGGGCAGTACGTGGAGAGGATTGTAGGGACCCTGACTTCTGCTTGGGGTGACATGAGAGTCCACGGACGGGCTCTGTGCTGAGATACAGTGTGGCCCTCGCTGCTCTGCAGGCTGATGGGACATGAACTAGGGTACAGGGGGCGCAGTGAGGATGGCTGGCTGTCATAACCCAGGCAGGAGTGATGTTGGTGGCCCAGGCCAGAGGGGTGGTGCTGTGTGGGGACAGCATGGGGTTCTGGTCCAACCAGATGCGTTGAAGAATCAGCCATGGGAACCTCAGGGGTGTGTTTATTCTCAGTGTCCCGGTCAGCATCCTCGATTGGCCCTGATTGGCCCATATTATCTCCAATCCAAATATCTGCCTTTATCCATCAATCTAGATTAATTTCACAAAAAATATTCTACCCCCAAAAAAGAAAACTGCAGAACAACAGAGGATTCCATGTGTGTAAAAGAAAATATTGAGTTTTTTTGGGGGAGATGTATGCATATGTGATGAATTATAAGAAAAGGAAAGAAATAATTATAGCATTTGGGGTAACAGGAGAAGGGGTACAGTTGATGGGTGTTCATGGGCTTCCTTGTGTTACCTGAGTAGGGTAGAGAATCCACTCATTGCCATTCTTTAAGGAATGCACCCAGTATATGTACTCTTCTGTACATATGAAATATTCAAGATCAGATAAGGAAAAAGGTGCATTTAGAATGGGAAACGTTCATCTAAATCAGGCTTCTCAAATGTGCATATGTATACATATGGAGATGCCTTATAAGTACCATAGAGATGTACTATATAGATGACATTGTGGTAAATGCGTACTTATTTCTATAAAGGTACATAAGAAATAAAGTAGCTAACATAAAAATACCAGTTCTAGAAAATAAACTTACATTGCTTCTCAGCCTTTTGGCTAAGATCAAGTGTAGAAAATGAGTACACAGTGGAAGGTCAAGTGTAGAAAACGAGCACACAGTGGAAGGGGTGGAGAGAACCCTAACTTAGGCTTCTACATCCTCCCCATCTTTGAGATCCTACTTAGAACGGTAGAAACCACACCTGTGTGTAGCATCGATCTTCTACGTTCTTCTCTACATTTGACTTTGTAAAAGTCATATATTGTATATATTACCTTTATAATATTTTAAAATAGTGGTTAAAAATGCCACACTAGGGCGCCTGGGGAGCTCAGTCAGTTAAGCGTCCAACTTCGGCTCAGGTCACCATCTCACGGTTTGTGAGTTGGAGCCCCACATCTGGCTCTGTGCTGACAGCTGGGAGCCTGGAGCCTGCTTCAGATTCTGTGTCTCCCTCTCTCTCTGCCCTTCCCCCACTTGCACTCTGTCTCTCTCTCAAAACTAAATAAACATTAATTTTTTTAAATGCTACACTCAGCAACCTGAAGATTCTGCATCTATAATCACAATGAAAGTAAAGGTATTTGAAATTCCTTGGCCCCAAACCCTGCCAAAACCAAGAATCATCTCGTCAATACCCCAGTGCTCGAGTAGAGCCTGTGGAGCTGTCCCCTGCAACCATTGTGTAGGAGGGACAGCCTGTGGTCACTATATCCCCAGACATAAAGTGTCAGGAGGCGCGTTCAGGCAGCTGTCCGTGGTACTGCACTGCTGGCCCTTTCCCAGACCGCAGATAAGGGCCGTCAGGGTCTCTTTATGTCGAATGTGCTATAAAGGCCAATACTGAGACGGAACTTGGCATCCGGGTCACATTTGGCACAACAAACGAGACCTCGGGCCAGAAGCAACTGACTCCACTCATTTGTTGCAAAGAGGAGTGGGGACACATGAAAATGGCCATTTCAGATCACGAGTGTCATGAATACAAATGAAAAATAAACTCACAATGTCTGCGGCTCATGAAGCCTGTCATGCTTGGCAACTAGGAGGCGGGACTGAATTTAAAACCATAATCAGACCTGCTAATTGTTCACTCACTGCCAAGCGTCTGAGAAAACAAACATATTAATATGGCTTTGACTTTTGACGAGTACTTGCGCGCATCGCCAGATGGGAGAGTACACAGAGATGAGAACACGGGAGGAGAGAAGTAAGGCAGTTTGGAAAACATCAGATGATGTATTGTTTTTGTACGTAACGTTTCCTACCTCTCAAAGAGGGCTGCTGGACTTTCACAGAGATTCCCACATTCTTCATTAGAAAAACTTTTTGGGGGGGCACCTGGGTGACTCAGTCAGTTAAGCATCTGACTCTTGATTTTGGCTCAGTTCATGATCTCAGGGCTCGTGAGATCCCAGGGTTCAACCTCACATAGGGCTCTGTGCTGACAATGCGGAACCTGCTTGGGATTTTCTCTTCCTCTCCCTCTACACCTCTACTGCGCTCTCTCTCTGTCTCTCTCTGTCTCTGTCTCTCTCTCTCTCTCTCTCTCTCTCTCTCTCTCTCTCTCTCAAAATAAACATTTAAAAAAAAAAGAAGAGAAAAACTTGGGGCACCTGGGTGGCTCAGTCGGCTGAATGTCCGACTTTGGCTCAGGTCATGATCTTATGGTCCATGAGTTCCAGCCCCACATTGGGCTCTGTGCTGACAGCTCAGAGCCTAGAGCCTGCTTCAGATTCTGTGTCTCCCTCTTTCTCTGTCCCTTCCCCACTCACCGTCTCTCTCTCTCTCTCTCTCTCTCTCTCTCTCTCTCTCTCTCTCTCTCTCTCTGTCTCTCTGTCTCTCTCTCTCTCTCTCAAAAAATAAAAAAAAAAAGTTATTTTTTTTTTAATAAAACTTTTCTTAACACCTGCTGGCCTATAAAGAAGAGAGAATAATACAAATATTTTTAAGGATGCTGAAGTTTTTTACAAAGCTTAATTTTTTAATTATTGGCTGCTTTGAGGAGCCTTCATAGGGCATATCAATTGGATCAGTAATTGTATAGCACCCTGAAAAAGTCGTTGCCTCAGAGTACTAATGTCAGAACAAATGATTTCCAACTCATTAGAACTCAACAGAGACCAGAAGGGTGTAAGAATGAACTCTCAGGAGCTGTGAGGCATTTATGTACAGCATGCCCAGTCTTAGACAACCCCACTGGTTGACTTCTCAGGGCATATTTCCAGATGAAGGAGTCAGGGAAGTCAGCCAAGTTCTTGGAATATCTCAACTAGTAAGTGCCCAACTTGGATTCAAACTCAGGTCAGCCTGTGCCCATCCCAGAAGTCCACACTTCCTTTCAAGCACAGTCTTCAAACATCTTTTTTCTCTTTATGAAACATTCCAGAATTGATGCAGATTCCTTTTGTCCCACAGGTCAATCAGTGCCAGCCCACAGAATGATGGATTTCC
This sequence comes from Panthera pardus, assembly GCF_024362965.1. Taxonomy (NCBI): domain Eukaryota; kingdom Metazoa; phylum Chordata; class Mammalia; order Carnivora; family Felidae; genus Panthera; species Panthera pardus. Next base: position 422,241 of record NW_026526676.1, on the reverse strand, counting down.
TTAAGACACTAGAGCCCAAGATTCATCTTCTGATTCAAAAAATAAAGTTTATGTGCTTCTAAAGCCCGGTGTGTATACTGGTAAGTGAGCTAGGTTGAACAGACTTGACTCTGACCCTCATCTTCCTCGTCCTTCAGTTCATGGCACCCCTGACTGCCCATCCCATGCCTGGACCAGTTTGGGACCCTTGTGCTGCCACCTCTGAACTGTATCCACAGTGTTCACTTTAAACGTAAATGAGATGTGCGGGCAGAACAGTGCTCCCCACAAAGATGGCTCGTCTGTGGACCGCAGGATATGGAGAGTACCCTGGGTCACCAAAGTGGGTCCGCCCTGAAGGTGGGAAAGGGAGCAGAGAAAGACTGTCGGGTGCACCGTCATGTGTCTTAACCACCGAGCAGGCGACCTCCAGCCCACGAGGGCCGCTAGCAGCTGAAAGAGGCCAGGAGGTGGTAGCCTCCAAGAGGAATGCGGCATGTGGGCGTCGTGACTTCAGCCCCGTGAGACCACAGGTGAGCCCAGAGCTGGGAAGAACAGTGGTGCTTGAAGCCACTGTTTGTCGTCATGTACATCAGCTGATGTCACTCCCTGGTTAACAGGCCACAGTAATTTCTCACTGCTGTTGCAAAAATATCAGCTCCTTGCTGAGCTCAGTGGCCCCAGGTTGGGGGACCTACCTGACACCAAATCCCCTGTGTGTCACGTCCCTCCTCCCCTCTCACTGGACGCCAGGCTCAGGGCCCCTGGTGTTATGATCCGGTTGTTCCTACCTCGGGGACTTTGCCCTCGATGCCCCTCCCTGAAACACTCTGCACCCTTCCTTTCCTCCAGGCCTCAATTTCCACGTCCCCTTCTCCAAGTGTCCTATGCACCGGCAGCAGCAGCTCCAGGGATTGCTGCAAATGCACATTCTCAAACCCCGTGGCACGCCTGCGTGATCAGAGACTCTGGAGATGGTGGGTCCCAGGTGCACTAGTTGACTGAGCCTCCTTTCCTCCCCTCGTTCCCCAGGGGGTGGCAGCCTCATCTATCTCCATCTCTGGTACCTAATGAGGCAAGCTGCACAGCAGGAGCTCAGTAAATATTTGTGTGATGGATTACTGAAAGTATTTTCTAGAAGCCGCGAAGACGGCACAACACTATGTATAAAAAGATCAAAACAGCATGGCTCTGCCCTGCAGAACTTACAGTGGAGTGGAAAAGGTCTTTTCTCATACAGCGTGGTGCACACCATGACAAATGCCTATGACAGCCCGAATGAGGGCCCCTGAACACATGTGATGCCTGGCTTGTGCCTAGCACAGGACAGATTGTGTGTGATGCATGTCCTCGTCCATGAAACGTATACTGTCTCCCCTGCTTAGAACATGATCCCCCCATATTGCTCACTCAGAGACACACCTATACCTGGTGCCTGCCATCCAGAGGAAGTCATCAAAAAAATGGGTTGGACGTGGGATGTCTGGGTGGCTCAGTCAGTTGGGAGTCTGCTCTTGATATTGGCTCAGGTTGTGATCTCACGGTTCATGGGTTCGAGCTCTGTGTGGGGCTCTGCACGGGCAGCGTGGAGCCTGCTTGGGGTTCCCCTTCTCTGCCTCATCCCCACTCATGTGCACTCTGATTGCTCACTCTTGCTCTCTCCCTGTCCCTCAAAATAAATAAACTTTAAAAAATATGTGTCGGGGTACCTGGGTGGCTCAATCAGTTGTCTGACTTCATGTTAGTTCATAATCTCATGGTTTCTGAGTTTGAGCCCCGCATCAGGCTGTGTGCTGTCAGCTCAGAGCCTGGAGCTTGCTTCCAATTCTGTGTCTCCCTCTCTCTCCGCCCCTCCCTGCCAGTGCTCTCTCTCTCTCTCTCTCTCTCTCTCTCTCTCTCTCAAAAATAAACGTTATAAGTATATGAATGAATGAATGAATGAATGAATGAATGAATGAATGAATGAATGGTCATAGATTCAGAAGATAAAAAAATCTTAGAGGAATGTGGACAAGGCAACCAGGCTTGGGTGTTCCAGCTAAAGGTGCAGTCAGAGCAAAAGCCCTGAGGGGTGGGAAGCTTGAAGAAAGGCCAGAGGGGTGGTGGCGGAGGCGCCTCCAGTGACCGTGGTGTCAGCAAAGCTGCGGTCCCAGCTGAGGCACGCTGACCCACACAAGGAAGAAGCCTGGGGGGGGGGGGGTAGAGGGCTTTACCACAACCCCCACGGAGACTATTCCTGTCCAGGATTCTCCACCCACGTGAGGGGTTCCCGGTACAGAATGGGGTCCTATAGCAGGGGAGACATTGGCCGACCCAGCCTCGGGGGCAGACAGACTGTCTTCCCCGCCCAGCAGCTGAAGACGCTGCTGGAAAGGGGGAGAAGAGACTCAGTCCAGAAGGCAAGTGGAAACTTCTCACCTGAACTCTGAAAATAAGGAATGGGTGGTTTGAACTCTGCTTGAAACTATGCATTGGGAGACAGTTAGTCCTTTCAAGGCCATGGGCTACAAGGGACCAGGGTGAGGGCGATGGGGAGAGGCCGGACAAAGGGTGCAGAGGAGTAAGTTCTGGGGTCGACTGCAGTTAACAATACCATATCCTATACTTGACACTTGTTAACAGAGTAGACCATAAGCATCCCCATAAAGACAATGCTATGTGAGGGAGGTGATGGATGTGTTCGTTCACACAATAGGTTGTGGTGAATGTTTCTCAGGATGGAACACAGTCATGGATGTTAATGTTAAGAAAGGGCTATCCCCTCCCTGGAAGAAACAACCGCAATGGGAAAGAAAGTCGTGTCCCCCCTGCCCTTGCCCTCTGTCACCTACCTCTCTTCTTTCTTATTCGATGTGAGCCTGGGTGCATGAAGCTCTTCCTGGAGTAGGCACAGGGTGCCTGCTGCTAACTGACTGATCTGAATCAGCTACTCCAGGAGAGGAAAACAGTGGGTCAGCACTCCCAGCGGTGGCACAGGGACCAAGCCCCTGTGCACAGACCCTGCTCCTGAACCTGTCCCTTCCAAGGCTGGATGAGACCCTGATCCAAAAGAAGCAGTGGGCCAGAAATGGCCAACTGTGAGTGCAAACAGCACGAAGATCAGAGCTGGATGCAGGACTTGAACCCATGAATCGTGAGTCAAAATCAGATGCTTAACTGACTAAGCCACCCAGGTGCCCCAGGCATTGGCTCATTTTTAAGCACATGACATCAGAGTCCAGAATGCTACTAAAGACAACTGCACAGTGAAAGTTCCAAAACAGAAGAAACTTCTAGAGCCAGGCCTGGTGAGGAGGGCCCTGTTACAGATGAGAAGCCGGAGCGAGCCACTCTTCCTGGTATCTGTGGGCACAGTTCATCTGAACGTTCAGCCAGCAGATGCTCACTGACATGCCCCACTGGGCTAGGTCCTCGGCTCTGTGCAGTGGGAGGGACAAAGATGAATGTGACCTAGTGCCAGCCTTAAGATGCCCCCCATCTAACCCGGCAGACACATCCTCAGGGTTCGGGAAACCCTTGCATTAAACTACTCCTTTCTGTGGAGAACGATTTAAATGCGTACTCTATGTGTGGGTGGCGTCCCTGTCCACTGGCTGTCATCTGAAGAGTTCACCTTTCTAGAAGAGCCCACTGTGAAGAGTAATGTGGGTGGGTTTCATTATTCCTATTATATCCCTCCCCAACTTCCCCTCCACCAACAGAATTGTGTTCTGGACACTGATGCTTGGAGAACCATGACTTTGACACAGCCTGCCCACCAATGTGCAATCAATCCCCATGTTTCCAAGAGACTGGACACTGGGCCTGGGGTGGAGCTGTGGCAGGGGGCTAACTTGAGATAGTTTATTGTTTTTTTTTAAATATATCGTCAAGTTAGCTAACATACAGCATATACAGTGTGCTTTTGGTTTGGGGGGTAGATTCCCATGATTCATCGCTTACATACAACACCCAGTGCTTATCCCAACAAGCGCCATCCTCAATGCCCATCACCCATTTCCCCTCTCCCACGCCCTCCCTTCATACTTCAATACCACCTCTCACTAGTCAGAGTGGCTAAAATGAACAAATCAGGAGACTCTAGATGCTGGAGAGGACGTGAAGAAACGGCAACCCTCCTGCACTGCTGGTGGGAATGCAAACTGGATCACCCACTCTGGAAAACAGTGTGGAGGTTCCTCAAAAAATTAAAAATAGAACCACCCTACGACCTAGTAATCGCACTACTAAGAATTTACCCAAGGGATACAGGAGTGCTGATGCACAGGGGCACATGTACCCCAAAGTTTAGAGCAGCACTTTCAACAACAGCCAAATTATGGGAAGAGCCCGAATGTCCATCAACTGATGAGTGGATAAAGAAGACGTGGTTTATATATACAATGGAATAATACTACTTGGCCATGACGAAGAAAGAGCTGCTTTAAACAAAGCCTGGTCTTCAGTGTGTGTGAGTGGTTCTCTGGGACAGGAGGTGTGTAAACGTGGCCTCTGGCCAGACTTCAGCCTCGAGGCCATGAACACCCTCTGGGGTTCCCAGAAGCCCACCAGGCTGTCACAAATGGCTACAGAAAATTAAGTGGTTCTAGATCTCCCAGAGGTTCTCCTTGTCTGTACACAAGAGAAATCAATCAAGTGAAGATAATGTTTTGGTTTTTTTTTTCCCAGAGATTCATCATTAGTAGAAATATTCTCTACATTTTATCTTTTAACTTAAATAGTTATTTCATGGCCATCAAAGGCTTCTCAAGCACTTTTTAGAGATGATTTTGTCTCAGAACGGAATTTCATGCCCCATTATCTTGCAATGATTGTAAATTTTACATGATCAGTATTCACTATTTTTTTTTTTTAAATGGGGGCATTGGGGCACAAGCAGCATTGTGAAAACACTATGTTGTTTGCCTTACAGATGTGTTCAGGGTTGAGTGCTTCTGAAGGTGTACCTATCCTGTTTCCAACACTGGTAATGAGAATATTGTTAAATAAAAGTAGAAATTAAAAATTCAGAATATATTTTACATAATTAGTATTTTAAACTTGTGTGATTTACACACCATTTTAAAGAATGCTTTGCCATACTGTAATTCCCACCATAAATCTCGCCCATAATATATACATTAAAGTACTCTGAGATTGCTCTAGAATGTGAATTACTAAGTGCTGATGAATAATTTTGAATAATGTGACTGCTTTCACCATTGAGTGGAAAATTAAGATTGTGGTATTGCTCTATTTAGAAATGATTCGTTTGCAAGAGTGAAACTCACAGCTCTTGGCCTCCTCTAAATGATGGTGCTTCTTTCCAGAACTTAGGAGCAGAAACTAAGACTCGCTTGGAGGGTTTATCACGCTAAAATGTTCCTACGGCAAAATAATGTTTCCTTCTCGATGCCCAGACGACCAGTAAATCTTGGACATACCCAGGGGAAGGCTGGAGAGCCCTTGTCACGGAGTGTGAGGGTGTGAGGGTGTGAGGGGGGCACATCCATGGGTGCCTGCCCACATGAACTCCACGAGGATTCTCTCTGGTTTGTGATGACAGGAGGTGGGCACTAAAGCGACGGCATGGCCTCGCATGGCCCAGGGCTCCACTCTGGTCCAGTTGAGTGTTTTCCTGGGACAGAGAGCTTTCCTGGGACCCCAGACTTTCAGTGCTAAAACCAGAGAAGAGTCTGGGCCCAGCAGGGACTACAGGTCACCCTAATGACGATGATGATGTTGGTGCCAAAGACAACAGCACAATGATGGTTTTAATAATACTAGCGACAGCAACTGCTAACACATGCATGGCTCTGGCTATGGGCTGGCCCTGTTCTAACATTCCAGAATGTTAACCACTTCGACCCTCACAACAATCTCATGCAACACATATGACTGTTTCTCACTTTACCAATGAGGACACTGGGGTTCAGGGAAATTAGGTAACTTCTCTAAAGTTACACCTAATAAATAAAGGGGACTTGGTGCAAACTCTGATGGTCTGGGTCTAATGTCCAGGCTCTTGATCACTTTGCTGATATATACATATACATGAATATATATATATATATATATATTTTTTTTTTTTTTTTGAGAGAGAGAGAGAGAGAGAGAGAGAGAGAGAGAGAGAGAGAATCTAAAGCAGGTTCCAGGCTCTGAGCTGTCACCACAGAGCCTGACGCAGACCTCAAATTCACAAGCAGTGAGATCATGACCTGAGTCAAAGTCAGATGCTCAACCAACTGAGTCACCCAGGCACCCCTCCCTTTGTTAATTTTAAACCAGCAAGAACCACCACCGGTTCTCAACTGTTTCATATGAATCGGGTTCTTTGCTGGATATTTGATATACTTTGCATGCTTAATGTTCACAAATGTTGTGTAAGGTGCAAATTTATGTCTCGGCATAGAAAGATGTGCCCAAGGTCACACTCTTGGTGAGCGAGGCCAAGACTGGACCCACATCTCACGGACTCTAACCAGAGGTGATCTGATGTGGCAGGGGCCCCTCCTGATTGCTCTGCCAGCAATCACTCCACATTGCCACACACTCACCGTGCAATGGCACACACAGCTGCTGTCTCTTGAAAATGTTCTTGAAAAAGGAGTAGAGATGAGTAGTTTGGGGGTATATTAACTTTATGATATCTCAAAACTTGATTACATACCTTTTGCTGCCCATGTGACAGAAAGTATGTCTGGAACACACCTGCAGCAATGGCAGCTGTCTAAGAAAACACATTTGTGTGATTGTGTGAGTTGCTAATTAAACCGATGCCTTTTTGGAGACCACTATTCTTACCTGAAAAACAAACAAAAAAAAACGACTGAGAGACAAATTGTGGTGTTTCAGACCTAGGTCTATGGAACCGATATGAGAATTAGAATTTGGAACATGTCGGGGCACCTGGGTAGCTCAGCTGGTTAAGGGACCAACTTCGGCTCAGGTCATGATCTCGTGGTTCATGAGTTCAAGCCCTGCATCAGGCTCTGTGCTGACAGCTTAGAGCCTGGAGCCTGCTTCGGATTCTGTGTCTCCCTCTCTCTGCCCCTCCCCTACTCACATTCTGTTTCTTTCTCTCTCTCAAAAATAAATAAAAATTTTAAAAATGAAAAAGAGAAGAATTTGGAAAACTTCCATTTTTCTCCATGAACCTTACAGCTTCCCAATACTGAATGATTTTTCTGAATAAGTCAGTGGTGATATTGATGAATATGAGATTTTGATATTGTATAATGGTCTGTGTCCACATTTGGGAGATCTGCCCCAAGACTCACCAG